>NC_089871.1:130000-430000 GCF_036373705.1 Amia ocellicauda | reverse complement strand
CACAAGCAGGACGTGTGTGGTGATGAAACCCATTGTAATGAAGCGCATGTGGATGAATGGACCGTGATGAGTGATTGAGAGATTGTAAAAAGCTGTGGAACGAATCCAGATTTAATTTTCTTTGTGTGCGTTCGTTGGTGTTGGTGGTTGTGCAGCGTTCGTTTGCCAGTGAGAGGTGAACTGGGTCATCTTTACTCCAGACTCTCAAATTAGATGCAGAAGAATTAAACCATAGAGGCACTAATATATATCCATTCTGAGTATTGGATTCATTAGCAGGGCGGTGAGGGGGCTGAGAGACTTGTGCGGTGGCGTGTTTTGTGGATTTTGATGCATACAATAAGAACATAAGAAGAACATTAGACAGTGTCCAATTGAGAGGAGGCCATTCGCCCCATGGTGCTCGTTTGGTGTCCATTAATAACTAAGTGATCAAGGATCCTATCCAGTCTGTTTTTGAATGTTCCCAAATTGTCTCTTCAGCCACATCGCTGGGGAGTTTGTTCAGATTGTGACGCCTCTCTGTGTGAAGAAGTGTCTCCTGTTTTCTGTCTTGAATGCCTTGAAGCCCAATTTCCTTTTGTGTCCCCGGGTGCGTGTGTCCCTGCTGATCTGGAGAAGCTCCTTTGGTTTGATGTGGTCGATGCCTTTCATGATTTTGAAGACTTGGATCAAGTCCCCACATAATATAAAGATAAATAAATACGAGGTTGGCGATTAACAGACTGGATCTCGGCTGTGTAGTGTGCTGTGTGTGGTGCCATCGCTCTCGCTGGCCGTCACGCCTCCCTCTCTCCCCGTCCTGTTGCTCAGGTTATTATTCTGATATGAGAGACAGCTAATCCATGAGAATTAGCGCTGTGCAAAGGGTAGGTGTTGCCTGGCCTGCGGAGATCCATACCTACATGAAAGCAGGAGGGCAGGGCTCTGCGCCGTATCGCCCTGACGCTCCCGCATCGATCGCACAGAGTGACAGGATTGATTGACACCATCGCCTGCGCACGTGGAGACTCGATCCAGTCCCAGCAGTCGTCAGGGCCTCTCCGTCTCGCTCCAGCTCTTATGTGGGTAACCGCTGTGGCACCGTGCCGGTACTTGACCTGCAATGGACGGTACCGTGATTTCTCACTCTGAGATCGGCAAGAGGCCAAACATATTTTGCAAGTTAAAAATTACATCCATTTTCCAGTTACAGAGACCACCTGCCGTCCACAAACAAAACTGATGTAGCATTTAAAAGCTCAAATAAACAGAGTGCTCATCTGTCAGGGATGTTAATTTTTACATATTTATGTGGTTAGAATAAACATATTAATTCATTAAAAGGATAACATATTGGGTTCACCTCAAATGAACCTCGATTGGCTCCACTAGGGGATCATTTTGCCAAAGTTAAGCAACGTTTCTCATTCTTTTGATTTCTTTCTCTATTTACATTTTAATCAGTCAAGGGTGTCCCCAGATTCACTCTCCTTTACTTTAGTTTTGTAAATGAGATGCGAAAGTGTGGGCGAAACGTATCAAGTTAAATTAATGGGATTTGGATCACTGTGTGTGATCAATCAGCTCAAAAAGACCCTGCCTTTTCAGCTGAGTGTGCCTGACAGCAACGTGCCGGCTCTCTGGGCCTCCGAGAGGTTCGAGCCCTGTTCCCTGGCGCGCACACAGGTGGCGCCTGCGTCTGTCCTGGGTTTTGGGAGGATCAGAAACTCCTTCCCTGCCACGGAAGTCCGTCGAGAAGCTCTGCAGATCCACGGCAGCTGCTGGTTTTGGATAGTTAACGGCGAAATGCACATTTCCTAATTAACAGGCAGATGACATTAATATCGCACTTGACTCTGACTCTGGGAACCCTCCGTGCAGCTGTCCTTGGAAGACGTTGGCCCCCCATTCCTGCCAAGTGCCAGGAGGCAGCGCTGGTGAATCCATCCTCCGACCGCAGTGGGGACGGAGTGAAATGTGAGGATAGACGTGGTATGCGGGCCTTCCATGTGCATCTAGTTTACTTTTTTTCCCCATTCCCTTTCCAGCTAATTGATTCCACAGCTTTTATTTCACTCAAGCTCCTGAGATATCTTAATGCATTGGAGACATGGAGACTAATGCGATGCAGCCATCTTGAATTTCTCTGCGGCAGATGTGCCAGATACTGTATCAGATGGAGACGTCATCCCAGTAGGGTTTCAAACTGAAAAAGCATCTCTTGACAAACTGCTCAACCAAGATTTATTTATTTTCTTGTTTGTTGTGTTATAAATAAAGCCCTGTTGTAGCTGTGCTGAGCGCACCTTGGTGTTTTAACATTTTAATTTGATGGGGCAGTTTGGAAGATCATACTGACAAACCCAAACAAAGATTGAAAGTGAAAAGATTTTGCTTCAAACACATGTACATTGCTCCTGTGTACATGTGACATGCTTATAAACACTCTCAGATGCTGTAAGGTGTTTTAGAAGTAATTTTCCAAATTGATGGATGGATGAAGTATTGATTAGCAATGTATTCATTTATAACGGGTGTTCATGACTCAAATCACTTGGCTTCCCAGTCCCTCTCAGCGGGTCATGGGCCGCTGTCCAGAAGAGGGAAGCTGTAGATTTTGACGTCATCTAGGATTTGCAGATAAACAATTTCCACTTGCGCATTGTGTTTCCCATCCTGATATTTACATTTTCTGTACCTAGTTTGGCATAATCTGTGCCTTTGTTCGTCTAACGTGCTGATCTCAGTGGAGTGTCTGTATATCACTGAACAGACATCCAGGCGCTTTGGCAGATTGTGGTGCAGTGCCGGGCGCTGGCCTAGATGTACTGCACTGAGCTTTTGTGTTACTGTTGTTACAGTTTAAGAGATTAGATTGTATTTTCCTTCCCATGGCGGCTCAGCCTTTGAAACCCTGCAGCGCTTGTAATGAGGGGCATGGGAGAGGTAGAGAAGACCTTCGATACAAATGAATGTCCTATTAATTCTGGGAGAATGAGAAATAAAAATACAAAATGACAACCCTGTGAGATGTTTCCTAGATTCCCGTGTCTTTGGATGAAGGTAGCAGCTGCTGAAACAGGCTGCAAACTCCAGTGCGGCAATTGTCTCTGCTATTGTTGCCGAATACAATGTTCACCCACATTTTCAGTGAACTGGAATGCTTTCAAACGGTAACGCGATCATGGATCACAGCATGAAGGAGGGAAACTGTGCCCAGGCACACATTTAATTGAGCACAGTTTAGCTCTTGACTTCCTTAAAGTCTGCCGCTGTTTTATCGCATCCGAGTCAGATATTCAATCACGCCAGAAGCGAATTCGGGAAACGCAGACGAGGCTAATCGCAATTACATGAGAAGAAAGGCTTCGTAACTGGGGACAAGGCGAACCTCTGAGCAGCGGAGGACTTTTATTTTGCGCCCAGGAGATGTGAGATTTTGCAGTGTTGGAAGAGATCCTAATGAAGGAAGCAGGGGCCCATCCTGTGTGGATTCACTGTGGATTCACAGCTACCCGGCTACGCTGGCGGCTCGTATTGCCCAGTCTGTCTGCGGTCTGACAATGTGGTGTGTTGGGCAGAGTGGGAGATGGCCGGACACGGACCCTGGGCTAGAGGAGACCCTCAGTGTGACTCCATATTGAGTACAAGGAAGAAAAAGCCCAGAACTGTCCACAGTATCCAGATGAGCTCTAACTAGTGCAACTAGTCTGAACATCACTGCCCTTGTTCTCAATTCTACACTTTTGACAATATACCCTAACACTCTGTTTGCCTTTTTTATTGCTTTCCCATATTGTTTGGATGGGGAAAGCAGGAATAAGTCTGGTTGCTCTCTAAGACCCTGTAAGACCCTATTAGAGGGTCCTATAGTGGCCAGGCAGGGCATCTCCACAATAGACTGTCACAGTGTGGATTGAAGGATTGAAACGCATGACCCCGTAACACTGCTAAGACACTTCATTAGTACGTTTGGCTGTTTAAAAGGTGCTGTTCAGACCCAGCCATCGTTCAGTAATTGGGGGACAGTGTAAGAAGCCCAACAAAATGAAAGCCATCGTGATTGACAGCTGTTGTGTGGCGTGTGTCTCGCTGTGCGTTGATCCATATGGAAGAGAGGAAAACGGCTAATTTCCACGTTACCCTTTCAAGGTCACGGTAACCTGAGCAATTACCATCGGTGCCATCTTCCACCAGCACCGATAGAGTTTCCTGCAGCCCTCTATTAGAAACGCACTTGGCTTTGATTTCCATACCCCCGAGCTTACAGGGTTTCTGACTGTTTCGGCCAAACACTTCTCCAGGTCTGCAGTGCTTGAGTCAGCTTATCTGAAATTGGACGCGCTTGAGGGACCAGGAGATGAAGCCGACCAAGGAGTTAGCCAAGGCTGTTGAATTAAACATCACATCGAATTTTCGGAAGGCTCTGTGGTCCGAAATCCGGCGCGTTATTTGTGCGTCCTCGCTAAAATCGGGACTGATTGTATTTGCAAATGCACCAGCCTATTTATTTATTTGAGTCAGATTGAAGTTGGTGTATCTTTCTTTCCAGTAGAAATTGTTATGTTCTGAAGTTGTGTAACTTGTGAAGTTTTGCCATCTGCATTTTGCCGTCTGAGATTTAAGTTCCTACAAATCAACAGTTCTAATAATTAGTAAGTAGTCATTTAAATGGGTTTGCCTTTTAGTGTAGTTTGGGTACAAAAATATACTTAAATTGATGTGTTGGAGTTTGTAGTCTTTACTTGTTGGTTTGATCTTTTTACACATGAATGAAGTTGGGAGTCAAATTGACTACAGAGAATTGAGAGCCATACACACCATCTCGCAAGATCTGCCCCAGGCTGGAGGGCAAGACACAGTCGAAGCTGTCGTTACAGGACCGAAGTCTAGTGGAATAGAAAGTGGGGAGATGCATTAGAGAGTCACTGTGCTATGGGGGGGACTTCACTGCTTCACTCACAGCTTGTGAAAGTGTGTTTTGTTCAGCGATATGAATACCGATGGCGATCCAGAGCTGCAGCGGATTACAGACTGTAATTGCTCTTGGAGAGATCTCTGACTTCCCGTGGGAAAGCAGCTCTGATTGTGTGCGTTACAGAACACCTGGAAGTGCTGGATTTCTGCACAAATCGGCCTTGCTGTTGATGTTATCTCGTCTCCGCAGCCCGTCCAGATGTTGCCACAATCGGAGCTGAACACGGTTTCGGTTTCTGTTCCTGTTCACGAGTCGGCTGCAGCGGAAGGAGTTGTTGTCCGGTTTGTTGTGTTAAGTTTATATCTTTTCTCTCCCTGCCCCGCTGCGGTTGTTTGTGACTCTGTTTGTGATTGCTGGCTAACTAAGCCGACACAAAACCCCTCCTGGACAGATTCCTCAGTGTGGATGGTGACGAGGGTGGCCTTGTTCACGCAGAGCTGTCTTGAGGTCTCCGCTGTGCGGCCGGGCGGTCTTTGACGTGATCGTAGGAGATGGCAGTCACTGACATGCTGCGTTTCCTTTGAAAAGACAGTCTGACTGTCCCCAGTCCCCCTCACACACACACACACAATCCCTGAGCAGATCCCTGATCCTGACAGGCAGGCTGAGTTCCCTGACCTTCACCACTGTGGGAGCCTCTCGCTCACGCACTCTCGGGTAGGCGGACTTCCGCTCACCTTTATTTTTGCTCCTTTTTATGCTATTCACTCTTTAATCTTTCTGGAAAGTAGCCACTACCTCCCTCCTGTAGGACTGAAGTGCGCCCCCTTGGCCCACTGTTCTCAAAGGTGTTCCTCAAGAAGCCGGAAACGTCTCCCTCAGTGAGATGAATCGTGTGTAATTGCTGTTTTTATTTATTCAGCTCCATCACACGCATAATTAGAGTTTGATGGAAACCACAATTTCCTGGAGAGCAGCATCTTAAGACCTAGTAGTTCATTTTATGGTGAACTTACAATGAGACAAGGTGGCACTTTTCCAGACCCCTGTGCAGGGCTGCAGATTCGACACGGGGCCGAGGGTGAACGGCAAGATGTTCCTCTTGAATATGAAGCGTGACTTAGTAATAAGACATTGACACCAACATTATACATACATGCATGTTTACTGATACAATCCAAAAGAAGACCCATTAGTATTAGTGGAGATGACAGGGGATGCAGCTGCTATCACCACACACAGGAACAAAAGACTTCTCTTACAATAAGTAACCGTTCTCTGGGACCCCTATAAGTCTGCACTTTTCCCCTCTGGAGCTCTAGAAGGCAGACAGTACTGACAAACCAGTTTCGGATCCTCGGACGCTGCAGTGGGACCAAGACTAGGAGAGTCACAGGTTCCCAACCCCACAAAACCCACCTTTAAACGTCTGAGAGATATCGTGTGCTCTGGTAATAGAACATTTTATCCAATTTGACTTAGGAATTATGCTAATTATATTGCCTTCAAAGGCGTTGTTTAACTGACGAGGCAATTATTTCAAAATCCCCCCCCCAAAAAAACTAATTGAAGAGAATAGAGTGGACCCTGTCATCAAGGTAAGGTAATTGGGCTGAGGTGCGCTGGTTTCTCCGGCGCCGGCGACGATGAGATCCTGGGTCCTGCGAAGCAGCTGTTGCCATGGTGATTCAGCGCCAGCATCTACCTGTGGTTTCTGTAGCCGTGGGTTACAGAGGGAAGCGATGTATTAAGTCTTGCCAGCGAAGTGTAAAGCGCCGTGTGTGGCTCAATAATGGCACTGTTAGCAACTTTTGTCAGCTGTGGCTGTCACTGGGGCTCTGGGCGCCAAACCCTTTCAGAGCGGCTCCGACTGCTGTCAGCGCAGCGCAGGAGATCGGCACGCAGTCGGGGGAGGAAAGACATCAACGCGTCTGAGAAACCAATTCGCGACTGTGCTTCATTGCGTCTCGTCGGGAGAGTTGGATTCGGTTCCTTTTCGTCCAACAGCTCTGATAATGTGGCCTGTTTCAGTCGCTCAGTCATTACCCCAAGAGGCACTTTTAGGCCAATTTAAAGGACAATGTGTGTTCAGTCAATAGAGGGAACATTTGTTCAGCTTTACAGGTTCATACTCTGAAGACACCTGAGCACTCCCTTCATCTCTCCTCTCGGAAACCCGGCAGAATCGGTACAGATCATCTCAGGGCCATTGACGCTCGAGGAGTCGGTATTCGAGTACATGCTCATGTGCATGTGAGGCAGAATGTGTTAAGTAGCTGCTTTGCTTTACTATAGTTGGACATATGGTTGTAAATTAGACGCATTGTCGTCGCATTATGACACCGCTAGCTTGACCTGCTCGCCCTGAACGCCCTCAAAGTTTCCTCTGTTGTTTTTTCGGATACAAATCTTTCAGATGGAGTGGGATGTGATCTTGCTGCTGCCTTTGCCTCCAACGCAGACCCCTCTACCTCCCTGACACAGTTAGCGGAGCCTTGCAGTTCAGTGAACACGGCTCCCCTCCGTGTCCCGCGTGTCGTTCGGCACAGGCATGATCGATTTGCCCGTTAATTCCTTCCTGGGAAGTATTTATAAAAACCTTCACCAAGAATGTCTGTTTTCTGACACATTGACTCGCGTGGTTTCAGTCAAGTACAACTCGGATTAAAAATCTTAGATGAGGAACCCATGGATGCTTCTGAACATCTCTTGATAATTAAAAACTTTCTCACCAAAGTGATGGCGATGCTCAGAAAACAGGAACTGTAATGCTGATGGCTTGGATCAATGTTGCCTTAAATAATAATCAAATAGATAATAGATAAATACAAGTCTACCCACGAGGCCAGATGTAAGAAAAGGAGCAAAACAGCAATAATAGCATAAGACAACATGAGATGACAAAGGGGCTTTATTGTCTTATTCTGTGGTATATTTTGGTCTGTACACCCATACGTTGCTTCTCGCCTGACGTGGCCCATCAGATAATCAATGTGTGCGGCAGGTGCTCTGTGGGGCCGCCGTGTTTGCCCACTTGTCCCCGGTACTAATCCGTCTTTTGTGAGCGATTAGCAATATCCTGGTAGTGCAGCTCAAGGGACGGGAGGAAGCGAAGCGCAGGCAGGACAATGCCGGCCGCTAACAGGGCTGTCTAATTCTATTATTATCACCGGCAGGACCCAAACGGGTTGGGGACAGAGGGCTGACAGCTGCACTTCAGATCCTAATGCATAATGTTTAAAAAGGCTGATAAAGGGAAACAGGATTTTGCACACCAAAGATAACATGATTAGCGCTCTAATCTGATTTGCGGGGATGCGTTGTGTAATCATGTTATTCTGCGCTATTCGACGAGGTGATATTAACCTTTTTTTTTTTTTCTCTCTCCTCCTCAACTCTGTTGATCTTGTGCATCACCGAGGCCGGTTTATTTCCCCACGGCAGCCGTCTGTGGAGGCCAGGGGAGTGAGAGAGTGTTATTAATCTGTCGGCTGCATGCTGTGCTGACGGAGAGCTGCAGTATCGACAATCAAGCATGTGGCTTTGAAGGGACAGCTAGTGAGACCTCAGCGGGTCTTGGAGAGTCTGTGATCTCACACACACACACACACACATATATTGATGCATAAAGTTGTGTTTAATGACAATGTGTCTGACACACCTGGTCCAGAAATCGAAAGACAGGGAACAAGACATTACTCTAGACCCGGACGAGCCCACGTTGGAATAATAATAATCAAATCCAGAATGTAAAAAAACAGGAGAATATAATGAGACTTAATTTCTGCATTTGATTTTCATTGTTGTACTCGGTACAAAGGGAACAAGACCGTGTGCAAGAACATATATTCCTTCCATTTAGTTTATTGAAGTCTTTCTCAGGTGACTGAGATGCAGATATTTGGGTTAAGCCGTAAAAAGCAACACCCCAGATGTTTGCTTTGCCTCGTCTTGTCTTTGTACAGAAACAATACATCCCTATCCCAGCATCCTCCAGACAAGCATCCGCTAACGAACTCGACTGCATTTTGTTGGTTTTGTATGTTGATGTCGAGCACAAACAAACCGCCGTGCTTTAATAAGCCCTGAAATGCAGTCCTGGAAGAGAAGTAAACTAGAGTGTACATTGCATTTGAAGTAAAGCTTGTTTGGCATAATTATTTAAAACATGAAATCAAATATGTCAAAAGATAATTAGTAATTAGTGAAGCCCCTGTGTCTGCATTGCACTGTACAACATGTCCCTACACACACACACACACACGCGCGCGCACATACGGCAATATCCCCGCACGCATCTCTTGGGATGCCTATTCCAGTTCTGTACTTGTGGTTGTGTGCATATTGAAGTGCAGGCGGTTGATGTACGAGAGTCTTGCTTACAGTTTGTGAAGCGTACGTTGCAAAGTTAAGGGCTCGTCCCACTCTCTTTAGTATTTTTAGTGTGTTTGTTTTCAATCGCTTGGCCTTTGTTCTGGCTGTAATCGGGAGGTCATTTTTCTTTCATTCCCTCGATAAACAGAATATCTGGTAGATGCTTCTCAGGCAAAACCTGCCCCCCACAGGGAGCTCATAAAGCCCAGCGTTGCTTTGCTGCTCTTTAAACATGTCGAGCTACAGCTGTAATTTCCCACAGTGCTGTGATGTGGCTTTATGGTCTGCTGGTAAAGTTCCTTTATAGTGGTGGGTAAAAAGTTTGTGATGGATTTAGTGCAGACTCTCGACCCTGTGCCGGCCCTTGAGCTTTCGGTGGAAACCAATGCAGACAGATGGCTGCGGGACCCCAGAGCCTCACTGGCCATGTTTGAGCCGGAGTGTCGCTCATCATCGGTAGGGGTCTGATTCGCCAGCTTCCCCGCGCTGGGAGACTCTCCGAACTTCCTACAGCAGTCTGAACACAAATGGACGACGGGCCTGGGGATTGCTTTCTCAAAGCCCGGACAGTGTTTTGGAAATGTGGCAACTGGCTTCAGTGTCCTTTTCAACATTTCCCTCTGCCCAAAATGGCTGTCGACCGGTGCTGTAGCGTCCCACTCGTTCTGCGCGGAAACGGGGGCCGGAGCAGCTGTAAAACAACAGGTGCGCAACTTAGAATTAAATCTTTGCGTTTGGATTAGCGTGAACCCGTTCTCTCTGGACTTTTGCAGCAGAACCAGGCCCAGTCACTGGCCAATGCCCATCAGAGGATTGTTCCTCACTGTCTGTGATGCCCTGTCCTTTCTCTCATTGCCACGTTGGGTGTGTATCTCAGTCGGCGAACTGGAGTGGGCAAAACTTCCCAGAACAAAATACTTAATGGTGATTTGCAGTATAACGTTCAATGAAAGGAAATTTGCTTATGAAACACTGATACAGTATAGTTCCCTCAGCCCCCACCCCTGTCATCTAATGCAGTGTAGAGTTTGACTGATTGAAATCCCTGCGACGCTATTTCTCATCATTAGAGCTGCATGGGTGAAGCTGAACCATTTCCTCTGAGCCTCTTCCAGACATGCAACCCCCCCCCCGCCATGTCACTCACAAAAGGAGCCCTGTATCCCACTGACCCCCCGTAGCTCAGTTCTCCTCTTTTCCTCCTCTCTCTCTCTCTCTCTCCCTCTCGTTAAAGCGCTGTCCTTGGGAGCTTTGGTCGTATTAGCCATGTTTCAGCGATGCACTCCACTTTTATTACTGCGCTGACAGTGAGGGCCCGGCGGCCGGAGCTGCGGACATGTGCTGCAGCCGAATGAGCCACCTGCGTCCTTGAGGGCTCGGATACTTCACACAGGAACTCTCTGCCCAGGAAAGGAAAATTAGTAGTTACTAAACTGAGTCAGGTCTAAACTTTCCATCCCACGGAAAACTGAGAAGATGGGAACTAGTGTCTGGAGGCAAATATTTCATCTCCATCTTTCTTTAGTGTCATTTACACAGTTTTACCAGCTTAGAATTCCAGTTTATGATGTTTTTTAGTATTTTTGGCATCTCCGTGGTAGTTTTCCAGGTGAACACTCCTTATTTCAGTGTTTATAATCTGTCAGACGTGGATTTTTGTGGTTGACTATCAAACCACCTTTGAGAGAACAAGCCATAGACTGACAGGCTCACAGTAAGTCTCCAAATCCTTCACAAGGAAGACCCCCCAGTGTCAGGCGGTGTGTTGACAGCGTTGTGCTTTTGCAGCCCCTGCGCTCCGCGGGGGACTCCTCCATTGTTCAGGTCTGTGAGACACGCTCCCCGCGTCTCCTCCTCCCTAGCCGTGTTGTGGCAGCGCGTCCGCCTGCTGACCTGACACACAGCGGCTCTGACAAGCCAGGCGAGAGGCTGTCACAACGAGTGACTGACGACAGGCTGGAAGGCTGTCGGCTGCCATCCAGGGGTAACGCGAACAGAAACCCAGTGAGATGTAGCATAAGGTGGCGTCACCGCGGAGAAGTTGTGTGTGACAGTCAGGAGCCACAGACACCAGGAGAGGAGACGTAAAGCTTATCGGATTGATCCATACCTCGTACAATACATAAATACATACACAAATACATTGACTAATGCTGCGTTTCCCATTTTGCAGTGTATGTGCTGTTCGGCTCATTCCGCAACACCCAGCGACGTTTACCAGACTGTCACTAAACCTGGAGTCGTTCTCTTGTGAAGTGTCACAAAATGGGTTTGGAGTTGAAACGTGTCGCTCTTTGATTGAGCTTCTGTTTGTTGGGAGTTAATTTTGTATTATTAGTGTCAAAAGTCCATTGAGGCACGTCCTGTGTAACTGATTTTATTAACGGAGGGTCCTGTGAAAACATCGCAGTAATCAACATCGTCGCTCGGCCGAACAACAGCCTAAAACAACACCAGGCTTCGGCAGCCATTTCAGTTTTTCTTTCCTTTCCTCAACCAACATACTTAAGTAGGCAGGACATTTTCCCAGAGATGCAGGTTTTAGCAGAGCATCAGT
Organism: Amia ocellicauda; assembly: GCF_036373705.1. Classification (NCBI taxonomy): domain Eukaryota; kingdom Metazoa; phylum Chordata; class Actinopteri; order Amiiformes; family Amiidae; genus Amia; species Amia ocellicauda. Next base: position 418,169 of record NC_089871.1, on the reverse strand, counting down.
TCAGATGCCAAGGATGAAGAGTAGGAGGAGGATGAGGATGTAGAGGAGGAGGAAGATGGTATCTCTCTCTCACCAACTCAAGTGCTTCCTGCCGGCGTCAGCCCCTCAGCCGCCCTCAGCACAGAGAGGAGAGCGTTTCTCTGGGCAGAAGCCGGACGCCGCGGCTTTGCTGGAGGCGATCTCTGTCCGCTGTGATTGTCTCTGAAGGGGTCAGGGTGCATATAATCCGAGATCAATACATATTTGCCATGTCACCTGTGCTGTGCGACTGCGGGGCAGATGAATCCAATAGGACTGGGGTCTGGATTTTAACCAATTTCATATAGAAGAGCCGTGATTTTAAAAGGGCTAGATCACATTTCCTGAATTTCCCTGATCTTCCACGTCTTACCGTTCGGTATTTGATTATTTGTTCTCTGCAACTTTAAATCTTATTTTATTTCGTTAGTTTGTCGTTGTGCAGTCGTTCTGCTCCCTTACCTCAGATGAACCGCGCCGGCCATATGCCTAAATCATTGCCTACCACCTGGCTTTTGCTACTTATAAGTGTAATGCAGTTAAGTGCCACATAAATCTTTCAGGACGCAGCTTTGAGAGTCCCCACAGGCCCTGTCGATTCTTCTATTGGATTTAGTCAAATTAGGAGGTTCAGTTTTAAGTGTGATAAACCAAGTAAGCTCTGAACACACCCTGTGGGTTTCTGACCAGGTGGGAGGATGTATCGAATTGATACGCCATACTTCGCCACCTCACTCTGGTCATGTGAACAAAACTGGCCAATTTCACTAACTAATTTATACACGTTCTATACATGCAAACATTAATCAGACTCATGTTTGTTTTCTCCAAGGCACAAATCGGAGTGGAGGAGCATCTATAATCATAAAAAAATATAAAGACCCAAACATTCACAACTGTCCAGTTAGCGAAACGACTGCAGATCCGGTCCCTGTGAAATGCCATCCGCGTTTCAAATGTTCTCCTCCAAAACAATAATCGTTCTGGCCTCCGCACAGAATTACAAGGATTGCCCTCGCTCTGTCAGGGAGGCTCGGCAATTAACTCACTGGCTTGCATTTCCCATTCACAGATACTTCTTATTTTGCTAGACAACAAAACGGCGCAGTCGAGAGGCGAGATATGAAAAGGGAAAAGCCGACTCGCTTGGAATCGTCTCCTTCTGGGACGCGAGGCTCGTATGGTGCGATCTGCTGTTTGCTGGCTCTGGTTTCACTAACTGCAATTCTCTACAACCTCTCGACAGCGCTGTGGAGGAGAGGGGCCGGGGCAGGGGGAGAGGAGAGGGGGCAGAGCAAGAGCAGGGGTGTCGGTTCATAATCAGTTTATTTCTATAACGCCTTGCAGAGAGCGCTTTGGGAAGGTAAAGGGGGAGGGAAGGAGCTGTAGATTGGCAGGAAAGGCTTTTTTTCCTCCTCAGGCACAGTAGCTTAATTAGCCCAGATCTTTTATGCGGGAGTGCGATTGCTGAGAAGGCATAGGGGGGATCTGGACAGCTGTCAGTTGCTTTAATGAAGAAGGGCTGCTATGTGTAAGATCAGCACAGCGGTAGTGTTAACAAGCTTTTTAATTAGTGTGACTTGGAAATTAGTCTCGGCGAGATGGGGGGGAAACAAAACGCTTTTTTTCCTTTCCTTTTCTTTTTTCTATGCGCTTTATCCTAGTTTTTGCAGGAGTTGCATAAACTGGTTTAATACCGAGCGAGCAGCTGCGCTCGAGTCGATTTCACGTTCATCAGCTCCCAGCGCAGCTCCCTTGAGTTGAAGGAATACTTTCTTCCTCCAAGTTTGTTGACTTTGTGTGTCTGCTGTGGCGGCTGTTGCTATTTCTATTAATAATCAGGATGTTCTTTAATAACTGATGTAGTGAATATTGTGTGTTTGTAGATGGCAGGAGATGCATCCTCATCTCATCCTCACTTTTTATTTACAAAAGACATAAGATAACATTTGGGAACCGGAAACATTTTACTTTCTCCCCATTTCCTCTCTGTGTTTCATCTGAATTTATTTAATTCAATTATAAATGAACACAGATCCCTTGAAAACCTGTCTTAGTTGATCACCAGAGTCACAGAGCCCTATTGATCCTCCGACAGCAGATTTGTAGTTTCTCATTTCTCTCCGTCTGCTTTTGAAGAGGTTTTATATTCCTGCCGTCTAACGGACCCTCGTCCCAGCCGTCTGCAGCCTCACCGACGATCCGGCCGCGTCAGATTGGTGCCTTCAGCTCCGCCAAGCCAGACGTTTACTCAATATTTTTTTTTCCACAGGGCTACCTTTGTTCAACTGCCTCTTCAAACCTAATCTCCTTTATCCTTCAGATACCTGCCTTTGGCTTCGGTCACAGCCGCAGACGAAAGAGAGAGAGTTCATGCATATATTGGAAGTGTTTTTTACAAGTGGCGGTCTGCTCTGTGGAGAAACCGTGGCCCAAACTCTTTGATGCCACGTAGATTCATTAGTGCCACGGCATTCCTGACTCTGAGGGTGGGATCGGATTAATTGTGCTGTGATTACAGGAAGCTGGGGCTTGGTTTATTGGTTTGTCTTTGTCTTCAAAAGGTTTTGTTATGACCAGTTTTAATTGTTTGGGGTCGTTGCTTACATCTCGCTGGTGGAGGACACTATTCTTCCTTGTGTAAAAGCAACACTGATGTGCTGAATTGTTATATATTGCCTATTGTGTGGAAGTCAGTTGTGTCTTCCTGCCTGAAAATGCAAAAGCACTCTGGTGTGAAGTTCTCAACTCCTTCTCCTGCTGGCGGCTGGAGATGAAACCCCCCCAGCGTGTTTGTCCGCTGGGTGACTGAAGCAGCTCGGTGTGGCTGGGGAGCATTCGGGAGCTCCTTCCCATCCCCAGGTCTTCAGCTGAGCCTCTGCAGCCGAGACGGGGGGTCAGTGGGGGTTCAGCGCGCATCGCCGAGGCGCCACAGCAAGGCGAGCGCCAGGCAGCAGGGCTCAGATGGCGTCAGACTGCACCTTAAAGGTGTTAAGTGGTGTCTGTTGTTGAAGTGTTACCCCTCGTAATAAAAGGCCACCTGCTACACGGGAAATGGAACGGAACAAAACCTCTCTCTCTCACTTACTTTCTCTCTCTGTCTCCTCTCTCTATCTGTGTGTGAAATTATTGCCCGAAAAAACGTGGCAGACTAGTTGCATGGCCTCTGGGCTTAAAGCAGCCACTCACCATGTTAACAGGCAGCGTCTGAGCCAAATGCACGCCACCTGCTACGCGGGATGAGATTCGGGGCCACTCCCCTGCTTTGTTTCCATTCTGGCTTTTATTGATTTAAAATCCCTCTGTTCGCTTGCGATCGGAGTAAAATGATCACAATGATATGAGAAAGTGATTCGTTTTAGAAGGTGATGCAAATAGGATCCTGATATGAAACCAAAAGGACAGATTTTTCTAGTCAAGTTATGGATTTCTTGTAGATCAAATGAGAACCGAAATGAAGACGTAATCAACTGTTTTTCTAAATCAAGCTATTACAAAATAATCATGATAAAAAAACTATGAATAAAGGTAAAGTCTTACTGGTTTTAAAACGTATGAACACTATGTAAGAAATATACAATCAGATGCTATAAGTTTGGTAACATTTGAAAATGACCGTCTGACGCACGATAACAAAAATAAACTGTTAGAAGACATTCCAGTGGGTGCGAGTTTTTATCTGCCTGAAAAACGATTCCTCGGCAATGAAGAAGAAAGTGACACGAAACAAATTATGTTGTGTGCCGACAGATTTCAATCTGGAGCGAGTTGGCGAATTCTCGACCATTTGTATTCCGCACAAAGCCGGCGCTCGGGGGGGGAAGTGTCTGTTGGCGGGCGGATGCTAAGAGAAGGCGCTAATGCTGCCTCCGATCAGAAAACGCTTGGCTCGGCGGTGAGGGGGGAGAGACGCATTACTGCTGGACACGGGGAACGAACCGTGAGCCGCCAGGACCCTGAGAGCAGGCGTTTCACCGGGCTGTCTGGCCATGCAGTGTTTCCCGGTGCTTTAGCCCTTCCCGATGGAGCTGGATTCACTCTACATTGCTTAATTATTTCTTTGCAGTGATATTATATTGACTTCAGAAGTATTAGGTTTAGCTTTAAAAGTGAGAGGGCGAAGGGGTGAGAGAGGGAGAAGGAGAAGACAGAGCGAGACACCCTGCTCTTAGTACAGTCATAAGGACCCTGACTGCTGTTTGCAGCGACCCGGTCCTGGAAATTAGTGATCATCCTGGGATTCAGGCCGGACATTTGGTAAAAGGTTATCTTTGGTCATCAGGAGGTAAAAAGCACCCAGAACAAAGACAGTGGAAAATCGAGATTAGAAAGACAAAGGGTTTCTTTTGTCCTATCTGACAGTAGGGCAGGTATCTGGAGTAAAGCCGCTGACAGATAAACGCTGCGAGGAAGTCCTTTGACCTCCGATTCGGGGGACGGTGTCAAACAGGACAATGAGAGCCAGGAATACGACGTGTCTCGGATCTGGTGATCAGATCAGTAGTTAAACCCCTTCTCCCTCCTAGATCGCCGTTAAATTGATCTGTAATCCGCACAGGCGAACTCGGATGAACGTTTGACCTTAAAGTGGCTGTTGTACCGAGGAAGCCATTGCAGAATTAAATCTGTCTAAAATACATACTGCTGTCTTCTCTCTGAGTTTTATAATACAGGTATCAGCAAAGGCTTCGGATAGAATAAACTGGTTTGTTCGGTTCGGGGATGCAGTAAAATCCAGATAACAGATGGGAAATAAGTTGGAGGTCACTTATTGATCAGTTATTGATCCAAATGATATAGGATTCCTCAAAACGGATTGTCAATGTGTTAAAAAAAAAAAGTAATAATTACAACTTGCATCTTCAAATACTAATCAATCAGTCAGCTAATCAATCAGTAAAGAAAGAGAAAAGTAAATCCATTGAAATATTATATTGTACATCTTTACATCAGTTTGCAGAATGGGACAGGGACACTACACTGCACTTATTTTGTGATGAAGAGGAAGCCCGTCCACAGATCCACGCTCTTCTGCAGTGACTGTGCAGATCGCACACCTGTCTGTTTATATCAAAGACAGCCGCACGATTATCAGGCAATAATTGGACCCATGCGCTCGAACATTCGCACCAATGGCGTGCTTGTTTACTCTTTAATTACTCAATTAAGGTGCTGAGACGCAAGACTGTGAGCGCAGAATGAATCCGCTTACGGCAAATTGTTTATGTCAAGACAATTCATTAATGAACTAGAACTGAGATGTTAATTACAAGCGTTAAGAGAGGCGAGCTTTCGCAGTGCGGCAGCCTTCGTTAGCTCATGTTTCTGAGCATTCAGGGTTTCTTAGCGTTTTTTGAGTTTGGCATTAATGTGCGAATGCTGGCACCTGGAGGGGTCTGCGGTCATTAGGTGATTGTTGCTCCCCCCACTGTAGCTGCCCGGGGGGGGTCCCTGGCTGTCAGAGTGCGACTGTCAGGAACATAAGAAAGTGTCCAGTCGAGAGGAGCCCATTCGCCCCATCGTGCTCGTTTGGTGTCCATTAATAACTCAGTGATCAAGGATCCTATCCAGTCTGTTTTTGAATGTTCCCAAATTGTCTCTTCAGCCACATCGCTGGGGAGTTTGTTCAGATTGTGACACCTCTGTGTGAAGAAGTGTCTCCTGTTTTCCGTCTTGAATGCCTTGAAGCCCAATTTGCTTTGTGTCCCCGGGTGCGTGTGTCCCTGCTGATCTGGAAAAGCTCCTCTGGTTTGATGTGGTTGATGCCTTTCATGATTTTGAAGACTTGGATCAAGTCCCCACGTAGTCTCCTCTGTTCCAGGGTGAAAAGGTTCAGGTCCTCAGTCTCTCAGTAGGACATTCCCTTCAGACCTGGAATAAGTCTGCTTGCTCTCCTCTGAACTGCCTCTAGAGCAGCGATATCTTTCTTGAAGTGTGGAGCCCAGAACTGTCCACAGTATCCAGATGAGTATTGTGTGTGTGAGTGTGTGTGAAAAAAGAGCTAGGGTTTGTGGAAACTCCTTTGTTGAAAGTGCAAGCTTTTAAAGTATCTCCCTGCTCCCTCTGGTTCGGTTCGGTTCTCCCTCCCGTGGCCTATTAACGAGGTTAGACCAGCGCAGTCGTGACCCAACAGCCTATAGTTGTGAGATCCAGCACTTTGCTAATTCCCTGGTTTCAGTCATTTGATTCCCTGATAAAGAATTCATTGGGTTACTGCTGTGTCAGCGTGTTTTTGTTTTTGTTTAGTTGTGTTTGAGCCAGAAGCTGGTTATTAATATCCCCCCTGATGGTGCATTGTGAGAGAACACTTATCTGCAGAAGTGCGTCTAAGTGAAGCCGGTCGGGCACTCTCCTAATCCCAGGCGGTCACCGGGAGCCGGCATTTCACAGTTTACTGGGCAGAGACACCGAGAGAGGTCTCCGGTTCTCACTCTCCTCTGGTAACAGTGATACGTCCTTAAAAGCCCATCCGAGAACAGCGAGGTTTGGGTGTGGGTCGTGTGTTTCTTTTTGTTTTCTTCCCAATCAATAAAACATGAAGCAGCGCATTCGCGATGAGACCTGTGCGTTTCTAAAGCTACGGTTTCATTATTCGTTCTCCCGAACCCTCAGAAGGAAGTTTAAGAAACCATCTGCAACACGAACGGCAAAACGCTGCTCTTTTTCCACTTCGTTTGAGTTGGAGAATCGGAGCACAAGTATCTACGGGCGCTGAGGGGAGACGGACACAGACGGGGTTGTGCTGGGTTGTGTTCACGGCCGGCTGCTGTTTGTCCACAGTTTCTTCCTCACCGTGATGTTCTGTTGTAAACAACCATTACATGGAATTAGATTTTGTGTTTTTGCTTCATTGGCATCGCTACCGCCATGGCGCGGCGAGTGATGAACAGAGTATCGCTGGCCCAGAAACACGTTCTGTATGCAGCGTGTATCAGTCACGGCCGTGAAAATATTCATGAAGCTCCCTGTGATTTCCCGTTAAGTTTCTCACAAATGAAAGACCGGGAGATTGCGACTGAGTACTGGTGTGAAATTTTGCTTAAAGAATTCAATATCGTATTTCATTTGTGTCGCTGGCGTTTCCTATTTATTTACAGATCCACTGTAATTGGAATTGAACTCAATCTGATGGTGAGTGCGCCAGTCGAATGGTCATTGACATCTGCTCCCCGTTTTTAAGTTGATTGCCGCTTGATGATGAGAGGATTACATGCAGATACTGATTGCACCGGCTAATGGCCTCGTGGAGATGCGGGACTCTGAGCACTTTCGAGCACCGCTGATGTCGAGAAAGGGACAGGGTTTGCACAGCACTTTGAGGGGGAAGATCAGAACATATAAACTGTGACACTGTGTGGGGCCGCATACGGCCACTGTGGCTGGGATGGGGGAAATAAGTGTAACTTGATTATTATACAGTATGTGGTGCTCAAAACAAAGACGCACAGAACCCCAACACAAAACCCTATCTATCTCCTCTAGAGACTAAACAAAATCTATAACAGATCTCTAATTAAACACGCAGCTCATAAACAACACAACACAGTAGCAGGCAGTCCATATCACAAATCAAAATCCTTAAACAAGGCCGTAACTAAAGTCCAGGTACCACAATCAGTTTTCTTCTCTCTCTCCTCCCTGCCCCTCCACTAATTTACTAGTTACTAGTCTCTTCCTTTTTACTATTGCTATCACCATTGTTTTATTCTAGGAGAGCAGCCAGTCACAGAGAGTACAGTGGGTCAGGTGTTCCCCAGTAATTTTCCTCCCCTAGGGTCTGGGGAGGTGCCGGGCGGTTCTGGGCAGGTTCTCACCACGCCGCCCAGCATGGCATGATATATATATATATATAAATACAATATATATCTACATGGGAGCATGCAGGCTCTGAGATCACTAGAAGAAAATGTTTTTTGAAAACCTCGGTTCAAATCCCCGTTTTTAGTTCCCCAGTGACATTAATGGGCTCTAGCATACTTCCACCCGATGAGTTTCTCTCCGATATTGAGCCGCACTGCTGGAGGAGGGTTGGCGCTGCCCGATTGGCTCCAGGCTTGGAGGGGAGGAAAAACTGTGAGAGGAAGGGCTCTGATTCCCATCAGCCCGACCATCATCTGTACACCCAGTAACACAGTAAGGCGTAACAGTGACAGATAAGATCCCAGGGACGAAGGACAGACGTGTACTATGATCCTCGGCATCTCGGGGCCCCTGAAAAGCTGAGGAAGCGCTGCCACACGCCTCGACGCTGAGTCAGGCTTCCTGCATTAGCGCTCTAATGTGGCAAAGCAGGATCCCATGCCTCTCGACAGTGACAGGCGACAGGAGCCATTTACATAACGACAGGATTACAATAGCGCCGGGGCTGCAGGGTCAGACTCCCATTAGAGTTTGTGTCCATCACGGCGGCACAGGGCCGGGCAGGGGAGTGCGTTACACGGCTCATAAAAGTGTCCCGTTTACAGGCAGAGTGACGGCAGACGACAGACAGCACACGGCTCTGACTGCAACACAGGGACAGCCACATGGGATCGTCGCACAATCTCTCGTTTATGTGTGTGTGTACATACAGTATAAATACACAAGTTATACAATTGCTGGTGCTACAACAGTGTTAACAATTCACTTAAGTATGGGGGCGCCTTGTCCCGGGATAGATGTATGAAAACAGGTTACCCTCTAGTGGATAAACCAACCAGAGCAGACAGCACGTCCCGCCTGCACACAGTCCGCAGTCACAGACGTGGTTTAAAACGTACTGAATTTATTTCATATATAAGAGCGAAGGATCAACATGATGCTGAAAGGTTTCGACTCTGACCCTGATATTCTGAGGAACACGAAGGAGTCGAATCACATCAGCGTCATGTTGATCGGCTCTCGTGCCGGAAAAAGACAGCTGTGTTGTTCCAGTGATCTGGTATCTGTTTATTTCTTTGTGAAATGTTTGGCCAGAACCCTCTGTGTTTCTTCCCCAGCGTTTTTCAGGATCTCCTCTGTGAGTGCGTCATCTCCAGGTGCTTTTTCATTATTCATCGTTAAAGCCTTCTTCTGGAGTCACTTGTGTTCATTGAGACCTCTTCCTCTTCTTCACTGCTGTCATCACTGAGATGCAGCTCTCCTGATTATCACATCTTTTTGATTGTTTTGCCTTCATACTTCTTCAGGACAATGATTAGTTTCTCTCTGATTCAGAGACGTTGGACATTGCAAGAGAATTTTCAGGAACTAGCATCTCACAAAACATTAAAAAATATCTCTGAAGATATACATATCTATATAGATCTATAACACATCATATATAGCTGTAGATATACACAGATATAGCTATTTGTGCCCAAGAAGCCAGTTATGTTGTCATCTGGATTTGAAGGATCATCTTCTTTAGATTTGATGTCTTTGGGATTGAATCCGTACGCAGGAACGGCAGCACCAAACCCCTTCAGTCTGCTGGATAACGGGAGATAGTTTATCTCTTTAGACTTCAAAGAAATGAGCCCCCTGACCCGGTCCGTCACTCTCACTGCTCGACCACACTTCCCTGCAGCTCTGTGATAGTTGGCCACGCTGCTTAAAAGCACCTCATCGGTAACCACTGACCCATCCCTCCACCCTGTCATGTCCACTCGACTGCGCTGCCCCACGATGCTCGGCCTGTGAACATGACCTGTCCTCCACTCCCCCCGTTTGCTGTAAACACCGTTCTCTTGATGGTTCTGAGCTCAAACCAGTCCATTCTGACCGCTAACCACACACCCTGACTTGGCCTTCCAGTAATGACCGCCATTAAACACATACACTATGAGAGCTGCCAGCAAAGCCCCTGTGAGGGATCTTCAACGCTGCGCTGACCTCCAGTCTGAGCTCCTGTGGCAGGAAGGCAATCCCTCGTGGGCCGGCAGCACGGCAGCCCTGTCTCTGAGGCTCTCTGGAGTGCGACCGCTGGAACCCTCAGAGATAGACTCCCACCTGGGCCGATGCTACACTGCTGCCAGACCAGGCCCCATTACCGAACCACAGTGACTGTCAGACCTCATTACAGAACCACTGGCCCTCAGCTGTAACCACTGGTCCGAATACCTCCCTCAGCACACACACTGTTCTCCAGGATTAACTCCTTCTTCAGCCCGCTGTCATGATCTGAGGCCTCGACACAGAACAGTGAATTAAATACGGGCAGGAGTGCCGGCACTGCTTTGGCGCTTTGCGGGCCGGAGTATTACAGGTCTGGATGCAGATGTTTCCCGAGGAGCAGCAGCCTGGTGCCAAGAGCCCAGCTGTGCGGTGGATGTGACTCCTGCCCCCTAGACGGCCGAGCAGCAGGCCAGCCGACCCCCCCGCAGACCCGACAGCTGTGACACCGGGACCCTCGGCGTCCCATGGGCATTCCCCCGTCACCGTGCCACTGAGTGAGACCCGGCGGACCGCCTGCAGAGCCAGCCAGCGCGAGGTTGTCCAAATGTCCCCTCTGCCTAAATCATCTAATTAGGACACCTGTTTTTTTTGTGTGTTTTGTTTAATTTTGTTCTGAACTCATGAACGGCACGGCTAATTGAATCAGCTGTGCTCACACGACTCCCTGCAGGTCCCCCCCCACAGTCACGCTGCTGGGCAATGCCAGTGGAGTCGCTCCGGTGCACCGGGTGGCCAATCTATCAGTGCACTGCTTTAATCTGTGCGTTGGCACAAAAAATCTATTTTTTTCCTCTGGTGTTAAGTGAGGAAAACACCATTAGATGATGAATCTCCGTCGTTCGCTCGCAATTCCATTACCCTGAAAGGGTATTGCTCTGAAAGGTAACATTTGTTCGTAAGCCATATTCCAGCGCTAAAAAATAAATAAAAACAATCAAAAAACAAATAACGAGAACCTCACTGAAGCGTGAGTCCGAGGGCACAGGAATACAATCCCGAAACAGTGATTCATTTATTTACTTATTTGTTTATTTGTCTGTTTCTTTATTTTAAGAGGAGTACTAGGATTAAGGTGAGGCTGGGGATGTGTAATTGAAGCAATCAGTGGGGAGAAGGTAACACTTTACAACAATTTCTAATTCCTCTGTAGGAATATATTAATATTAATATCTCATTATGTTCCTGGTTTGATTTTGATCAACTCTGCACTTAATCTAACCCCGTCTCCAATCCAATCCCCAACCCAGAACCTAAACCCAACATTAACTCTCATACATTGTAAATGTTATGGATTCTTTCATTAGAAATTCATGGCCATTATTCTAAACCGTAACTCCGATCGTTCGGCTCAAGCCAACGTTGTGTCCGTGAACGCGGCCTGACAGCAGAGACGCTGATCGATGAGATTGGGCTGCCGGTTGTTCCTCTTTTGTCACTTATTCGAAAAATACCCAACTGCAGTTAATTCACTTTTCAGTGCCAACTACCGTTCAATGAAACTCGACGTCCAACGCAGCGGGTCAAAGGAGCGAGGAGAGACGGCACGAGACTGCAGGGGCTCTGGAGGGGCTCTGGTTCTGTGGAGACGGTCTCTGCTCGACACAGGAGTCAGCGGTGAAGGATTGAATCCAACCGGCTGAATCGCTGCCATCGGGGCCGCGGAAGGGGAGAGGTGCCCTAGGGCTCCGAGCCTCTTGTCTGCTGGCCTCGGCTTCCCTGGCACTCTAGTTCGGCCCGTTGTTGACCATGGCCGTGCGGAGACACCAGGGTGCCAACAGAGCTGGTCTTTCTGAGAGAGACGCACCGAGGCGCTGGGCCCATTTCTCACCGTCAGGGGCAGATTTTTGTTTGGAGTTTTATAATGTAATGTAAGGTCGAATGTATCGTTACTCTTGAGCAGAATGAAAAGCAGCCATTTTAAATTCCAACAGAAGTGGGGGGTGTGTTGAACCCGGGCCAAAATGACACACGAGTTTCCCTGAAGGGGCCTTGGAGCCCTAACAGGACAGCCCTAATTGTTAGATAGATGAACGTATGTCCCACGTATGTTTCAGAAAATATGGTACGTCCTGCAGGTCCGGACGATTCACAGAGGTCACAGCTTCAGACTTAAACTGCCGTCCTGAAACAACATCTTTTAATGCAGGTTTTAAAATCCCACACCCCTCTGCATTGCGTGTGTGAATCATACAATCACACAACAAAAGAAATGAAACGGAGCATTATCACTGTGGTAAATAATTATTTTATTTTTTTTATATCATAAAAAAGTAAAAATGAGGAATAGAAGAGAGCAGAGGGGAGCTTTATGCGTTGGACCTTTGCATATGATCGGTAATCATTAATCAAACTAAGCAGACTCTCTCTCAGCCAATGGACTCATTAATGCTCCCCCAGGACTGTCCCATCCATGTTGCTCTCTTTCACCAGCCTCATTAAGCCCCCCAAGTGAAATCAATCTGTGCTGAAGAGAGAGAGAGAGAGAGAGAGAGAGAGAGAGAGAGAGAGGAGGACAGGGGGTCTGTAAGTTGATCGGAGCCGCAGCTCTCCTCTGTGCAGTTCGATTACGCGGGGCAGGAGGCGGCCGACCGCGGGTGCGGAGGAGGGGATGAGCGTCTCGCCCGAGGGTCGCTGTGAAGGAGGGGTCAGGGCCGGTGCCCAGGCAACAGATGGCAATACACCCAGGGTTTAACGTGACAAACTCCGCAGCCTCCCTTTCTCCCTCCTGGGTGAGAAACATGGACGGCTGTAAAAGCACCGGGCAGACGTGACCGTGTCGTCCCTTCACTGGCGTGTTTGTCACGCGGGATTATCCTAATATTGTTACGCAGTGATGTTAAAAGAGTTTTAATACTGGAAAAAAGAAGGAAACCTCCTCAGCGTTGGGCAGGCGAGGTCATTGAGGCTGAGGAGGGCATGGCGGGGCAGTGGGGGGTGATTTCATCCAATGACAATTACCCAGCTCTCGTGATCCTGTTGCCACTTCCACAGCCTGCGCACGTATCCTGGGCTTGTCTTGGACACAAAAACCACCGACGCGAATTTGAAATACTTCACTGTCGTGATTCACATGTATTTTCTTGACAGTTTTAGCCCTGTTTGCAACATGACCAGGAGAGCTGTTCCCGCTGTCTCTGCATTTCAGTTCAAACACAGGGAGTACATCTGATCAATACGGAGATAGGCGGGTAGATGGGGCGATACATTGATAAAATATACAGACAGACCGATAAATTCGGATTCCTGATTGAATAAACACCTGATAAATCCATGCATATTTAAAAAAAGTCTCTCTCTTTGTACTTTAATTATTTATTTCAAGAACTTTGCCTTTATCTGCTCACTCTTGGTTCCATTAAGTGCGGAGCGAATTTCACAGCCGCGACGGAGGCCTTTGAAAGTCGCCTAGATGTTATGCTTTTTAATGATGTATTCTGAAAGCACCGGGGGAATCGAGCAGCGCTGCTTATATCGCACTAATCCTGCTCCTTCTCCCTCTCGCTGTCTCTCCTTCTCCTCCTTTTCCTACGTATTGCCCCGGCGTTCCCCGAAAGAGGAACTAATTATGTGTTGCCGACTGAGAGGGATGCGCCGCAGCGATGTGGGTCAGGGAGCAGCCAGCCCGTCCGTCTCAGTGCGGAGGGAGAGGCCGGGAGGCTTTTCATTGACTATCGAACCGAACAGCTGCGCAGCCCCTGGGCCGAGATGGGCACGAAGGGCTGAGTGTCGGCCTCATGATCATTACAGCCGTAATTAAAGGATCCTTCGCGTCGCGCTCATCCATCGCTGACAAAATAAGCGATTTGGACTCCTTCCCAGAGTTCGTCTCGCGGTCATCGGTCACCGGATAGAACTGAGTGGATATGCTGTGCCTCGGCACCTTCTGACAGGCCGGTAGATTTCACTTCAGCTGTGTCCAGCAGGAAGAGTTCAACATTATAATTATTCATTTCATTATAACATTTAGTTTTTCTTATGATACCAGCCTTGTGTATGTTTTGGGTTTATGGTTCCTAAAAACAAAACTGCGAAGGAAATGACTAATTTGTTCTCAGAGTTTTTATTCATCTCTGACTGTCACATTTAACAGTTTGACGACCTGCCTGTTCACTGTAGTTTTTGGCAGATATGAGAACCGTGGGGTTCATGGTATCACAACATTGTACAAAGTGACACAAGTGATAAGTTGGGCTTTTATCAGCGCTGCTTGACAACACTTCATCAGCATGACGCCCGTAGGTGGGAGTCAGAGGAGCCGCGGCGGACGATATGCAGTCACAGATTTTTTTATTTTTTATTTGAATGAACAGAATCGAGTAACATCAACCTTCCTCTCCGTCAGCTGCGCTGCATGACTGAGGGCTTGAAGACGGAGAGGAGTAATTTGACCTGTCATATGCATAACATGTTTGTCCTTTATTCCCCCTTTTTTAATGTATACATCTCTGCAGGGATATGAAGTCGTTATCTGAATATTACGTGCCATACATGACATTGTCAGAGTTTGGAGGCTTTCTTTCTGAGATGTTTGTTGTTCATGGTTGAGTCTAAAGGTGTCACATGATCAGGTGGGCTTTTGAAATCTCATACAGGAGGCTGATAAGATAAGTAAAGAATAGAAAAACAAATCTTAAACTTCGTTCCCTTGTTGGCATTTAAACAATTATAAGTACGTAGACTGTAAAGCATTATCAGATCATTGTGTGTTTGTGTGTGTTTGAACTGTGCTGATCCTTATCTGTGCCGTACGGTGACGACATTAGGAAACCATTGAGTTTTATCCGGTCGCATTGTTGGGCGATTTCCTCTGATAGTTTTGCGTCAGTGATTCCAGGAGATATCTCTGAGATGAACCCTTCGATATCCTAAAAACACTACAGTTGCTTTAAAAGCTTTCTGATATCTGTATGTAGTTTCTTGGTCTCTCTTGTTGTCTTTGAAAAGGTTACTTATTCAACGCGACACATTTCAGTCATGCAGTTCGGCTCTCTCTACCTCGGCTCTCCATTAATTCCGCCTGGTGAATTATCGTACGTTTATTTATTTATTTCGCAGTATGTAGGTCATCGCACTAGTGTCTCTGCCTGGGCTGTGCTACACATGCAAACTTCAGGAACCTGCCCCCTAGACACCACCACCACAGGAGATTTAATAAATTGCTATTCCCAAAATATCTTCATATCATTTCTGTCCTGTCTTTTGGACGTGCACCTTTTAATGATGCACATGATGACGTGACATGATTCATTAGAGCACCAGAGTAGCCCACTGGCCAAAGCAAGCAGGCATGTGGTAATTTCGTGTGTACAACCCCCTCTCAGTGGAATCGCCCATATTCGAATATATAAACATATAATCCAGTGCCACTCGGGCAGTTATTGGGCTGAATGGGTGGCGCTGCCTTAAAGACGCTCCGCAGCCCCCCATGTCCTCTGTCTCGCACTCGGATCAGCACTGGCATCTGCATTGAACAGAGTGCTCTCCCAGTCAATGCCCCTCACTCATCCTGACACCCAAGGAGTCTGAAAGTGAAACAAGTGCGAGCGGCGAGTAAACACGGTGCCATAAACCAGTGCCGGCAAACAGGCAGCCGAGGGGAGCTGCTCCTCCATGATTCATCACGACCGGCAGCTTCTGATTAAAACCATAGGCTGCAAATTAAAGCGGGAGGGGGGACGGCATTACGAGGCTGACTGGCAGCGGCCGCACGTGTCCCGGGGATGAGCGAGTGGGAGAATTAATTTATTAATTTAATAAATAAGTACAATTAAGAAGCTTCCATAAATGATTTCTGCAGGCTGTAATGCAGGATTGAAAATTCAAGATGCTGGACCTGTTTGTTTGGAGTTTTTTTTTTCTCCTGTTGTTGTTCTTTTAAGACCACGGTTATTTACGAGTTCCCGGGACAATAAATTAGGCCTAATTAGCTGTTTGAGGTTTTAATCTCCGGATGACAAATTCTCCTCTTTTCGCACGGGAAGGATCCACCAATCCCGGCCGCTAAGCCAAATAGCAAACAGCCTCTTCCTTGTCATCCGGGCTGATTTGCAGTCGGCTTTTGTTATGCAAACTAGAATTAGCCTCATCAGGTAGGAGCCTGATTATCACAACGCTGTAACCGGTTAGGATGACATGATCAAATGATGTCCCAGAAATCCATCAAATTAACCTCCGCCGCGCTCCGCACTGGGAGAACGGTTATGTAAATCTGTCATTTGCATTTGATTGTTTTGCCTCTTCCGCAAGAACTAGAACATTAATCTTGAATAATTAGGAATAATCTGTTAGATTGGTTTGAGGGAGAGACGGCTGCTCTTCCATGAGATGCTCAGATGAGGATTGTGCCAGCGCCCGAGTCACGTGGCCAAATTAAAAGCAGTTTTGTATATTTTTAGAGAACCAAGTGTTAAATGAACCAACCTCCTGTCCATGTGAAGCTACAGGTGATCCATTCAATCTTGCATTGCATCTCTCCTTCCCTTCCCCACTGTGCATCGTAAACTGCCCACCCGGTTGGGTTTGGGACAAAAAGCAGTGGTAAATGCGCCTCTGAAACGCATGACGCCGTTGCAAGCTGGTTGTATCTCTTGAAACATAATTAAATACAGAAAGAGGAGAGACTGGTTCTTCTCTCTCGATTGTTTGCTGCGCTTTGCTGCGTATCGCTTTCTGCACGTCACGGTTCATCTGAGGTGAGAACACACGCATTTCTGCCCGTACGCCTGCAGATTCAGACACCTCTGGAGAGGGGGGTGTTACACAGATGTTCCTCCGAAGGCTCAGAACAGATTTTTGAACTAAAGATTATGGAGCCACCCCCTCCCTCCTCTTTTGTATTTCAGTCTTGGGTTGGATTGACACCCTCCTAAAGCACAACATGTTTATGCAAGCGTGGTGAACGAGGAGCACAGCAACTACATGCCTCCACAGATAATGAGCCATAATGCGGTCTGAGGGCGTGTGCCAGGACAGCAGGAAGAATATTCATGCATGCAAATCTGCAAATAATATGAAGGAACATACATTATACATACGAGTGTCAGATCCCACCGCTGTGTGTGGAGACCCTCGATCCGGCAGTGCGTAACAAGAATACACAATACACATTAGTTAGCAGGAAGTATGAAAAACTGTGCAAATTGCTCATATTGTTTAATGACACGGCTCTGCTGTCGTTTTGTCACGGCACAGTCTCACATTCAGACATTGCTCATGCCCGTGTCTGCGCTCGACGGGTTGAGATAAACAGGAAATGGGGAATACCTTCATTTAACTGAGAGATTAGTATCCCACACTGTGGCACACGCAGTATGCTGACCCCAGGACTAAGTGGCAAAAAGATTTTTAAATGAGCGTGGAGTTGCACTCATTAGCCATGATGAGGGGACACACTCTGTGGATTAGCCCTGCTGCATCATTGATGCAGCCAGATGTTGATGATGTTGGCCTGCCAAGCCGGCTGGTCCACTTTGTTTGGCCTTTTAAAGACGGCGCGTCTGCAGTTCCCTCTCCGAGCCCAGAGAGGCCCATTGCCAGACACTCAGCTGACACTAGTGACCTCCTCGCGTCCCTGAAGGTCATCCGAAGATCATTTAGGACGCCTCCGCGGAGAAGAAGGGAACATTTGTCCCCCTGCAATAGATGTGTGTCATGTAGCTGTTTCAGACCCCGACAGGAAGGGAAGCCAGTCGATCAGAGCTCGGGGGGCTGTGAGAAGCTGGCTAAGGGACGGTGTCATGTTATTGTACCATCTGCCCCCCTCCTGAGTCCAGCTCAAAGGACGTCCCCAGTAAAGATGAGCTGTGACTCGGGCAGCACGGGCCCAGCAGGACGCCCCGGGGCGCTATCGAAGGCCTGACACTGATCTGTACGGGCAACTGGATGAGCACATTACCGGCACCGAGTCGGAAGTGGCACTTGAGCCGCTAATGTGTCCTGATCAGGGGACAATGGGAGTATTATGTCATCCACATCAGAGACGCAGGCATCTGTGTCGGACGAGGATTCAGTCACAGCCGCGATGACATCACACTTCAGGAGCCCCCGACACATAGTGAGATGATGCGTTGATCCGCGGTGGGGAGACGCAAACAGCGAGTGTGAATTAACATCTGTGATGGACGGCAACGTAGGCATCCTTTATAGGTAGTACGTGGCTCCATAATAACAGATCTGTGCGATGAGCAAGAGGTCTATTAAGAGTGACAGGCCAGGTGAGGAGCTAATAAGAGAATTGCTCATTGAGAAGATATGAACACAACGGCACGCGTCCCCCTGTGGTCAGTTCGGTCTGTTTAAAATGAAAGCACCCAAGGACTCAGGAGTGACTCCAATCATTATTGAATTAATCGAATTAAGATTTTTATGTGGTTTTATTTTAATCAGAGACGCCCAGAAAAATGATCCATTATTGGAATAAAGCTGAGACCACAGCAGACTGGCCAGAGTGACAGTTTTGTTTTTCTGCAGTACATATAGAGAGGTTTAGGACTTGGAATGTGCCGCACAAAGTTGTGTAATTAAACATCTCTATTATACTGATGCCTTTAACAGCCTTTCACTGCAAACGTTTAAGCAGCTTCTTCACCGAATGCGTGTCTGGAGGCTATAGAGAGAAAAATGAAGCTATGACTTCATCCGAGAGTCCTGTATCAGACTGACTGCTGGGTAGTCGTTTTGGAAGTAAAAAAACACTGAAAACATGTCGATGCAAAAAGAGAAACTGAGCATTGTGTAGTACATTCGTTTTAATTCAGCCGAGACTGCAGCGTGATCCCTGGACTTGATGAGGATTTGCACTTTATATTGCAACACCATGCAACACATCTATACATTTCAGGAATAAGATTCTCCACGACTGTTCCTCTTTTAATTTCAATGTTTTGTTTTGCCAGAAGCAGGAAAGGTTTGTTAAAGTTCGTATTAGTCATTGCGTGCCCCACACGGCTTCAAAACCCCTTATTGGCAGTAACTCCACTCTCACCACGTATTATGATCGCAGGTCAGGGCCAGCTGGGTCACTTTAACTGAAGTAGACTAACGTTTTTAAATTAAAACATCTCTTTGAGCACTGTAATTACTATTGGTCATCTGTATATAAAAACACAACACTCTTTGCAGTATATTGGGCATATGTGTGCTTTTGCTGCAGACGTATAATTCATAATGTAGAATATAAACTATTTAGAAAATAAAATGTTTAAAAACAGTTTGTCTCAAACAGGAAGGTGGTTCCCAGTGTTCCATCACGTCACACTATAATGAATGTTAAAAAGTATCAATAAGCCTTTAAAGGCGCTTTTTTATTAGTGTTTGCCCTCGAATTCCGCGCAGAACCAAATCAATAATCCACTCCACTGCCTGTCTGCCGAGACCCTTTGGTGATCTGTCCACACCTGCGACCAGAGGAAATTAGACTCTGTCCCCCCAGCCCCCGCGCCTGCGTCCCCGGGGGCAGCGAGAGGGAAGGGCAGCGAGAGGGAAGGGCAGAGGCAGCTCGTTCATCACGGTGCTTTAGCTCATTCCCCCAGAGAGCCGCGGCCCGGGGCCCTGGAGCTGAGAGAGCGGGGGGGAGGAAGACGGATGGCCTAGCCGCTAAATGCCTCTTCTGCCGTTTTAATATCCTCCTCGTGTGTCTGAGGGTGGGGCGGGGGTGACAGCCAGTCAGCCAGCTAGGAGTGGAGCCGACTGGGGTGTCTTTTGTTTCAGAGGTCATTAAAGAGAGGGCTGGGGGGTCATTCCAGCAGGGGACGAGCAGATGAAACAGGAGCAGCTTGGGTGTTTTTTGGGGACACTGGGACACCGTGTGACTTGGATTTCAGCAGCTTTTGGACTAGGACGGGTCTCTGCGATGCCCTGGAAACCAATCGCTGGATTATCGTTTTCTCTGATCTTTAAGAATGACGTAATTTGTGTAATTTGCTTAGAAATGTAGCTGTAGTTGTAGAGCTGTGGTCTAAATCCTGCTCAGTGAGGGATATGGCGTTTGTGGACAGCGCTACCAGAGATCCGACCCAGAGCACTTGGAGGTTCAGTCTCTTGCGCTTCTACATGTGTGTCGCAAGTATGTCCTGGAGCAATTTCATGTTATTTGAATTGTTCTTTCCCTGTTTATTCTTAAATGGTTGTTCCCACTATTACGTACCAAATGGTTGGTCGATGTTTATTAAGAAACATGTTCGTATGTATGCATTTATTTTTCACACATAGGTTATATTCTATATTTTGGGACGGACAAATGGACCTCCCCTAGACGTGTATCGGTTCTCTCTGGATAAGCGATGGCCGCACTGTACTTTGTCTCTTTCCTGCTGTATTTCACATGGTTAGAGACTTTTTCTCTCCGTTATTAACTGCAATGCACAAAAACTGGTGCCAAAGTTAGTGAAGGACTGCTATTGCCATATCCTTAAACTCTGGGACCGGCCACATCTGGGCCTTCGCATCAATCACACTGGTGGAAATGACTAAAGCCAGATGCTTAATTATATAAGTGGACCTTCAAAGGGGCAATTAAATAATTAAGGCGCTTATTGTGTTTTTTTCCCTCTAAGATCTGTCTGGATAAGGATCGCGGCTGCACTGCTTATTCTGCGTAACAAATGAGCATTGAGAGGAATTAGTGAAGCAGCAGCTGCCGTCTTCAAAGCTACCTTTGAAAAGTGTTACTGCTAGGCTTCCACTTATTTATTTATTTCTGCCATGCTCTGAGGAGAAGCTTGTTCATTTTTTATGTGTTTAGAAATGCGTTTCTTTCTCTTCAGCAAGACTGGAATTTGTGAAACTCCTTGATCGATGAGTTACTTCTAAGCAGATGGGTGTTGGTTTGCCCTTTAAGTTGTGCCAGAAGCTCTCCTGTAATTTAATCTCGACTTCTCGCTGAATAATTATCTAACCAGATCTTTCTCTCCCTCTCTCTCTCTCTCTCTCTCAGTTGCGAGCAAAGTGTTGCCCACCAATTCCGACGCTCTCCTTGGTGCCTCGGTCGCCACCACCACCTCCACGCCCCCTAATGTCTACCTGCCGGCCAACTTTAAGCTCTCCAGTGCACAGCTCGCCTTCTTCCTGCGGGAGACGCGGGCGGAGCCACCGGGCAACCAGAGCGGCAACCTCCTCCAGCGCTCCGAGAGCTTCGTGGTTTTCCAGACCAAGGAGCTCCCGGTGGTCAACGTCACCTTTGGTCCTTTCTCCCAGGGCCAGAGGCTCTCCAAAGACTTGCTGCAGCCCTCCAGCCCCCTGGACATCCCCGGCTGGCTGACGGTCAACTGGAAGGTGCGGGCCTTCATCGTCCAGCCGCGTGTCTTCTCCAGCAACCCCGTGGTGCAGGTCCTCTTCTATATCGCCGGCCGAGACTGGGACGACTTCAAGGTGTTGGACAAGCTGCCCTGCATCCGCCTCCACGCCTTCCGGGACGTCCGGGAGATCAAGACGTCCTGCCGGCTGCGGGGGGACCTGGCGCGCTGCCTGGCTCAGCTGGAGCTCCCGGCGACATGGTTCAACACCAATGTGGCACCCCTGGGCCGGCGCAAGGGCGTGGAGGGCATGGAGATGAGCGGCGAGACCCTGCAGGCGGAGCTGTACTACACGGTGCACGAGGCCGATGGCAGCGGCGAGTGCGGAGACAATTCCCCCCGCAGAGGGGCAGCCCGGAGCGAGGTGCCCACCCAGCACCCTCTCCTACGCATCGGCAGCATCAGCCTGTACCAGCCCAGCCAGGAGCAGATGATGGTGGACAAGCAGCTGGACAAGAACATGTTCCTGCGCCTGCCAGAGAAGCCACTGAAGCCCGGGGAAATCCTCAGCATCAAGCTGTTCCTGGTGCCCAACTCCACCGTGGAGCAGTTCACCCTGAAGTAAGTGCCCATCAGATGAACGTTATTGTGTCTCTGATCTGACCGTTATAGGACAAAGAGTTGCTGCTTTCTCTTTAGGCAATGTTTAAAAATGGTTAAAGGTCCCAACCCTGACCTCACAGCTGATGAATGCCAACAAAGGCCGGCAGATGAAATCACAGTCTCCCTATTGGGCTTCAGCAGTTCGTATGAAAGTAACAGTGCTAGGTTTATATGTGTGTGTGTGTACTGGGTGTCTAAAGATGCACTGGAGAGCCCAGGGGTAATATTGAAAAGATACTGCAAACAAAATCAATTGCAAAGAGATAAAAATGGCTGTCACTACCTTCTCCCGATGTCTTTTAGTTTCTTGTGTTTCGGTGTAACGGTCTCTACTCTGAATAAGTATGTGTAACAGTGCAATCCTGGCACAATGCACTCGGGCCGGGCGTGGCGTCCGTTCTCTCTGCTCACGGGGTCATTCTGTGTCACTTCATCCCATTTTCCACCAGAACACATGTCGGCGGCTCAGATTCGTATTACAGTCCAAACAAAAGAAACGATAAGAAAAAAAATGCACAACGTCCGCTGTACTAGGCACAAATCTCAGATTCAGTCGGTTTCCTCTGTATGAGAACCAGATCTTCAGCTTTGCAAGTAAAAGACAATTTCTGCGTTAACTGACAGCTGTTTAGATTAAATTCCTCACAGGCCGCTCCGTTTCTCATGCATTAGTGCTGAGTAGATCTGATGCCTCCTCCGCTGTTTACTCCCAATATATCCCACAGTTTTTAATCAGGAGAGAAGTTGCTGTTTACACAATAATTCGAGCTGAGCCTTGTCTTTGTGGAGGCAGGTGTGTTTGGGGGAGGGGAGGCGATCTGTGGTGTCTGTAATAGTATCCTGCATTCTCCCGTGACGAGCAGGACGCTCCATAAACACCGTCTCTCTAATTGTAAGCGAAACTTCAGCCGCTCTCAGACTTCAATTTAGCAATTAAGCGCAAATTAATTAGACTTCAATAACTCATTTAGAAGTATGGGAACAGGCACCGTTCTGCTTTTAGATGTGAATTGCTAATTAATTAGTGTCATCTCGGAGTTCAGCAGTAATGAACCATGCATGCATATTTAAGACACAGCGTAGGTGCTGTACAAAAATAGGCCCGAGAGCTGACATTTCGTGGGAGGACGGGCTGGAAAACGGATGTGCCTGAGGTCTCCGCAATCGCCGGGCTTATTCTGTTAGATTGTGTCCTTTCCGTGTTGGGTATTAAATCAGCACTGCCTTCCAGTTTACTCCTGTGTCAGCACAACAACATAAAGGCACCTAAACAAAGCAGCTATCTCTGGCTACCTTGCTATTTTGGTTGCTTAGTGGCTTATTAATTCTCCTGCCATTTCTTGTAATGATCGCAGGGACGTTCTGTGGGCTCATGGGAAAGCATCCTTCCAAACCTGTGAAGTCTGCACTTTTAACGCTACTGAGATCTTCCTGGAGTGTGTGTTGGCTCCTCTAGGAATGGGTGCGAGAGTTTATCTCCGAGCTACTGATTCATTGGGCATTTCCACAGTTCTTATACCTCCATCTGTGCTGGGATGCACTGTTGACTGGGAATTCTCCTGGCACAGGGGATGCCTGGTAACTCGGGGGTTCTCAGCCCTGTCCTGGAGGAGCCCTGCCCTGCTGGTTTGTATTCCAACCCAGCTCTCAATTACTTAATTGAACCCTTAATTGAAGTAACTCCTTCTGGGAACAGGTTTCTTATCCTTATCTTTGTGTAAAGTTGTTGTCGAGATTGCCGATTACCAGCTGCCCTCCGACATGACCCTGAGGAGCCGCTCAGCACCAATTGGGCTGTAAACAGCCTGGAAGGACGTCTTGCAGTAGAGGCCAGCGTGCTGAGGAATCGTCCTGTCAGTATCAGAGAAGTCGGCTGATCCGTGGGTCGTTGTCCTGCCTGTGTGTTGTGTTATACAGGTTCAGTGTGGTTCTGCGGTGATGAGCTGATTCGAAATGGGCTGGTTCTGAAGGCGAGAACCTCTCCTAGAAAATTCAACAATTACAACCCCACCACCACTAATATGAATCTAGTACAGGCCAGGATAGCTCCTTAAGATGTTGGCTTTTTCAGGAGTGTCCCCAGAAACTGTCTTTGGTTCTTGTACTCTCCTGTGTCTCTGAGCCTCCATATCTCCGGTGGGAGTTACGGTGATGGGCTTGCAAGGACAGGTGAAGGTCGGCAGCCGCGCCAGTCTTCGCCATCTGCCTGGTGTCCTTTCTAAACCCCAGGGTTGGGCGATGGGAGTTGCGGCGCTGGCAGAGCGGAGCACTTGGTATTCAGGAGGGAGCGGAAGCAGCCTGCACTGAATTGAAAATGTCAATAGAGGGAGAATTAAATAGCACTTGGAAGTCCTCTGTTGAATTGCCCTCACAAAAGAATTATTAAAGACGGAATAATGGAAGACTTTAAATACAAATTAAGCCCAGTCGAGGCGCGTCCCCCCCACCCACCCACCACCTCTCCCTCCGCCTCTCCTCCTTTCACAGATTTCCTGCTCTTTATTTCCCTGCTATTAAAATAATTGCAGTTCAAAGGGAGGGGGAGCCAAAGGATGTGTCACTAATGGAGATACGGGAAGAGGTTCCCCACCGTTCATTATATCACACTTGGCGCTATAAGCCGGAGAAATTGATCTTGTGGGCGTTTAGCCTCTTACCTTGGCTCATGTTGGCAGTGGCTCCACAGCCCCTCCTCAGATCATGTTTCATTGGACTTGGCGCTGAAAGAGTAGTGGGACAGCCTGGGTCCCCTCACTCTCGGCCAGGGACATAGATGGTCAACTGTGGAGACAGTGATCCCGCCCTCACAGGGGTGAGACACAGTGATCCCGCCCTCACAGGGGTGAGACACAGTGATCCCGCCCTCACAGGGGTGAGACACGCAGTCACCCCGCCCTCACAGGGGTGAGACACGCAGTCACCCTGCCCTCACAGGGGTGAGACAGTGACCCCGCCCTCACAGGGGTGAGAGAAGGATGTATTTTCTGAATACCCACAAGGACTCCTTAAGCAGCCAAGTGTGAGCTGTATTGCAAACCAAAAAGAAAACAAGGAGGTGTACAGGCTCCTCAGACACTCGTCACCCCACGGATGTCCGAGAGCCCATCACTCACAGCGCATCGTCAGGGACGCCACGGGGCCGAGCCGCCTCCCTGCTGAGACGGCATGTCTTACCACCCTGAGATCTCACACCTTCAATGCTCTTTTTCCCGTTTTGCTTTATTTTATTTTATTTTTATGGCGGATGACATTTGGTTTCAAAGCGAAGCCGCAAAGTTAAAAAAAAAAAAAAAAACAGACCTGTATTATTATTGTTCTTTTTGAGATCGCATTATCTGTATCTGCCTGCTGTTGCCCGGCTTTGATGTATGTTTTGAAGAGACAGTTAATTTCAAGTTTTTATCGTCTGCTCTTGTAAATTCTCATTTCGAAGCCGGCTCTAGGCAGCTCTGACAGACAGGGGATGGATATGCGCGCCCAGTTTATAGCACGGTGTCATTATAGCAGCCGCCGGGAGACGATTCTCACTGTGCGCCTCAAAGTGTCCACCGCCCGAGGAGCCGGTTCTAGCAAACTTTAAAGCATCGGAGGAGTTTATGAGCCCAGCTGTGGAAAACGGCAATTTTTTTTTAGTTTTTCCATTGATGCAGAAAGCGACGGTGGTGATCACTGGCCCTTGTGTTGGTCACACTGGGCAGAGACCCCTTTGCCACCGATCTTGAGATTTTATCAGCCAAAACATCGTGGTAGACGTTGGGATCCATCTGTCCCCCGATTCTTAAAAGACTGGAGGACACTGGACAGCCATAAAGCAAAGCCTACAAGGTTCAAATGTCTCCAGGCTAGAATATATCTGCTTCTGGGCATGACTGCAGAGGGCTTTTCATCTGTACCAAGTTGACCTTTGTTTCATTTCCCCCGGCTGAGCACCTTGACTCTCCGTCTCTATACGGAGATGTCTGCACACTGCACAGCTCCACCAGTTATAACAGAAGTTATTCACTCAGGACCGGTACAGTAAGCGTGCCCTTCAAGTTACTCTGAAATGTCGCAGCTTTTTAAGCAGTGGTAAATAATAGGAAAAAATGAGAGTCAGCAAATTGTCCATTCCATCGTCGTCCTGCGCTGAAATTGGCAGCTTTAGCCATAATTGATCCTTTTGCTTTTAACTGTGAAGCAGTGAAATTTGATTAATTTAATTTGGTCTTGCATTACTCTGCTTCAGAGACCGGTGGCACCAGACGGAATTCAGATTCTCACGAGGAACTGGAAGGGAAGACTTCAGATGCTCAGTGCGGTGGTTTGCCAGTGTTTTGAAACTGCAAATGATGCAAGTGTTTTCATGAGGTCGTCCAACTTGGCTTCTGGAAAGTGTCTGGGATGTACATTGATAAACAAAAGTTATCAGAGTCAGGGGACTCGTGGTGAATACCAAACAAAAGCAAATCTAACAAATATGGTGAGTTTTACAGATTTAAAACATTAATTATGAGTTACATCAAGAACTGTCTAATTGCAAAGATATGTCACTCATCTATTGTAGTGTAATTGTTGTGTAGGTGTTGAGTATAGTTGAATGATCTGCATGTCTTTCTGCATGTCGCAGCGTCTCACGAGGCAGGTGATCCATACTCGTGAAGTCCAAGTGCATTTCCAGAAGAATATAAACAGCCGTTATTGTTTCTGAGGGAGAGGTTGGCGAGAAGACTAACGCTCTGATGTTAAGATCGTCCTCAGCATTTCGCAAATGCAGAGAAGCATAGCATAGCATAGCAGGAATAGCTCTAACCTGCCACAGCAAATCAAAAGCCCAAAAATACCTCGTTGAGAGTTCTGTACACTGGGTGGGGGGGGAATGGGTGCCATGGCAAACCTGGTCTTCATCCGTGGGGGTCCCAGGATACTGGTCTGTCTGGGAACGCGGGGGCTCTATCGTGCTTCTGTCCCGTCAGGCCGTCCCGTCCCCCGCGCCCGCCTCTCTGACAGCGACCGCCAGCCGACTCAATGTGGTTCGTGCCTGCATTGATGAGGTCACCTGTCGCTCCAGTCCACCTGTCATCCCATTCTGATCAGACTGTGTCAGTGGTTAATGCACCATCCTCTCCGCCACACACACATACACGCACACACACATGTACGTACACGCACACACGTGTACACGCACACACACGCACACAAACATGTACACACACACACACAAACACACACACGTATAAGGGTCTATATTGCTTTTGAAGCCACTCTTTGGCTTGCAAACTGTGTGGCTTAGGAGCCGATGCTGTGGTCGTGACGCTCAGACCGTCGCTCGGTTCTTTTCACTCCCTCGTACATAACCTCGCCAGCAATTCAACAAAGAGAACAATCAAGTATGAAAAACCACCTTGATTAGCAAAACAAAACTGAAATCTCTGAATTAATTATCCCGCTCCGCTGCCTGAAAAGACACTGAGGGTGTGAGTCTGTTCCACCGTTTAGCGTGTGATTGCTTTTTAATGAAAGAGGAAACCGAGACGTTCCTAGATCAAGCGACAAGACTGTTATCTTCAGGAGCCTTTGGAATTCATATTCTTTATCTGTTTGTCTTTATTTCAAATAATAATAATAATATATACCCACCAGATGTGTGATTAATGTGCTGTAGGTGGGGAGATTTAAGTCTCTTCGGGGGTGATTGTTGGAGGCAGCATTAAGGAAACAAATCGCCCAAAGCGACCAAACTACAGTGTGTTTAAGTGCCAAATGCATGTGATTGTCCCTGAAGGACAGTGTCACCATATGTCCTGGGCATGTAGCTGTGGTGGGCTGGGACCTCTGCACAATTCACACAATTTTACCCTTCTATTATTGTATTAAAATACACATTCTTCGATATTGTTACATTATTTGAAAGAAAACACAGAGACTAACACGCCCTCAATGAAGTTGTTTCGCCTGTGAGGTGAAGACCGGAGGCTTGTCCTGGTCCTCAATGGACTTCAAGCCGATCCGCTGCGCAGGAGCGATTAGAAAATCCGTCCCAACATTGTGTCAGTGGCGGTGCCCCCCCGCCGCCGCCCCGCTGTGTGAGTGTGTGAACAGATATCATTCCTGGGTCACTGGGCGGCGCACGCTTTCCCGTCAGTGAGCACAGTGGTGCGAAGCCCGCGTGGCCGGGCATCGGAGCCGGTTCAGCTGTGCCAGCGAGTCAGACGCCAGGCCGGCCACGTGCCAAGCAGAGACGGAGACTGGCCGAGCTGACGAGTGATTATGCAGCACGAGCACAAAGATAAATAAATATGCATAAGCCAGATGGCTGCAGAGAGCACTTTGCAACAGGAAAAACACACACACAGATAAATAAACCAGTTGCCCTCATTGTGAGAGTGCAGGGGGCTCATTTTGCACTGTTTAAAGCACATTGATTTTGAATTGTATTTATTTATTTGGGGGGGGTATTTATTTATCTATTTATTTATTATCTTCACATCAATTAAACTGAAAAGTCTCCAAATATCAAAGCAGTACGTCTGGAGTCTCTCATATCGCTGATCTGTGTGACTCTCTCCGGCAGGATCCTCGGGGCCCGGTTTGCCCCAGATATCGCTGTGTTTGTGTCGGGGCCCTTAGGTGCTCGAGATCCCGGTTTTATTCATTTATTTTCATTTATCTGATATCTGGGGTCACATGGTAAGAAAAATAAATAAAAAGATTAATAAATAAGGTGTAGTAGTAAATGCCATTTGACTTCTGACTCAGTGTGGGCCGGGGAGGCGCTGCCGCCTGCCACGGCGGATGCGCCGAGCACGGTGACGGCTCCACCTGCAGCCATGCGGCGCAGCAGATGTGGGCAGTATCACACGCACGGCTGTCACATCAGCTTCCTTCCACATTGCCACGTTCAGAGCTCTACTTAAAGGTCAGAGTCCTCAGCGCTGCGTACCTGCTGTAAGCGAGCATGTGAGTAATGAAAGCAGAAGCAGCGTGACGTCGGACCTTCCCGAGATGTCTTGCGCGGCTCCTGCGTGCCGGCAATTAGGAAGCGTGCCTTAATTATGCACTGGGAGCTTGCCTCTGACATGCCGAAGTCTGGGCTGGCACGGCAGCTCGTCAGCGCCGTCCCCTCTCACTCTTGCCCCGGGGTTTCCCGCCTGCAGCGCACAGATAAGGGCTCGGACTGTGTGCTAACATAAGTAAGCGTCCGTGAACCAGTCAGAAGGGTAGGCAGCAGCCAGCGGCAGCGCAGCGTGGCTGTGTAGTCCTCTCCCTCTCCCGAGACTCCCCACAGTCTCACGGGCTGACACGCCAGTCTGCCGCCGGGAGTTGTGTCAATGTTCTGTGGATCACAGGAATGCTGGATCCCCCTCACGGTCACAAACGCGCGGCGCCATCCTGCCTCCTGCATCCCGGAGTCGCCTGGCACAAACAGTCCGACTGCTCTGGAAGCCACGAGAGCTTACGGTCCCAACTGGCACTACAATATGGTGTTGGATTTGTATTTATTGAGTTTATTTATTGCATGTATTAGATGTGAGCTATGGCACTGGACTCAGAGCTCTGCAGTTAGGCTCATTGGTGGGAAAGTGAAGGACAGCATCGATTTCGCTCTTAGCCTAAGCGAGAGTTTGCTTTCCTGGTGGTTTTTGCAAAGGAGAGATTGTTCTTTCAGGAGAGAAAAAGATAGCTCTGCACTGGGGAACAAGAGAGCGGTGTTGAGTACAG
The DNA here is from genome assembly GCF_036373705.1 of Amia ocellicauda. Taxonomy (NCBI): domain Eukaryota; kingdom Metazoa; phylum Chordata; class Actinopteri; order Amiiformes; family Amiidae; genus Amia; species Amia ocellicauda. The sequence goes on along the minus strand of NC_089871.1, from coordinate 388,644 downwards.
TGATGAGATGAGGCTTTTATCAGAAATCACATCACATTCTTAACCTACAATTTGCTGGTGGCACGACATTACCCTTGGAGGAGTCCAGGGCCGGCGCTCGGAAAGCATTCACCGCATGATAGGTGCTTCCTATTTCAAAACCCCTCGGGGCATTAAAAACCAAGAGCTCTTGCCATTACAGGCTGTCTTTCTTACATTACATTGCTTTTCTAGTTTGTAAAAATCTGCAGCTCTCTTTTTTCCCACAAAGAACCGAGCGCAGTATCCGAGATCCTGAGTACAGCCCGGAGACATGGTTCTGTAGAGGGAGGCACTGCCATCTGCGCCAGGGGTGGTGGATCTAGGCATCCACTTCGGTACTCTTTACTCCTCCGGTTCCCATTAAACATCATTGATGCACAGGCTGACCCCACGCTCAGGAGATGCACAACTTTTCTTTGTGTAAACTCTGTGAGGGAGGAAGCAAAGCCAGGCGCCACCGGATGAATCGAGACGATGTTGACATTATTATTAGACTCGCTTCCACCTGATCCGATTGGTGCTGCTGGCCATTCGGAGAGAAGAGTTTCAAGTTTAAATGCCAGGTTTATTCAAGTGCAGGATTGATGCAGCCGGAGACACCAGATCAGCACAAACAACATAAACAAATAGTTATCAGTATTATATTATGGTTTATTTTTACATTTGATAACGTCTGGTATTTCTCTGTGATTCTGCTCATCTGTGCTCTTTTAAAACGATGGGGGAAAGCAAACCACAGCGCTTTTTAGTTGATTTATTCTCAAGCAAAGGGCACGCCTGTCAAATGAATTAATGAGCAGGAAAACAAAACCAAATTAACACAAACTGTCTCATCTCACCTGAGTGTAATCAGCCCGTTTTCTCCTTTTAAATTAGTGAGATCCCCAGCCGGATGCAGATTTCCTGAGAGGCGCATGAAGATGTTAAATCCCCACAAATCCTGAGGACTTCATCAGCCTGGAGGACTTGCTCTGGCTAAATCCGACAGTATTCGACAATATTTGGTTCTGTTCAGCAGACCAGGAAATTTTATGCATGAAGCTTCCAGGAACACCTAAGCGGCCGGTAATCGCTTCTCCGGTCGGGTCTATCGAGGCGAGTGCAATCTGTGCCCAGGCAGGCTGTGGTTGTTTCATTCTGCGTCTACCTGTTAGATTGGAAAATGCAATATCAGAGTTTGTTCTGGAAGCAATTTTCATACAACGCTGCCGTTCTGAGACGTAAACACAGTCTATCCTCTCTCTTTGTCTATTGAGAGGAAGCAGACATTACCTCTGGAGCTGTTCTGACTGAGTGAGTGAGTGTGAAGACACTCCAGGCGTGTGATCTGAACACTGCGTTGACTGGGAGAGCACACTCCAGGCGTGTGTTCTGAACACTGCGTTGACTGGGAGAGCACACTCCAGGCGTGTGTTCTGAACACTGCGTGTTGATGCGTCCCGTGACAGCAGTGCAGGAGGTGTGGTCCTGTTCTGTGTGCGACTCAGCCGTGGCTCAGTATTAATGTATTCATTTTGCTGAGCCTCTCTCCCTGCAGAGGCGTCCTGCTCTTACATTTTCTAGTCTTAAATGGTAAAATCCTGTTTTACCAAACGTCTCACTTTGCCCTCTTCTTCCATTGGCTTAGTGGTTCAGCAGGGACCACATCCGCCTGCCGTTGCCTTCGCAGCTAAGCCCTGATTCTGAGGCGGTGCAGGGGCGTTTTAATCTGCCTTTTCTGCGGCTGCCTCTGATGTTGCATCAGTCGATATCCGCACAATTAGCGGTTGCCATTCGGGCCGGGATCAGAATGGAGAAGCGGAGCGTGCCTCTGTCCGTGGGGACGGGATTATTGAACATCTCGTATAAAGAGGAGGAGTTTGGCTTTTGAAACGGACTCTCAGATTTCATTTTATTGGAAAAAAATCCCAATCACTGTTAAACGGGCGCACATTTTTGGGGGCTTCTGAGTGGATTTGATTATAAAAGTCTCCACTCAGGGGCACTGTACCCTAGGATACTTTGAGGGATAGAGAAACATCTGGGGCCATCTGCAACACTTTACACACATCATGGTGCGTCGTATGGAGTTCATGGACCACATCAAACCAGAGGAGCTTTTCCAGATCAACAGGGACACACGCACCCGGGACACAAATGGAAATTGGGCTTCAAGGCATTCAAGACAGAAAACAGGAGACACTTCTTCACACAGAGAGGCGTCACAATCTGAACAAACTCCCCAGCGATGTGGCTGAAGAGACAATTTGGGAACATTCAAAAACAGACTGGATAGGATCCTTGGATCACTGAGTTATTAATGGACACCAAACGAGCACGATGGGGCGAATGGCCTCCTCTCGATTCTTATGTATATGTGGTGATAGCATACTTACCCCAGGTCTATAGGCAGGTGTTAAACTCAGCTCCTGATTGCCTAGTGCCAGTCGTTGCATGTTCAGGACATAGAGACACCTTCAGCAATGGAACCCGTTGGCATGTTTTGACCGGGCAGGTCTGTCTGACGAGCGTCGGGTGCTCTGGCATGTTGGCATGTGGAAGATCACATTGCCATTGCGTGTGCTGTCGGGGGCTGCAGTGTAGCACAGTGGAAAGACCAACACTACACCACCACCAGCCTACAATCGCAGAAACGCTTTTATGTGCTTTGAAGAAATGTTTTTCTTTATTATCCCCTCCCGCCCCCATCGATGCCCCCCTGTCGTTGCCCTTACATGGCCTGTCAGCGTGGTGGTGTCAGCGGATCGGAGGTGACAGCCCTGCTCCACTGTGCCCGGCAGACGACTCCGGCCTCCTCTGGATTGTCCGACTGAGTCCCCGAAGTGCTCGGCTCACATGGGTTTGAGCTGGGCCGGGAGAAACGACTGCAGTTGACTCGGAAAGCTGCGTGATATACGTGCCCATATGTGTGCGTGTGATTGTGTCTACAAAATACAGGGCCTGCGTACCATACTGGAGTGAGGGAGAACACACAGCTGTGACACAGAGAGGAGGCGCAGAAAAACTGATCCTCTTTGGAAAAAGGGAATATGGGGACAGCATCCTGAAATGGAAGAAGAACAATGATGAGATTTGAACAGTGTAGGCATGGTGAGCGTGGACCCTTTTCCCCATCTCTCCGTGGCCCCCCAGTCCCTGTGTGCAGACGGATATCATGTGGGCTTTTCTTTATTCTAAATGCTTTTATAGCTGCTCTCGGTTATTCACTACTCACAGTGTAGACACAGAATTAATAGTCCCTCAAGTCTTTTGCCAAGAAGCACTGTAAAATAAATGAAAGGACTCATTTCCCTACAAATTGGTACACGTTATTAAATAATTCGCTCACACACTGCATCATTTGTTTCCAAGGCAACTGATCTATTTCGATGAACAAAAATTAGTTTTTAGGCACATTTCGCCTTTCCTGGGAGAATTAATGGTTTTGTATTCATTTGGAATAAAGGACGAGGGCTGATTGAGCAGCGAGTGACTCCAGTTGGCTGGTTCAACTTCCTATATTATCCTCCTCTTCTCATTGTCGTCTCTTTCAAGGTCAAACAATCTGCCATCTTTTGTGTGTGTTGTGCCTTGTTGGGGATTTCACCCGCTGTGATGGGAAGAGCAAAATAAAAACGTAAATAAAGACCTGATGCCATTGCTCACATTGTGAGTTTTAATCTCTCTATAAATACATGTGTGTTTGCGTGGCCTGTGGCTCGGCTCTACCTGTGGCTCCGAGACGGGCTCCTCTACCTTTTAGGGAGATGGGCGTGTCAAAGGGCACCTAATCTCAGACGCTGCAGGTCTGTGGAAAGGCCGTCTGTGTCAGTGCCGTGGCAGCGAGGCTCGCGTCGTGCGTGTTTTTGTCTCACAAAGGTCACTGACGCAACCTCCCGGAGATGTTCGAGCTTCTGAAGGGAGGTCATCTAAGGATGTCACATTGTCCTCTGTCCCCCAGCCCGGTGTGGCGGGCTGCTGGCTTACCTGGTATATGTTACAGGGGCCAGATCATATAGAATAGTATTTTATCGATGTGTCATTTTTTCGTGCTCGTTTGAAATCTTTCTGCAGAAAGCAGATGCAATTATCCATTAAAGAAACAATTACCAAAGATAATTAAGAAATTACAACTTGTGGTGGATTTATTGATAATGTTCTTGCCGAATGAGAAATACATCTCTAACAACACACTGAAGAAAACTGGATCTATAACCTATAACCAGCCGCCAGGTGACGCAGGCATGTTTGTGCGCCGCCTGAGTGACCGTCATACCGTGAATGCGAGGATCCAGCGCTGTGAGTGACACGGATGCAGAGGCGGGACGCAGTAACTGCGAAGCCCCTTGAGTTGAAACCATGTTAGTCCAGCACTGATCGTTTCTCCAAACGAGTCCACGTGACTCTGAGGGGGGGAAAATAAACGAGTCTGCGATTTCTCGTCTGCCCTGGCGTTGCGTTTCTCTCCGCTGTGTGCGTGTCGCGGAGGTCAGGCTCACGGATGCCTTTTGTGCCGCCGTCGTCTCACAACGCAATTAAATACACCTAGCCTCAGAGGAGATGTGGAGATCTTCGGGGAAATTATGTCTGCCTGGCCCCCTTGGCCCTCTCTCTCCGAGTGCTGTGCGCTCCGGCATCCATCTGCGCGGCGCTCTCTCGCACGGCTCTGTCGGCTCTTAATTAGACCGTCTCGCACGCCGAGCTGGCCGAGAGCCTCGCTAATGACGTAACATTAAAAAGTTTCTCCCTCCAGTGGCGGCTGCTGTCGTCCCCCTCCTGAAGGAAGCAGATGAGAGAGAGAGAGGGAAAGGGAGCAGGGAGTGATTTAAAAGCAGCTCTTGGACAAGAGATTAGGGAGACAGGTCCGGGATTATTGAACAGCAGCCTGTTGTTGTGCCAGGTGAGCTGGAGGTCGGCCCAGAGTAATAGGTGCATGTGTCGCTGATGACACAGTAAAACTCTCTCTCTCTCTCTCTCTCTTGGAGCCGGCGGAGGTCCAGGGCTGCTCCGAGTCCAGACACCCCCTTTCCTTTCTTGTTTTGTTTCTTATTTATGTATGTGTTTATTTTTCTATTCCAATAGAAAATGCCCTGAACAACTGGATTTTCTTCCTCTCCTTCTTCTGTAAACTTTTTCTGTAAATAACGTGTAGAGAGATGCACCATCTCTGGGAGATCGGTCCCTCCATCCCACCCACCTCCAGCACCTTTAGAAGAGCAGATGGTGGGTCAGAAAACCTCCCCAGGAGGGCTTGCAGGAAGCTAAAGAGTAGAAACATATTAGCCTTATAATCGTTCTTAGGTCTGATTTGTATCAAAGGAATATACACATCTTTAGCGATGATTTCTCAGTCTGTCACAAAGCATTAACTGAGAGTTTGGTGTCGCGCTGTTCTCCTTGAAGCACGAGCAGGGTGCTCTTTGTTTAAATCACTAACAGGGAACAACTGCAGCACAAAGGGGTTTGATTTACCCCCCGGTGTGTGATTTTTATGTTTTTGTTTTTCGTTTTTACAAAACTGAAGTCGCAGCCTTGTCATGTTGAAATGAATATAAAAAAAAGCTTCATATCACACGTCTGATGAACGGAGCACAGAGAGGAGGACTTCTTAAAAACATTTACAAATTCATAAATCCCTCCCAGACAGCTTTAGGCAACATTATCAACCTCTTGGCACTTTCTGTGCTTAATTCTACCGAGTCTTTTATTAATGGAGTCACTGGTAACTATCGGATATCCCTGTTATTTGTGTGCAGTCCTGGAGCGTCTTCAGACCGTCGGAGAGGTTTCCGTCGAGACGAGGCCACACAGCCCACATTGTTCGACGGGCCGAGATACAACTTCATGAGCAGAATCCAATGAGCAGCTGTGCGCCTGTGAGCCCCTCGATGTCATCTCTGCATAGAGTATTAATGATCAACTGGTTCCTAAAGCGGCCGCTCTGAGCCCAAACTGAGTCGGCTGGCCAGGTCTGAGGGCGCTGGCAGACGATTGGTACCGTCTGAGAGCCAGCCAGCAGAGATCCTCGTTAAAATTAAATGCAATCGGCAGGGGGGCAACAGGATAGCAGCTCTGCCTGTATTGTTATTATGATGATTATTATTATTGTGGATTGTGAAGAAGAGGAGGCAGCAGCCAGCGCAGATGAGAATGAAACATTTAATTGAACAGCTGTGCGTTTGAAGTGATTTATTTAAAAGGAGAGGCACTTAGCTGGGGAACGAGGAGTGGGGCTAAGGTGGGGATGGAGGGATGAAAAATAAAATTAAAACACAGTGATGCACCTGAAGTAGAAGAAGGATAGAAGATAATCCCCCCGAGGGCTGTGGCCTTCCCCGATAATGCCGTATCCATGTTCGCGGTGTGTTGTTTACTGTTATCAACATGTCTGTGCTTTATCTGAGGCCTAATTGACAGGTTGGATTTCATCATGAATGGAAATAGACTGAAAACAAATCGACTGTGCGCTTAACTCCGCAGGTGTTCTGATCAGATCCTAGAAGGTAAAGCAATATCTGCAGCACAGCGTCCCAGAGAGGACAGGTGTCCATCTTCAGTCCTCCTCACAGGAGTAGACAGTGGGCGTGGGGTTTAAACTGCACTGTGTTACAGGGAGAGCAAGTATTACAGGGACTTGCGTTCTTAACTGTAAAGGAAACAAGTTTAATCATCCATATATACAGTGGGGGAAAAAAGTATTTGATCCCCTGCTGATTTTGTACGTTTGCCCACTGACAAAGAAATCATCAGTCTATAATTTTAATGGTAGGTGTATTTTAGCAGTGAGAGACAGAATAACAACAACAAAATCCAGAAAAACGCATTTCAAAAAAGTTATACATTGATTTGCATGTTAATGAGGGAAATAAGTATTTGACCCCTTCGACTTAGTACTTGGTGGCAAAACCCTTGTTGGCAATCACAGAGGTCAGACGTTTCTTGTAGTTGGCCACCAGGTTTGCACACATCTCAGGAGGGATTTTGTCCCACTCCTCTTTGCAGATCCTCTCCAAGTCATTAAGGTTTCGAGGCTGACGTTTGGCAACTCGAACCTTCAGCTCCCTCCACAGATTTTCTATGGGATTAAGGTCTGGAGACTGGTTAGGCCACTCCAGGACCTCAATGTGCTTCTTCTTGAGCCACTCCTTTGTTGCCTTGGCTGTGTGTTTTGGGTCATTGTCATGCTGGAATACCCATCCACGACCCATTTTCAATGCCCTGGCTGAGGGAAGGAGGTTCTCACCCAAGATTTGATGGTACATGGCCCCGTCCATCGTCCCTTTGATGCGGTGCAGTTGTCCTGTCCCCTTAGCAGAAAAACACCCCCAAAGCATAATGTTTACACCTCCATGTTTGATGGTGGGGATGGTGTTCTTGGGGTCATTCCTCCTCCTCCAAACACGGCGAGTTGATGCCAAAGAGCTCGATTTTGGTCTCATCTGACCACAACACTTTCACCCAGTTCTCCTCTGAATCATTCAGATGTTCATTGGCAAACTTCAGATGTGCCTGTACATGTGCTTTCTTGAGCAGGGGGACCTTGCGTTGGCGCTGCAGGATTTCAGTCCTTCACGGCGTAGTGTTACCAATTGTTTTCTTGGTGACTATGGTCCCAGCTGCCTTGAGATCATTAACAAGATCCTCCTGTGTAGTTCTGGGCTGATTCCTCACCGTTCTCATGATCATTGAAACTCAATGAGGTGAGATCTTGCATGGAGCCCCAGAGCGAGGGAGACTGACAGTTATTTTGTGTTTCTTCCATTTGTGAATAATCGCACCAACTGTTGTCACCTTCTCACCAAGCTGCTTGGCGATGGTCTTGTAGCCCATTCCAGCCTTGTGTAGGTCTACAATCTTGTCCCTGACATCCTTGGACAGCTCTTTGGTCTTGGCCATGGTGGAGAGTTTGGAATCTGATTGATTGATTGCTTCTGTGGACAGGTGTCTTTTATACAGGTAACGAGCTGAGATTAGGAGCACTCCCTTTAAGAGAGTGCTCCTAATCTCAGCTCGTTACCTGTATAAAAGACACCTGGGAGCCAGAAATCTTGCTGATTGATAGGGGATCAAATAATTATTTCCCTCATTAACATGCAAATCAATTTATAACTTTTTTGAAATGCGTTTTTTGCTGTTATTCTGACTCTCACTGTTAAAATGCACCTACCATTAAAATTATAGACTGATCATTTCTTTGTCAGTGGGCAAAATCAGCAGGGGATCAAATACTTTTTTCCCCTCACTGTATCTGGCCATCTGTGTGGAGAAGAAGCATGTTGATATACAGGAGCAGACTTGGATTTAGGCCTCGGATTCGGAACTGGACTGCAATTGGGAGGGGAAGCCGCCTGCTTCTGTTTACATTTACTCAAGGTCCAGCGAAGAGTGAGGTTTGACCTCTGCGTGTCTGATGTGACCAGAGCCAGGCCTCAGTTGTGTGTGGCGTGTTTGTTGTCTGCTGTCTCAATAAATTGAAGAGCGCTGTTCAGCCCGGGCGAGAGACTTGGTCTCACCCAGGGGGTGGTGCTTGTTGCTCACTGATGTGAAAACTACTTACAATAATTGCTCCACGGATGACGCCCAGTCCGCGGCTCCTCGGAGGGCTGTGGAGATGTGTATCTGCTCCGATGCAATCAAGGGCGGAGGGAGCTGGGCCACGTCTCGAGGTAACGATCCGCGTGGCTCTGCTCTCTGCGGCACAGCAGAGGCCGCTCCCTGCCGCCGGCCCGAACCCTTGCCTGAGCGGCCTTTCCATCATCTAATTACAGCGCTTTGTGAAGAGATAAGAAGTGCAAGAGGAGTGAGAGAGGAGTAGAGTAATCTGCTGTAGAAGCATAACTAAGCAGAGCAAAGTCCATTGCCTTCTCGGCCTGGGCTGCTCCGTTGCCTGGATCTTGTTTTTGATCAATTCCTTCCTCGGGGGAGTTCTGCGCCAGTCCAAGAGGTCTCTCCGGTACCATCCCACCCCGGGGTTAACTCAAGTAACAGCAGTGAATCAGCGAGGCTGCAGGGTGGTGTGTGGAGGTATTTAAATCCCCACCACCCGGTCAGGCATGACCTGTGGTAAGTGTTGCCTAGTGCCGCGTGTTCGTCACAGAATGGGCACGGGTACCAATCAGGGAAGGTCTCCTGGCTCTGGCTTTAAACCCACTTCTTATTTTATAAAGCGAAAGGTCTGACAGACTGTTTCACTGAGATGCGAGCCTTCGGCTTTACCCTTTGAGTAGCAGGGTTTAAAAAACATAAGACAGTGTACAATGGAGAGGAGCCCATTCACCCCATCGTACTCATTTGGTGTCCATTAATAACTAAGTGATCCACGGATCCTATCCAGTCTGTTTTTGAATGTTCCCAAATTGTCTCTTCAGCCACATCGCTGGGGAGTTTGTTCAGATTGTGACGCCTCTCTGTGTGAAGAAGTGTCTCTGTTTTCAGTCTTGAATGCCTTGAAGCCCAATTTCCATTTGTGTCCCCGGGTGCGTGTGTCCCTGCTGATCTGGAAAAGCTCCTCTGGTTTGATGTGGTCGATGTCTTTCATGATTGTGAAGACTTGAATCAAGTCCCCACGTAGTCTCCTCTGTTCCAGGGTGAAAAGGTTCAGTTCCTCAGTCTCTCAGCAGGACATTCCCTTCAGACCTGGAATAAGTCTGGTTGCTCTCCTCTGAACTGCCTCTACAGCAATGATAGCGAGGAACCTGTAAGGACGTAAGATAAGGAATTTGAACAGCAAGAATATATTGTTCTGAATGCTTTCTAGTGATTGATTTATTATAATCAGTATTGGCTGTGCGTGTATAGGAGGCTGGAACAATGACTGTAACACCACAGTACATTGTTTGCGACTTTTGCTTTCGATTCCTAAAAAATATGAAAATGAACAAAACAAACCTAAAAATCTGTGTCCCAAAAGAATCCCATCTCTAAATAAAAATAAATTGGATCGTCTCTGCCTGTCAGCTTAAATATTTTGCCCAACATAATCTTGTAACTCTACAATAAATCAATTTCTTTCGCAAACGCACATCCAACAGGCAGAGATGTAATCCCTGACGGGCTGTTTACGCTGGTTGATAATGGCGTACGGTGTAATTAAACGGCAGAAACCATCAGCGCCCATTCAGACACGACACACTAATCAGATAGTTTAACGTCTCTGTCGAGGTTGTCGATCAGGATGGTGGATTCAGACGTGACACACAATTGAATATTAGGAAACCTGCTATAAAAAGGACATGGTGTTGTGGTGTTGTATGGAAATCTGGGTCAATTTTGTGAATGTTTAGATTGTTGGGTTTGTTCTTGCTTTTGTCGCTTAAACCAAACACTGGCTCAGGGTCTCACCATCTCAATTATGGGCTTCTTATTCATTCTTTAAAATCCGTCTCTATGACTATTGTCCTCACAAGCACCGCAGAATATTGTCAGCCCTGATCATTTTATATGTGAAAAAGTGATGTATTGGACGGGCAAATCAATCGGCGACACGGATGAACCATTTGGGAACAATGTCGGGCTTACAGCCATCCCAGCTCTACGCATTGATTGTTTTACTCTCTGCTCTCACTTTAACAGAGAGTTTGAGTTAATATGCCCAACCATAAATCACGCGTTCTATAGTGTTTGTGCGTCTGTGGTAGGTATACTGTACCTATAAACAGACTGCAAGACTGTAAAACAAGACTGAAAAGTGCTGCCCTGCACAAAAACTACAAAATAAAGAATCGGGTGGTGTTTTATGTAACGCGTGCGACTCCACCGCTTTAAGACGCTCTAAAAGTGTCCAGAGAGTGAGGAAGCAAATCTGCATCACTGCCTAAATAATACATTCAAGCAGATAGGAACGGCTGAAATTTGCCAGATAGACTGTCGACGTGAGCGACTCCATCGAGGGGAAAATAATGGGAAGTGCGCTTCTGCAGGGCTGGAGGACAGTTGGCAGAGGGGATCTAGGGGGAGGGACACTGGACGGAGGGGTGCAGAGGGAGGGACACTGGACAGGGGGAGGGACACTGGATGGGGGGACTCCAGAGGGAGGGACACTGGACGGAGGGACACTGGACAGAGGGAGGGACACTGGACGGAGGGACACTGGACAGAGGGAGGGACACTGGACAGAGGGGTGCAGAGGGAGGGACACTGGACAGGGGCGCAGGAGAGAATAGTGGCCGTCTCCCTGAGGGACTGCGGCTGCCGGCTTTATCTTTTATTTTCTTCGTGGCACCTTGTGTACTTTAATCCACTGAGAAATACAAAACGCAGGTGGCTCTCAATCTTGTTCCCTGTCCTGTCCCTCCTATCTCTCTTTCTGTATGTGTGTGTGTATATAATATATATGTGTATTTGTCTGTCTTTTCTGAAACATGCTAATTTAGCAGTAAATCCTTCCGTGCTGAGAAGTAGATCGCTCTCTGCTCATGTGAGGTGCCGATGTTGACAGTATCCTCCGTCCCTCTCCTGCAGTCCGGTGCGTTTGCAGGCGACGTTCATCCCTGTACTACCAGTGGTTTCCAGTCTCTCACCACTCCTTTAAACGGCTCATTTCTCCCACAAAATTGAGGCTCAGTCACTCTGAAGACCCTGTGTTCACGTCCGTCACCGCGCAGGGCTGGTGAATCAGTGTGTTGGGGGTAAAAGTGTCCTTTGAATAGGATAGCAAACCCCCAGAGTGACTTTGATGATTCTTTTGTGTAGAGAGGAACAACGCAGCCATTTCTGATGGCTGTTACCAGCAATCCAGTCATACCTGGCAGGCCAGTGAGCTGCTGCACACAATAACAAGGCAGCGTCATCCGCATGGCGCTGTAATGATGATCGTCGGGAAGATGGATAGAGCCTTCCGCCCGGCGATGGTTATGATTATAAAAAATGGGGCGTGCGGCGTCATCCGTCAGTGTCACTGCGGATCTGAGGGCTCGTCTCTCTCTCGTTCTCTCTCCGCACTGTCTGAGGCGGAGGATAGCGGTTCTTTCACGTTTGGGGTTCAAAGCAGAGCTGTGTGTTTTTGGGGAAATACACTATCGTACTGTGGGGCAAGGGTGGGAAGTGCGGGAGCGAGCCTGGGTAATCGAAGGGTGTGGCAGGCGCTGGATAAACACCCTGCCTTTTCGTTTGGCCTTGTTAAGAGCTTGCTGTGAGGGGATCCGGGGGCTTGACGGCTGCCTGGTGATCTAGGCCCCATAAATCTACCAACCAGAGCAATGTGTATTCTTAGTTTGCTTTTTAAAGCTTGGTTACACACTGACATCCATATCCGTCCATTATGAAGCGCCTCCAGAGATGATGATTGAAGTTCATGCGTCCCTCGTCCCTTTGTCGCGGTGTTGGTGTTTGTTATTAATTTCTTGTTATTCTTATGTGTTCCCTCAGTATCTCTGTCCCGGCCTGACCTCCGAGTGGTTTATCATAAGTGATAAACGAGATGCATATCAAAGCGCTCAAATCGTTCTTCACGACGCTGCCTGTGATCGGTGGCAGAACGCGCGTGTGAGTGAGTCAAATTGTCATCTTTATCACCATCGCTCGTCCCTCAGAATCAGCACAAAACACCAGGAGTACGTCTGGAGGCGAGCCTCTCCGCGTCTGTGTGTTTTTATTATTACTCTGTGGTGCAGAGCAATTGGGGGGGGGGCGACTACAAGCAAACCAGTGGAAAAAATTTAAAGAGCATGAGTTTTGAAGGATTATAGTTAGTTATTTCCCCCTCCATTCGTGCTTCTGTTGCACAGCTGCCCCATGGAGCAGCCGATTCGCAGGAAAACCAGACGCCACAAAAACTCGCAAACGACGTCAGCAGCCATTCACATCCAAACACTCAGACGGGAGTCCCACGCGTTTCTGATTAAACATCAGCAAAACGCCCATCGAGCCGCTGCTCTGACAAACTGAGCGTCCCTGTCAGGATGAGCTGCCCGGTGGTCTGAAAGAAATGGGCACTGGTTGGAAAGATATGCCCCGACTGAAAACATTAGGCAGCTCATTCCATCAGACAGAGAGCACCTGTCAGAATGGGCTACAGCAGTTTTTCGACACTATTACTGTATTAGAAACCTTCAAACCAAACAAACAGCAAATCAGCAAATCGGTCACTATAAAATAAGATGTGCAAAATAATTTTAAATGCACATGATTATTTCCAGCAGAAAATGGGCGTGCTCACTGTGCACGCGCACTTTCGCCAGGCAGCTCATTGTGACAGGTAGCTCAGTTAGGGGCGTCTCGACACTCGCCAGCCCCGATAATACGAATAATATTGCATATTGAATGTCTTCCTAATTCCAGATATAACAAGCACTTGAAAGTCATCCCCGCCAGTTCATCCACACGGGGCTGATCATTTGCAGTGGGTTGTTTTCGGTGACTTCCCTGTTTAGCCGGTATCGGCGCTGATTTGGCAACAGACACCGCGAGGGCTGATGGCCCATCCGGCTTGTTTGCAGGCCGCGTGCCTGTAGTGCGTCCGCAGGGAGCGCGAGGATCAGGGTTGGCTTTATGGTGTTTAATTCCAGAGACTTTTGGAGGGTGGAAATAAACAACTCACACTGTAGAGGATTGTGGGGGGGCTGCGGACACTGCAGGGATGGATGTTTGTGAAAGAATAACCGAGCCGAGAGTCTCTGGCTGCCGCCCCTGGCTGTGTGCAGGCTGTATGACTAAGTGGCACTTTTCTGTCTCTGGTCATGGTTAATTGCATTGCTGGTTCTCCACCATCGCACAGCTCTGTCTCTGCACAGGATGAAGTCGAGGCGAACTAATGAATCCATGCCGGCCTTTCTATGGCGCATCCTGGCGCTAAACGGGGTCCTGGATCCCCTTGACCTCTCAGGGAGAGATGTGTCCGTATGGAAGTAGGGCCATACGAACTCTGCATTGCGCAGAACGCAGACAGAATTCAGGGTAAAAAACGGAGATCAGGCACTTGAACTCATTACAACAAATACCTCTGAAGCTGTGCTGTGGTATCTGGCACCAAGACGTTAGCAGCAGATCCTTTAAGTCCTGTAAGTTGCGAGGTAGGGCCTCCATGGATCGGACTTGTTTGGCCAGCACATCCCACAGATGCTCGATTGGATTGAGATCTGGGGAATTTGGAGGCCAAGTCAACACCTTGAACTCGTGATTCATCAGACCAGGCCACCTTCTTCCATTGCTCCGTGGTCCAGTTCTGATGCTCACGTGCCCATTGTAGGCGCTTTCGGCAGTGGACAGGGGTCAGCATGGGCACCCTGACTGGTCTGCGGCTACGCAGCCCCATACGCAACAAACTGCGATGCGCTGTGTGTTCTGACACCTTTCTATCACAACCAGCATTCGCTTTTTCAGCAGTTTCAGCTACAGTAGCTGGTCTGTTGGATCGGACCACACGGGCCAGCCTTCGCTCCCCAGGTGCATCAGTGAGCCTTGGCCACCCATGACCCTGTCGCCGGTTCACCGCTTTTCCTTCCTTTGACACTTTTGATAGGTACTGACCACTGCAGACCGGGAACACCCCACAAGAGCTGCAGTTTTGGAGATGCTCTGACCCAGTCGTCTAGCCATCACAATTTGGCCCTTGTCAAAGTCGCTCAGATCCTTATGCTGCCCATTTTTCCTGCTTCTAACGCATCAACTTTGAGGACAAAATGTTCACTTGCTGCCTAATATATCCCACCCACTGACAGGTGCTATGATAACGAGCTTATCAGTGATATTCACTTCACCTGTCAGTGGTCATAATGTCATGGCTGATCGGTGTATTAAAACAATTGAACAGTAGTGTTTGTATAATAAAAAGCTTCAAGAAACTTGGAACGCATGAAAAAAATATTTTAGCACCTTTCAGCCACCATGCACGACCTGAACAATAAAATGTGAAAAACAACAGCAAAGGGCCTCCCGCCTCCCGTGGTGCTTCAGTCTCGCTCTGCAGCTCCGGTGTGGCCCAAGTGAGAACAACCTCCCATTACTGAAGGAGAGTTATAATGGTGCGTCTCGGTAGGGTAAGAGTCAACATGTTCATCCTGTACAGTCCTACAATACATACGTTTGCGTATCAAGTAAAGAAAGGACACACAGCATGTGGCCAAATAACAACTATCATATTTAACTAAACATAATAAACATAATAACTAAATCATTTTTCGTTATAGGAGTATTTACATGTTATAAAGTTAAAAAACAAAACATGACACCCACAATGAATTTGATGCCACCACAGTCTGTTGTGATGACTAACGATTGGTATGTATGCATGTAATTAATAATACCATTATTATTACTACTACCACTACAATGTACCCAAGGTGATGAACGTAATTCATAATTTAAATAGATTTAAGCAAAATGAATCAATAATTTGTTAGAAATACAAACTTTTTTTGCGGCTTCTCTGCAGCTGGCGAGGGGGCAGCGGTGCACTGAAGACACTTCGAAACCGCATACTACTCATACTACACAACAGTCTCTTTCAACAGACTGTGGTGCATACAGAATTACCAGTATCTCTTTTTCATTCCAGTGTATCCATACATTGAATGCGATTTGTTTGCATCTTTGGAAAGCAAATTATTAAAACAATAAAATAATTTTAAAAAGAAAGAAAGAAAACTGGCCTATTAGCCTACTTCTACAATGAAGCAATGTTTCCAGACTCTTCTTACTCTGCATGAGTCCAAGATGTCTTTATTTATGAATGTTTAATACAAAGGCTGGTCTCCGATTGACGCCAGGTCTTCTTGCAGTTATTTGGAATAAAAGCAGGCATGGCGGCTGGTTTCTCAAGTCTGTGTCATGGCAGCTCTGAGCCGACTTTAAAACCCCACACTGTTTGAAGTTACATCCGACCACAAAGCTGCCTCTCAGCTCTCCTCTGAGACTTCAGACCAAGCCACTCATTACAGCGCTTCTGTGCATTTTTAATTTGGGCCTTTTAATTATTAATCTGCTGGTGGAAAACAAAAGCTGTCACTTACGAGGTGCATGTGATGTCGTTTATCTTTGCATCCAGTGTCTCGGGCTAAACGCTAGATAAGACCTTTCTGCCAGAAGATAAAACGGCAAACTTTGTTATTTCTTACAAACATAATTACAAGAGCATCAGCAGCAAACAGCAATGAGCTGATTCTGCAGATTCGCCTCCGAATGTGTGTAGCTTATTTAAACACAGTAGGAGTTTATCAAATAAATTAAAAAGGTGAAATCTGTTTAAAGTGTGTCATTATTGTGAGCCGTAAAGCGCTGAGCTGAGCTGGAAATCCTGCTTTCTCAATAAAACCAAAACAGAGTTTGGGTTTGTTTTTTCATCACTGTTCTACAAAATGTATGAATCTGCTGCTGTGATTGATGGTATTGTGTGTAAAATAATGCAGCTAGAGAGACGAAGGCTGCTGCATCATCAACAACAACATCAACAAAACCAAACCCTGAGCCGAGGCTTTGCCAGTGGTTCAAAACATTATTAATAACCAATGTGCATCCGATTAATGTTTCATAAAGTAATGCACTAGAACAAGAAACAAAGTAACAAAGTTGTGCACATCTGGAACAATGGAAACCCGCGCGGTCTGTGTCAGGGCAGGCTTTGTGTGAATAACAACCAGCCGTGTTGTCTCGTGTCAGACTATTAAAAGTCCCGCAGCGCTCCTGTGGAATGTGGGTGTCAAGATGCCTGCCGTACCGAGGGAGGGTTGTGTGTTCGCGCGCCAGGAAGACCAGCGTGTGAGAGTGTGTGGAGGAGGAGCTCCTGTTAATCGCCCTGCGGTTGTGCCTTTCTTTTGCAGGGTGAAAGCCAAGAAAGGAGTCAATCTCCACAACACCGTCTCCCGCAGCGAGCAGTGGGCCTTCAAGTCGGAGGTGCTGACCGGATCCAAGCACTCCATCGCCACGGTGGACGTGAACAAGAACAAAGCGGTCCAGCTGGGGTGAGTTACTGCGGTTCCCTCTCCACTCCAGACGAGTGCAATCCCCCCAATGCAAAGCCCCTGTTTCTCACAACACAACCACCGGCAACACACCCCACCTGCCGTGACTTAAGAAAAGCGATTAACGACCGAACAGCAGGCAGCAGACGCCACACACACGCTCTTAGCGAGGAGGGGAAGTAATCCGCGTTCCTTGGCTCGTAAATCCGTCCTCGCCAACACAATCCCCGGAGTCGGAAGGTCACCGCGCTCGGTATTCTTCGCTGTTCCTCTGCACCGGTGTAATCCACAAATCGTACAAGAACATTACACATGAGGCCGACTCGTTTGATCCCTCGTGCACAATCGCTTCCTTTCTGTTTTTAGAGCCCATATTTCTGTGTGCAGATCACCTATCCCTTCCCAACATATATATATATATATATATATATATATATTATCAGTATCTGAACAGAAGTAGTGAAGGAGCAGCTGCTACGATATTCACCTGCTTCTGTGGAAACTGAGCAGGTAAACAAGAAAACACAGATATGACCTCTGCTGCAGTAAGACCAGAGAGCGTGCAGTGTTAAAACAGACAGATCGCTTGCAGAGACCCCAGTGGAGACGTGGAGAGATGGTTCCTCCACTGTCGGGCGTCTGAGCATTCGGTTCTACTGTATTATTTGTTTATTTGTTTATTTCTCTATTTTGATTCCCCCCCACGGCGTGCTTCTGGGCAGAGGGGAGCGCATGAAAAGGAAATGAAAGTAATCGGAGCGGCCCTTTGTTAATTTCCCAGACAGGCATGCTTAAAGCTTTGCCAACAACAAAAAAAACGAGTTGCTGTTAAGTGCCGGCTGGATTGAAGGAGTGAGGCGCTGGAAGCAGTTTATTCCCCCTCTCCTATCTGCCCCACTTTCCAAAAGCATCCAGCTGCCAGGAAATTACATTTAGCCTCTCGTGGCGCAGCGCTACCTGTGGGCTCAGAGCCAGGGACAAGTGACAAGAGCCGGGTGCCATGCCTTCACCGCGTTTGCCACAGGGGCCTCTCCAGTCCTGTTTCTCACGAAGCAGAGATCAGACCATCGCCATGCCCCCGTGCCGTCAGCCGGAGACGGGGACAGACGACGGAGCCGCAGACAGTGTCTGGAGAGGCAGAGACGACGGTGGCGCTGCCTGAATAAAACATCTATACCCAGCTCTCCGCTCACTCCGTCATAAATATATTTATGGGACAGAGCTGTGTCGAATCATCTCTGCTAGCCTGACATTTTCTCAAAGAGACCTGTGTGGGGAGAATCCAGTGAGAGAGAGAGAGAGACTTTGAATTTGTAGAGGAGATTTGTGCTCAAGCCCGCATCAGTGTCCCATCACTCCATTAACATCGCAGTTCACCTTTTTCTATGTCACGAATGTGCATTTAAACTTCTGTTTCTGCTGTCTCGCTCCCAGTGTTAATGTGGCTGTTATCCATGTGATATATATACAGCTCTGGAAAAAATTAAGAGACCACTCCAAGTTCAGAAATCAATGTTAAGTGGTTTCTTATTTTTTTCCAGAGCTGTATATATTAAATCATGAAATAGATTAGACAGTGTTGAACAACATCGCTCCGAGCTCTACGCCCAGATATGAGACGAGGGACTGAACTAGAAGCCCAAACATTGTTACACATGTGGAGTTGCTCCTGCTTTCTTGCCTTCTTCTAATCATCTGGCTGTGCGTGAGGAGAATCACATTACCGAGGAGAGGTGAGTGGAGGCAACGCTGGCCCCTGACCCGCACGTGAAATGAAATAAAGACTGGAGAGAAACATTGGAGGAGGAGGCGGGGGAGGGATGCAGCTATTAGGACTGCAAGAATAAAGGAAATTGCAGAATTGATTTCCTTCTCTACTTCAAGAGTGAAGCACAGTCAATAAGCCCCTCGGTTTATGAACTCCCGGCGAACGCTGCATCTGAGGCCGACTCTGTTGATACAGTCTTGGCTCCGACGCCATTTCCTCGACGTGTTGCTTGTTTTTCATGCGTTGTTTGTTCCTTGCTTTGTCTGGTCTCTGTGTCCACTTCCTGGGCAAGGCTGTAGGTCCCTTTAATCCCTATAATATCAGTCATTTTCAGGCACTTACTGGAATCAAGGCAGGGAGATTGAAATTCTGCCAGAGGAATGATCGTAGTTCAGAAACTTCCCATGCTCGGAGTTACGGCAAGATTCAAACTCCCTGCTCTGCATATCATTTGGCTTCCAGTTTTGCAGCAACTCTCACGACCGTCAAATGACTGTGGACTGAGATGCCCCTCCCCGCGTCCCCCATCCGCCTTTCGGCACGGCCTCTTTGAAGTCGATACATGGATGAAAACGCCTCAGACCTCACATCGCGTTCACACACCTGCCGAGTCCTGACAGGAGATGAGTGGCAAGTGGCAGGACTATGAAACAGCAGCCGAATGTTGCATCAGCTTCTCAGTACTTTAGGACTCTTGTGGGGATGTTAACTGTGAAAAGAAAAGTGATAGCCATGCGTCAGTATGAAGAAGTGTAGAAGTATAACGGTAGGGATTTTTATTTATTGTATAACAGAGTCTCGGGATTAAAACGGACCAGTTTGGCCCTTACAACAGGCTTCACTGTGTGCGCTCGACTTGGAAAAGGAACAGAACAACAGAACAACAACAGAAGAACCTTCCCAGGAGACCGGTCTTTTGGCGTAGTGCGGCTGGACTGTCACTTATTTGACGGCTGTGCGGATCTGGGACATGAAGGTGTGTCTGCCCGTAGACGCTCGACACGCTGACAACTCGCTTCAGAAACCAAAACTAAGAGTTAACAGCATTCAGGTGTAAACTCCAGTGTCGGCAAAACTCAGATTAACTTGAGTGAGTTGAGGAAGCTTGTTTCCAACTCCCTCAACACGCACACAGGCAAATGCACGCATGCACGCACATTCACACACGCATGTATGGCACACGAGCCCTGTGTTGTCCTCTGGCCAGCTGTGCTCGTGACAGCACTGGGGTCATAGCTGACGCAGGGTCTCATTAAATGTGCCGGCGTCAGCCTGGCGCGGCTTGCGGTAGCCGGCGGCGTTTTTTAATGTAAATACGACATGGGCCCCGCTTGCTACGACAGGTTAATTGAAACAGCAGACCTTTCCACTCCCATTCGAATGCCCCTCTCGACGCTTTCAGTCTGAGTGCGATAATCCTCCCGTATTCAAGTCTCTTTTTAAATGTTAATGCCTGTTTGCCCTCGGTTTCTCCTGCTGCCCTCGCTGGCCGTCGCCGCCTCCCTCCACTTCCTGCCAGTGCCGAGTGTTTTCGTTTTCTTATCTTTTCATTAATGGGAATCTTTTTAAAGAACCCATCATCTGCGTCCGTTGGCTTTCAGGCAGCGGTGAAGAGGTACTGCCCAGGCGCAGGGCTCAAGTGTGTCAGGGTTTTTGACAGAACCAACATACCAGCCTGGACGCATTCACAGGAAGTGCCTGCAGCTGATGTTTCTCCGCCTTTCTTCTTGTTAAACAGATCATACTAAATGCACATCCTAGTGAAGGACTCTGTATGCTTTTAAAGGGTTTGTGGCTTCTCCTTATGCTATTTTCCAAGTTAGCAAACTATCCCTGCTACACCACTCGGGGGCAGGCGGTCTGACGTCTATTGATGTTCAGAAAATCTAAACACTTTGCAGAAAGACCTCTCAAATCACAAGTAGAGGAAGTCAAACAATGCAGTTTTTAAAGGCTGCACCAGCCAATGTTTGGCTCTAATGCATCTCCCCCCTCCATGTTTCTTAAAAGTCCTTCTGGGAATTCATTTAACAGGAACGGCTGCCTTGCATGACAAGGGATCATGGACCAGAAGCGATCTAAACATCACTTAAAACAGAAACAGAGTGAGAGGAATGTGGGTCAACAACAGCACGTCCTAATGATGAATTCTTGAGTTTGGTTCTAACAGGCATTGTTATTTAATGCACCTAAACGTTGCCGAATTCAGCAGCACCAAAAAATGATTTTCCTGAACGAAAGTGTCTCACAGTGATAATTCAGTGAACCCTGAGCACAGCCCAGTTCTCTCCTGCACTCTAACCGTGATATACTGTACGTTTACCGGCTTTTATGCTTTCCTTGTGCTTTTTTTATGCGTTTGTCTATAATTTCAAGCACTTATCACCAGATCTGCTGTGAATGCAGCACATTTTTATGCCGCTCCAATTAAGGGAGTGTTTATTAACTGATTGGACACAGTGGTCCAGCGAACCTCCCCAGTGTATTGTGAGCAGAATTGATTTTCGCCGGTCAGACACTAATTATAACAACATTAACCGTTTTAAAATGCCTGCGCACTGAAGAGCACGCACAGATAGACCGGGCTTGATTGCAATTGGTCTCTCGGTTAATAATCCCCCCACCCCCCCTCAAAAGAAAAACATCATCAGAGCTGTCAGAGAAACTCTTATTTTTGTCCACAAGCTGCAGAAAAAGTCTTAGCCTGGAGTCAGATATACTCACTCTGCTGCGTTGGAGCTTGTATCAAGTTCTGGTTCATTGTAATTAGGAGACTGCTGTGTTCCTGATACCAATCAAGGCACCTGCAGATAAAACCAAGTTTTGAACAGGCATTTGTTAATTTCTCTTATTCATGCTGTCTGGTTGTGTAAATGTGTCACAAGCTCAGAGCTCAACAAGTGCCACTTGATTACTGCTCTAATGATTGCAATCCCCACCGGGATGAAGGACACCAGGAAACCCAGAGGACCAAACCCACAGAGACGCAGGGCTGCAGGCGGTTCTCAGAAATGACACGACGGGAACATTGCAGTCATACTGAGTCTCTCAACGGTGCACTTTATTCTACTACATTGTGGCTGGGAGGAGCTTTGAATCTGTTCCCTAAATCAGGCAAATGGATGCAGTATTGTCAGTGCGGAGGGTGCTGATGAGACACTGTGGCCCTCCAGGGCAATTCAAATGGCAGTGAGAACAAACTGAGCAGATCGGTGTCTGGAGAACTGGATGGCTGGCATTAGATGTGAATCCGGTGTTCCCGAATCAAAGGGGGGGATGTGATCACAGCTTCAGCCAAGTGCCAGACATTCCCAGGTAATTGCTCCACCGTCTCTCGCTCTTCCAGTCTCCAATGATTACAGCCGACCGCCCCCCTCGGTAGCTTCCTCAGCAGCTTTCCACTGAAATCCGAGTCCCGCTGAATCGGGAGGAATAGCTTGTTTCGCCCCTTTGGAACTAAAGTCCCATGAAATTAATCAACTGCCCGGGACTCGGGTTGTGCAGATAAAAGCGTCGGCTCTCATATGGAGAAGGTTCCAGCTTAGGGGCAAGACAGCAGGGTGAAATGGAAATATTGTTCAGCGGTAATCGCACCAAAAAATCTGCTTCTCGTTCCGGGTGCGACTCATTTACGGCTGTCAGGATTCAATCCCTGTATCAGCCTGAGAGAGAGAGCAGGGAGATGAGTCTGATAACATGTTTCTTCCTCTGTCTTCGTTATTATTAGACAGCACTCGATGCGTAACGGGTGCCATAAGTTTACAAGCTCTGCGGAGGGATAGCGATCTCATCATCACACACTTGAGATTCGAGGATTGGCGTCTGGATCAAATGTAGTGTCTTTATCGTCTCAGGAGTGAAGTAAACAACTGTCGTCGTCGGTTTGTGACATGAAGACCGTTGTCAAGTAATGCGATAGTGTGAGATGCAGTTTGAACATTTTATGATCCTGTTTTGCAATGTTTCACTTGGACGTGTTTGAAAAAGAGCAACTGCAGCCTGGGCTGATAATACAAACAGTACAATTAAATATTAAAACTGTGGACTGCCAGACAGGTAAACTAGCAGCCAAAAGAGCTGATGCACCAAATGTCGAGTTTGGTTGAGCAAAATAATGCCTGCGGCACCAAACCTGCCTGCCGTGTCGGCACTTATTATGCACTGACACAATTAGGATTCATTTCTTAGCAGATGCCCTTATCCTGGGCAGCTTAAAATGTACAAATTAAACCATAACAAAGCGCAGTAACACAATCCGTACACTGAGACACTACCTCACAATGCCGGTGTCTGATTTCTCCGCAGAGACGTCACCTCCAACATCGAGATCATGCAACTGGACTTCGAGATGGAGAATTTCACCAGCCAGTCGGTCACGCGCCGCATCAATTGGAACATCGATTACCGCGGCGCCAACCCGCCCCCCGACTCGGAGAAGGTGGTGACGGAGCTGACGGTGGTGCAGAGGGACATCCAGGCTATCATCCCCCTGTCCATGGTAGGCACGTCCGGTGGCTCCAAACACACCGCCGTTGTGCCGAGAGATGCCCAGCGGAGGTGCCGGGTCTGGTGCCGTACACCGATCGCACAAAGCTTTCTACAGATCTCTTGCCCTTCTTTACTTGATATTGCTGTTTTTTTTTTTGTAATATGAAAAATAAATAATAAAACAGGCAGCTATTAATATCAATTCAAAATCAATCGCCAAATGACCACGAAATTAAAAAAACATTTGAGTGCAGTGTGTCTGGACACGTGTACCGGTCCACACAACGCGGGCAGCGCCGAGTCCTGCCAGGCAGCTCCCTGCCTCAGTAACCGGCTCGTTTAATCGCTCCTGTGTGCCTCCCTGCAGTGAATGGGAATTAAATGGCTTGAATCACAGCTTGCAATAATTACAGGCATTAATCAGGGCAAGTACAATGCAGGGTTCAGCGAGGCTTCCTCTGGGTTCAGACAGGACCGTGGAGCTCGGTGTCGGGGGGGCAGCACCTTGTTAGCAGTCGGTGTGAAGGCGGTGGTGGGGGGGAAGTCGACACTCTGAGGGGAGCCCGCCTCCTCAAACAACAAACTCAGCTTGGTGATCCAGAAACAAGGCCAGCAGGGATGTGTTCTGCC
Organism: Amia ocellicauda; assembly: GCF_036373705.1. Taxonomy (NCBI): domain Eukaryota; kingdom Metazoa; phylum Chordata; class Actinopteri; order Amiiformes; family Amiidae; genus Amia; species Amia ocellicauda. The sequence continues at coordinate 364,863 of NC_089871.1, read as the reverse complement.
CAGCCTACGAGCTAAATAAAGGCAGGACGGGCTCCCAGGTTCCTTATTTGTGAAGTAACTGCTGCCTTTTCAGCACCACCATGTCTCAGTTACTGAGGCTGGGCCAGCTGAGGCCAGCCCAGCCCCTGGCAGCAGCAGTCTGGACGCAATTAGCATCCCAGAGCTCTCGGGGGGCCTCGTGAGGCAGCTTATTACTGGGCCCCGTGTCTGGGGACGGTTGCCCTCCCTGCCACTCTCTGGCGCTGGAACCTGTCACCAATAAAACATCGCAGAGCTGCACACAACTCGCCCCTCTGCGGCTCCGCCAGTGCACAACTCCCTGCGGCAGCCTAGACACAAACACAACCACAGGAGAAGTTGTGATGTGATGTAGTTCGGTATACGCTACTAAAGCAGCTGCGCTATCTTTACTATATTATGAAAGCAACAATTATGGTAATTAATTGGCTAATTAACTCCCAGATAATATTCTAAATCTTTCTTCTAAACTCTGATAATGCATTGCTGGTCTGAAAGGAGAGCCTTTATACTCTATACTCCACTGAGTAATATATTTTCTATTAAGTATAATAAATTATCTTCAGCTTTTCCTACTTTTTTCCTTTGGGAAATAATATGATCTTGACCAAAATGTTTCTAAGGAACGACAGAATGGTTGATCCATGTTAATCCCGACACTGCATCAGCACACACTGGCATCTGTACAAAGCTGTCGGAGGTGATGCTGAACACACAGTAAATGGGTGTCAACACTCAGCAGTCGTACAGATCAGTCCTGGTCGTCTTCAATAGGAAACGGCCTTCAGCCACAGCTGACCGAGGGGAGAACTTCCAGGTCTGTGCTCATTCACAAGAGCAACTATCATCTATCTATCAGGTGGTAGTCAGTTCAGCTGCCGTCTCCCGGCGGTGGACTCACACAAATCCCTGTCCAGCGGAGCGCGGTGGCCGGCGTTCAACCCTGCGCTCTCATCAGGTGGCAGTTTGGCTCTGTGTGTGATTCACGGTGCGGGTGGGGGGGGCAGAGACACACGAGCCAGAGTAATCCGCCAGCCGCTTGGAAAACAGAAAGGGAAAACAGCGAGGAACCACCAGGCACCGTCACGTACTGGCGTTAAGTGCCCTGTACACAGGGTGCTGGCAAGGAGACAGCAGGACATTAATCTGGGAGCCGGGCCTGTGCGTGCCGGAGAGGCTGCCACGAGAACATTCGGAAAAGGCTCAGCGTTTCATTTCCAGGACAGTGATCGCGGGCAGCCGCTGTCCTCACTGTGATCACAGATGTGTGCAAGAGACGTGATTGTACACATCGCGCCACCCACTGTACCCAGCGTGATCAGATCTCCACAGACACCGCAGCGGGCCGAGAGGTGGCCGATGGGCTGTTGGCATCGCACCAGGCTGCGCTGTAGACTGTAGACCACCCCGATCTCCCATCTGCAGGTCTAGTTTGACCGGGAAACGAGGACATGCTGAGCAATTAGGAACAGCGGCACTCGCGTGATTGGTTAGCTTTGTCTCCAGCGTGGAGGACTTCTCTCTGTGTTGTGTTGTAACTGTGTGAATCCGTGGTGTTGTACGTATTCTGCACCGACAGGGCACTGCTCTAGGTTCATGTGTGTCCACCTCCTCTGGAAAGGATTGTGTGCCGTGGTAGGAAGCAAAAAGCACTTGATGAAATCATTAAAAGCCGTGGAAAAAATTATATAAACTACCTGCAGTAAAGAAACAAACAAACAAACCAGCACAAATAGTCAGCAGTTACTCCAGACGTATCCATAATCCTTAGCATCCTTAGCAAGGTGGGTAACTGATCAGTCAGCGAGTGAGTTGTGTTGTGTTGTGTTCTGTTGTGTCGTACTCGGACGGCAGAATGGATTCCAGCACCACAAAAATCGAGAGAGAGAGAAGATCCAGAAATTAAACCCGGAGAGAAAGACAGAATTCTCTCTGTGTGTTTTGCGAGACGCTAACTATATTTATTTTCCAGGAAACCGAGAGGAAATAAAGTTTATTCCATTTGTCTGCACCCCAGGGCTCGGTTACAATCGCTATGCTAAATTGATAGAACACCACCTTAAAACCGCCAGCCCGGGGTGTCTTAATTGGGTGCATCAATCACAGGAGGGTCATAATTAAGACTGTAAATCTACCTGCTTCTCTCAGCCCTGACTTTCTCATTACTGAGTCCTGTGTTTGTTGGCATGAGCACTCAAAATGGAAAGATACTTCAGGGTTATAAAAAAAAAGAAGAAAAAAAATTAGCAATCGCTCAAACTATAGTTTTCTTCACATGACTCCCATTGCACTCTGGGCAATAGTCTTGTGTTGGAATTCCTTCTTTTTGTGAGGAAGGATAAAAAGGCGTATGTATAGGTTTAGCTTTGCAACAGCATTATAATAAGCCACATTGTTGCAGACAATAATGACTTGAGTTCCAAATTACATAATTAAAGATTGTGTGTTTGTTTTTTCAGGGTTGGGGGGTAATAACAGTGTGATAAAGGTATTTAGGTCTATTTGCCATTTTCTAGCATTATTCCTCATGTTTCTAGTGTTGTTGTGGCCATTTTCGACTGCCTTGAAAGCATCCATGTCTATACATGGAAACAATCCACACAGGCATTTGTTAACACCTGGATTAAGGATTGCTCAACACCTGAAGGGTAACCGAGAGTGGGAATGAATAACAAGCTTCGCTGTGTTAGTTTCTTTGTGCGTCTCAATGATAATGAAGCCGTGAGCAAGACACGAGAGGAGGAAAATCAGAAAATCTCAACTACCTGATTTTCCTTTTTCCAGCTAATGTCATGCACGGGAAAATGCAAAGTGTGGTTCAAATTACACGGTGCCAATTATCCCACTTGAAATTCGCTACGTTGTGAGAAAAATGAACATGATTGGCTGTTCTTTGACTGTAAATAGCCTTTATAAATCAGACACCAGTGCAGCCCAGCAGGTCGATCGAGTGAAGCCTGGTGTGTTTTTTAAGGCACGTCGAGTCCACATTTTTATTCAAGAACAATAGTCCTGATTTGCAGAGTGTCATCCTTGCATGTAGAAATAAATGGCACTCTAACCTATTAAGTGGTTCTTCCTCATGAAAATCCTCTTAATTCCACTAAACCACGAACCGCGTCGCTGCGAACAATTCACTCAGTGTTCGTGAATGAAAAGGAGACGCTCTCGCCGCGCCGAACAGCCACCGAGTCTCGGGCTCAAGAACGGGAGTTTATTAAAGGTCATTTACCACGACTAGAGATAAAGTGTTAGTGACATGGTGTAGCTTCCCTAATGTCCCATAATGTCTCTGAGCAGGAGCGATTGCTGCAGGCGGCCGTATGTAGCGCAACACAAAGCGGGTCTCTCTGACCTACAAATAAGTACGCGATCTTGCTCTAGGATTAATATTACATTTTGCAACATTGATTTTCTCAGCAACAGGGTCAATAGATTTGTGTCTGTAATGATTAACCTTGTTTCCTCTGATGATGGCCCTCTCTCCTCTCTTCCTCTCTTCTTCTACCTACAGGACACTGAGATCATCAACACCGCAGTGCTGACCGGCCGGACGGTGGCCATCCCGGTGAAGGTCTTCTCCATCGAGATGAGTGGCTTGGTCACCGACGTCTCCACCTTTGCCGAGTGCAAGTCCACCAACGAAGACATCGTCAAGGTACGGGGCGGGAGGGTGGCGGCTGATCGCTCACGGCAGAGCAGGCCTTCTCCCTCATCGAATCTGCAGAACTGCTCTCGCTCCTGAAGGACGCGTCTTAAACCGCTCTACTCCCTGACAGTTATTGTGCTTTAGTGCTTGTCAGGGCCGCGCTCCCGCCGAGGAGAGGCTGCTAACTGGGTTTGTAAGCCGACATGGTATTAAAGCGCGGCCTGCCTTCATATTGCGCTCGGAAAATTCAATAAAGCCGCGAGGAGGTGGAATCCCCTGGTTTCCTCTCGAAGCGTGCTGTGTGACACCCCCAGCACCGTCTGGCGAGAGCGGTGGATTATTGCGACGGAGAGGCTCAGACTGGGCTAATCGTTTCTCCATCATCGAGAGTCCGGTAACGGAACGGCAGCAGTCTTAACTACGTCTGTTTCTAGGCTTTGCTTTGTTTCGTTCACTTTCAATTTTACTTTATCCTGAGTGATGGAGGTGTTTTCTATACCTTTGCAAAACTGTTTTCCAACTCCTTTATTTACTTTGTTTCCAGTTTCCCTTCCAGTCTAGAGATAAATAAGCCAAGGATTTAAAGCAGCATTTTAAAAAGAGCTAAAATATTTGCTGTGTTCCCTGTATTTAAACTCGCTCCCTCTGTAAGTGCAGAGGCATTAGTTTGCAGATATTGAGTGAGTTTGTTCAACGGCACCCATTATTGAACCCTGAGAGCTAATATTGAGTGAGATCATTGAAGAGATGAGCTCCGACAGGTCAATACAGCGCTCCTGAGAACAAAAACACAAAAAGGAGAGTTCACAGCCACTCAAAATCCATATACCTGCAGTGGAGGCTTTGAGGAAACAATGCATTTTGGTTGAAATGTTACCGGATTGTGCCAGGAAATATGAGACCTAAGGACTGGACTTCAGGGTTTAATTGTGTCCCCTTCTAATCCTGACCCGTAGGATTTATTTCATAAGTGGGATTCTGAATCTGGTGCCTTGGGCTGGTTTTGTGGAAAAGCAGAAGAAATGTTCAACATCTGGGATTTTCACAAAAACCAAAAACCACAGAGGTGAAAAAGAGAACAAACGCTCTGAAATTGATTGTCGGTTGATTGTCACAGTTTCTCCGCGTCGCAGCTGCTGTGAGAGGGACATATACTGCTGTGGTGGGAGGGTGTAATTTCGTACAGTTTTCACCAAAAAAAACTGAGCGAAGTAAAACATTTTAGCTCATTATCCTCTCAAGGTATCTTGACTAATTTAAATGACCAGATTTTGTTTTGGTTTTTTTTTGTAAAGAAAGAAATTCAATCATCTTCAGAACAGAAAGAAGCAAAGCAATTATACGAGCAGTTCTGATGCGTCCTTTGAGGAAAGCAAAATTAAATCCTTGAAGCAACTGCTAAGATTATATTATACCCCCTACAATTTGTGATTTAAATTAAATGCCAAGCAAAGCATCGTGCCGTTTTTGCAGAGAACTAGACGATGCAACGCGATGTACAAGTGCTTCAATAATTCCCAACTCTCTCTCCGCGAATAAACCCTACGCAACTCAAATATCACTGGCGGTCTCTTTTCAGCCTTCAGCTATGAGGTGAGGTCCGTTTGCACAACGCAGAGTCAGTCTGACAGACACTTCAGTTTATCAGCTACAACAACTCCCTTATCTCTGTGACACCCTAGCGGGCCATGAAGGAGAAGCAACGCTTTACTGCACCCGGAGGAAATCAAATCGTAATTTTAATTTGCATTTGAAAAGGCAGGGGTGAGGGCTAAGGTAGGGGTCTCCAGGGAGGCTTTATCAGTGGAAGCTCGAGGCCGGCCACCTCTGCCGACATCTGTGGTGAGAGCAGTGGCCCGGGACCGCTGTTGCGTTGAGCTCAGTCAGGCAGCAAGTTGTCTCTCTCTTTTGCATATTCTTTTACATCTCTTCTAAATGTCTGCAACCCTCGAAGGCATGAAAGGGATTAAAAAGGCTAATATGATGAAAAGATAACCCCTATTGTCGTCTCGCCCCCGCGGTCGAAAACACATCGCCTCGGCACCTCGGGGGCAGAGTGTGACGGTGCAGCCGGCCGTCCCCGCGTGGCGCTCTGGCCCCACCCAGCCGATCTGCCGGCATAGCGGAGATGCCAGGACTTGTTAGGCGCTCCCTGCTGCGAGTCGCACACAGACATGCTAGGTTGCCTCTGTTACCTCCTCCCGGGCACGGGGTCCACAGTCTTTAACAGCTTTTGACTCGCAATTAGCCATCTGAATTTATTACCAGCTGCGGGAGTTGGTTTCATGCAGATGCCAGTGTCAGAAGCCCACGAGGCTTGAGAGGCAGGGAGACAGGGACAGAGGAGGAAGGGTGTCCCGGGAGCAGACCGGCCCAGGGTTTGGTGTCGGACAAACATCTGACGACTGTCGCCAATCCTGTTGCCAATCCTAACGGTCCATCACAAAGCTTGTCTGATGCAAAAATAGATGGATAGAGAGACAGATGGACAGATAATTACCTGATTAATCTGTCCTCCACTGGTATCATTAACAAATCCAGCCCCTGTGTTTTTATAGCGCAGAACTCCCAGCTTTCCCAGGAAGGCCATCACTCCCTGCTGCCCAGCCTCCCCTTGCTAGATTAACTTCTTTGATTACGGTGTCAGCAGTCTGAGGCCCTCCAGATAAATCATTGATACTATGCCCTGCCAAACCCGCTATCTATTACTGTAAATAATTTAGCATTAAAAGCGAGATATTTATGAGAATTTGCTCCCCGGCTGACTCGAACATTATTTGTTTCCGTGGTAGATTAAACAGCCGTGCGTTATGATTTACCGAAAAACTTTAGCAAATACATTCTGACTGTAATAAAAATAAATAAACACACACACACACACATGCATACATATAATAATATGTTTTTTCTGAAGCAGAGATTCATTACAGTGCTGCTGCTTTGGTTACAAGCGAGGGCCATGTTTGACAGGATTATTTTGATTGGAAACAGAGCTCTTGTCAGCTATCATTAGCACTTTGCCTCGTAATGTGTGTTTACCGCTAACGAACTGTCTGTCGCGTCTGAGTGTCTCTGAAGTAACATTGTTAATTGATGTAGACAGCATTTTCCACTTAATTTTCATGGCTTAATGATGGCGATTATATCTGTGACCCACAACCGGTATTCATGCTGTTCTGCACCTGCATTGACCCTTTTACCAGGAAGATGTTTTTTGATATTTGCAAACAGAACTCTATGAATTAAAGTACACGGTTATCACTATTTTCAGCGGGTTTCGAGCGACTCGTCTGCCTCTGTGAATCCGTGAGATAAAGTTGTGTGATGATGTCATTTCCTGTGATAAACCCTGTGACTGAGCAGGGCTGAGCTGGCGCGATGAATCGAAAGAAACAAGTAAACGCATACTGGTTTATCTGCTCAGATACACATGGAATTCATAAGAGAGTCGTCCTCTATCTTGACAAGTGTGGGCGTTTCATTGTCGATTTTGCTTTGTTTTGTTTTATGTGACTTGTTTTATTCAGTGTGACTGTAGTCATTGCTAGAGACTCAGGAAGTTCTCCTGGTGTTCGGGGTGGACATGAACAACACAATAAACAAAACGGAACATAAGACCATAGGACAGTGTCCAATCGAGAGGAGCCCATTCGCCCCATCGTGCTCGTTTGGTGTCCATTAATAACTGAGAGACCCAAGGATCCTATCCAGTCTGTTTTTGAATGTTCCCAAATTGTCTCTTCAGCCACATCGCTGGGGAGTTTGTTCAGATTGTGATGCCTCTCTGTGTGAAGAAGTGTCCTAAGAAAACAAGGTGTTAAATTAATCCATCTGGCTCACACAGTGCTTGTCCAGGAAGATATAGACGGTGTGAGAGAGAAGAAGAATCACACTGCGCTGTCTACACTGGGCCCTGCAGTTAACCCTGTCTGTGTCTCCATCTGTCTCTGTCCCCTCAGGTGTCCTCCAGCTGTGACTACGTGTTCGTGAACGGGAAGGAGACGCGGGGCTCCATGAACGCCAGGGTGGTGTTCAGCTACGAGCACCTGAGCGCCCCTCTGGAGCTGACTGTGTGGGTGCCCAAGCTGCCCCTGCAGGTGGAGCTGTCTGACAGCCGGCTCAGCCTCATCAAGGGCTGGAGGGTCCCCATCCTGCCCGACCGCAGGTACGTCCCCCGCCAGGGAGAGGGATCCACTCACACACTTAGACTGTTGCCCCCTCTCTTTGTTTTTGAACCGTGCCAGGCTTGTGTGCCTTTTATTCGCTCAGTCCATCTCTCAGGACAGGACAGCTCTGCTTTTGCATATTAGGTAAGACGTGATATCTAATAATAGCAGGATATCTAATAATATTTGTTTTTGTTAGATTTTCGGTAAAAATAGGAAGATTAATAGGAAGATCTTGTCTGTTACTGTCTCTTCTTCCACAGTGTTTTTCTAGAAATAAGCAAGAGTTTTAGTTCGTGTCTCATAGGAATAAAAAACAATTAAAAAACGAACCCAAAACAAGGTGAATAATTTGATGGGTGAGTTGAGAATGAAGGGGCTGCTTTCCTTGTGAATTGATCCGGTCGCCTCCTCTCGTCTCACACTGCGGCTCAAACTGCGCTCAGGCGGTCTCGGTGTGAAGAGTCTGAATGAGGAAGAGGTCAAACGCCTCTGTCTGCAGAGGCATCACAGTGCGGTGGGAGGAGCGGTGTTGTTCCAGAGACGACAACAGAACATGAATAGTTATTGCAAAGACCACTTTACCAACACAAATACAGGTCAAAATACGTTGTATACTCAGCAAAAAAAGAAACGTCCTCTCACTTTCAACTGCTTTTATTTTCAACAAATGTAACGTGTAAATATTTGTATGAACATAAAAAGATTCAACAACTAAGACACACTGAACAAGTTTCACAGACATGTGCCTGACAGAAATGGAATAATGTGTCCCTGAACAAAGGGGGGGGGGAAATCAAAAGTATCTAGTATGGCGACCAGCTGCATTTAGTCCTGCAGTGCATCTCCTCCTCATGGACTGCACCAGATTTGCCAGTTCCTGCTGTTAGATGTTACCCCACTCTTCCAGCAAGGCACTTGCAACTTCCCGGACATTTCCCAGATGTGTTCACTGGGATTGAGATCCGGGCTCTTCACTGGCCGTGGCAGACACTGACATTCCTGTCTTGCAGGAAATCACATCCAGCGAAGGTGGGTTTGTGCCCATAGGCAACGTTGCCGGTGATGTCTGTAAGGACCTGCCTTACAACAGGCCTACAAGCCCTCAGTCCAGCCTCTCTCAGCCTATTGCGGACAGTCTGAGCACTGATGGAGGGATTGTCGTTCCTGGTGTGACTCGGGCAGTTGTTGTTGCCATCCTGTACCTGTCCTGCAGGTGTGATATTCGGATGTGCCGATCCTGTGCAGGTGCTGTTACACGTGCTCTGCCACTGCGAGGATGATCAGCTGTCCTTCCTGTCTCCCTGTAGCGTCCCTGTAGCGTAGGCGTCTCACAGTACAGACATTGCAATGTATTGCCCTGGCCGCATCTGTAGTCCCCATGCCTGCTTGCAGCATGCCTAAGGCACGTTCATGCAGATGAGCAGGGACCCTGGGCATCTTTCTTTTGGTGTTTTTCAGAGTCCGTAGAAAGGTCTCTTTAGTGTCCTAAGTTTTTATAACTGTGACCTTAATTGCCTACCGCCTGTAAGCTGTTAGTGTCTTAACCGTTCCACAGGTGCATGTTCATTAATTGTTTATGGTTCATTGAACAAGCATGGAAAACATTGTTTAAACCCTTTACAATAAAGATCTGTAAAGTTATTTGGATGTTTATAAAATGATCTTTAAAATACAGTGTCCTGAAAAAGGGACGTTTCTTTTTTTGCTGCATATATATGCAATGTGCGAATCCCCTTCTTCAGCTGTGCCGATTCCTCTGTGCCAGCGTATGCGTGTTGAAGCTGATGTGTGTAGCGGGAATTGAAAGTTATTCCAAGTTAATGTTTGTAGTCCATGATAATAATTTAAAATACTAAATGAAAGGGTACAGATGAATTCGATGACAGTCTAATCAATGATACTAAACGACAGGAAATCATGTGACAGCGTATCCGGCTGTCAATCTTGGAAATTAAAGAGTTCTGACTCTTGATTTTAATTAAATTAAACGACTCCAGGTTTTTGAGAAGAGCCTGGCCTGTCACTCTGGGTGACTCTCGCCGGCTCCACGAGAAGTGTGTTTGTACACAACGGTGGAATTGAACTTGCAAAGAAGGCTGTTTATTCTGTTATTTGTTTTCCCTTCAGTAAGTTTCTGTTCACACTGTTGTTTGCCTACATTTTCCATTTCGTGTAAACACAGCGCGCAGGTAATGAAAAATTCCTTTTCACCAGTCCGACGTGGTTCCATCCCAGGGGGTACAGATTTAAAATTTAATACCGCAGCTACACCGGCGTACGAATGTAGTACTAATCTCATTAAGTCTGCGAAGATTTCCACCTGAACTTTTTAACATTCAGCCGCAGAAACAGAGCGCCTCTCAAGAAGATCAGCAGGGCTGGGTTCCAGTCCTTCTTTCTTCTTGTATTTGATTTGATTCCTCAGGATATCCTATTAGGAAGGGATGTGATAAAGAATTAGGGAGAAAAGGAATCCTATAATTCGCTTCATCTGTAAGCTATGACCCCGATTAGCGAGACAGTCGTACAAAAAGACTCACAGAATAAAATGAAATCTGACAGATGTTAAGTGCTTAGTCTGTTCAGCGCTATCTTACATGGTCGGGGTCTTTTCTTACTTTATTATTTATGACGTTTCCCTGCAGCCTCGAACTTTCATCCTCCTTGTTAATAATCCCGTTCTCCGTGTAAATAAGCCCCCCATACCTCCGCCGAGTCTCCTTCCTGCAGTCTTTCTCTCCTTCCTGCAGTCTTTCATCCCCTGCTTTCCTTCAGTTTCTCTAGTGCAACCCAGAGGCTGAAGGTCAAGAAAAATGTGTGATTTAGAAACCATATTTATAGATCTGGTCACTTCATGAATAAGTAAACTCATGCATATATACATGCATACATACAAACACGGCAAAATAAACACACACAATCAAATACAGCCTTGCCTGAACATCCAGTTCCCCATTTTCAGCTTCCTTCAACCCTGTTCTGTCAGAACTCATTCAGGTGTGGCCCCTTGCTCCTGGAATATCAGCCCTGAGATTTGTGTGGTGGGCTTCGGGCCGCGGTCTCCCGGCTTGGGAATCTGTGTCCCCCTCACCTCCTCATTGTCCTCCTCAAGCCAAGGAGGTTCAGTCCCCTTCTGTCTGTTAGTTACTGATTCAGTTGCCACTGCCTTCCAATTAGCCGGGGTACACAATAAGCCGTGACCAGAGAGATGTCATTGACTCGACATTTCCTGCACCCTGTGAAACGGAGCCATAATTAGTTAAGGACTCGTTAAACCATTTAAAGAAGTTTTGAGTTCAGGGTGAGTTGCCGAGTGGAGGGGTGGGTTGTGCTTTTTTAGTCACTGATGGACTCGGTTACCAGCTGGCAAAGCTCCGGACGGATGAATTTTGCTTCCATTTAACAAGCTGCCATCGTAGAGCAACAGCATAACTAACAGCACAGACTGCAGCCCTGCGTTGTTCTCTCTCAGCCTCTGCAGTGGACACAGAGGTCCGGCCCGGATCGCAGTGTGAGCGAATGAAGCAGATGGCAGGATTTCAGTCGGGTTCGGGTTTGTTTTTTTATCCTATTCTGCGGGGACAGATGTGTTGAGTTGTGGTGTTGTTGTTTTTTGCTGTGCCAGCTCATTTTTGCAAGCTGTTCCTCACCCTTGTTGTCCTCCGTGGTGTTCTCCTGGTCTCCGCAGCCCTCGGTCTTCCTCTCTGCAGCCAAAAGCGACACGCTCATCTGGGTTGTTAACCGCGCCACTTTCTTCCCACCGACCTAAATTTAATTTCTCCCCTGCTATCGCACTGCTGTCGTCTTTCACCCAGCAGAACAATAATAATAAATAACACTGCCTTATTGTGCGGAGACGTGTGTGACCCACCCAATCTGTTTTGGGACCGGCAACTTTTCTAAGAATGAAAGTTCTGCTGAACAAGTTCTGCAGCATGTGCTTATTGGGCAGCTCCTCTTGCAAAGGTCTACAATAGTAAACAGTGTGATAGTAAAGCTGCATCCTTTACCACATTTCTTTCCTGCACTTTACTGCTGTTTTACCGTGGTTCACTCTTTGGATTAGTGGCTTGATAGGATCCTTGGATCACTCAGTTATTAATGGACACCAAACAAGCACGATGGGTCGAATGGCCTCCTCTCGTTTGTAAACTTTCTTATGTTCTTATGATAAGAAAACAGAGTAAACAGGCCGCTGAATGATTGTCCTCAACCTCTGCCGTGTCGTGCCCCTCAGGAGCGCCAGGGACAGTGAGGACGAGGACGAGGAGGACCGCAAGCTGAGCCGCGGCTGCACCCTGCAGTACCAGCACTCACTGGTCCGAGTTCTCACCCAGTTCCACACCACCTCCACCGAGGGCACCGACCAGGTCATCACCATGCTGGGGCCCGACTGGCAGGTGGACGTGACGGAACTGGTCCAGGACTCGCTGAAGGTGGCCGACCCCCGCGTGGCCGAGCTGGTGGACAGGAGCGTGCTGGTCGGCCTGGAGCTGGGGACCACCACCCTGAAGGTGAGGGGACACGCCTCTGCTCAACATCACCCCGTGCCCACCGTGTTGAGGGGTTGAGTAGCAATCAGACAGGGGGCCAGGACAGTGTTGAGGGGTTGAGCACCAGTCACACAGGGCTGGGACAGTATTGAGGGGTCATGCAGCAGTCAGACAGGGGGCCAGGACAGTGTTGAGGGGTTGTACAGCAGTCAGACAGGGCCAGGACAGTGTTGATGAGGGGCCAAAGCTGAGGCAATGTTTAAACCCTGTCAGCGCCCTCTCTGACACATGTACTCTCACTGCCTCGCTCTGAATGTCTTACCCAGCAGGCACACAGTGGGGACACTTTCACAAATCAGGAGATAAAAACCTCTCCTTTCTGCGGGAGATGAAACTGAGTGCTTTTAGCCGGGCCACTTTTATTGATTACAGACAAATAAATGTCTTATCTGTGAAATATTATCGCTGTAAATACTCTGGCAAGGAATCCAGCAAAGAGAAAACTCTATTATGCCCTTGTGTCATGTTTGAGACTGTTGTGCTGACGTTAATATTTGTTTTTAATGAATATGTTTCATGTTCACTTTTATTGATCCATATCTTTGGGGTACACACTTTTAAATATGCGTTCAAGTTAAATGTTAAAGTCCACCGACGTTGAATGGCCAGACCCGGGGGAAAGATTAGAACATCTTTGTCAATCAGTGCAGAAAGAGAGTTCTTTGAGCAGATCAACTGTGTTTGTGTGCAGACTAATCCTGATTTATGGTTTGAGTTTGAATTGCGTTAATAACATTGAAAACAACTACACGAGCAGGAACATCACCAGCACCAGATATTAGAGGGCTGCATCTCTTAGTGGCATGAACTGAACCAAACTGGTGTGAACGGAAACTGAACTTCAACGTGCGCACAAAACTCGCCAATTAAAGCAGAAACCAATTAAGACCATGATTAATAGAAGACCGCATTGAGCTGCTTCTCTCTTCTTGCACCACCACCAGCATTTAAAAGCTTTGCCTGGAAACAAAACGAAAGCTGTAGGAAGGACCATTTGAGCAGCTTCCCTGGTTCAGTATTTTCCTGCTCAATTTGTATTCAGTCTGGGTGTCACTGGCTCATACACGGGCCTGGTGACGCCCGTCTGAGGGGCGTCCACAAACCACAGACACACAGGGCTCCTTCACTCACCCACAGATAAGTCCTCAGACCCCCAGCGCTGAGACCCCCATCCCTAGAGCCGTGAGGTTGATGTGGTTGGTGTCAGATTTCCTTGTCCCACAGCGTCCTTCTCCCCAGCTTCCTGCTCAGGTCTGTTGGGATAATGTGTCATCATTTCCCTCTGCGCAGACCCAAGGGAATCAGACGGCTAACACTGCGGCACTGTCATCTCAGGCGTTCCCTCCCTCTGTGGAGATCAATACAGTCTGAGTGGGGAGGCTGGGGGGTTGGAGGGATGGTTTAAAAATTAGATCCATTCTGGACAAGTGCAATCTTTCATATTTTCTGCTATATATCAGATTAGCATCAAGGCGTTCCAGTGCATCATGACTTTGACAACAATGTTTCACTGTTATCTCTCATCTTGTAGAGGAGGGACGGAGGGCTTTGAGATCTGAGAAAACAGCGACTTTGCATCAGTAAATCACGCCAGATCGGTGTGTCTGAGAGAATCATCCTCATCCACTTGATCTCAAGAGGGACAGACAAACAGCAATCTCCTTTTAAATGGTTCAGACGGGAGTCTTCATTTTGAAGATGATCCGTGACCGTCGTGCGGGAGAGACCAGCGATCTCTCGCTCCGTAATCCTCGGGTCCGGGACCGCGGCATAGCGCCACTGCAGAGATCTCAGCCGTTAGAGAGCCGATTTGGCTCTCAGCCTCCTTTGACGAGAGCGTTTTGAGAAGCGCCAGAAATAATAATGATTACAGGTTGCAGACGGAAGGAACGAAGCCTTTTAAATGTTTTAAATATGTCATTAGGAGGCATTATGATCCGATGATTACTGCAAGCCTTCTTTCACAGGGTGTCAGGACTCACGGCAGCGCACAGCGCCGGCAGAGACCAGGCACAGGAAAACAACTTCGAAAATGATATGATTTTTATTTTATTTTTTTAATAGCAGCATTCATGGAAGTAAAAGCTTTGCTAGTCGAGAAAAAGTGTCTTTCGGAAGCACAAACACGAGTGTCAGTTAATAGTCTCTCTGATGTTCTCTACTCACTGACAGCTCCTTCAGAACGACTCCATGATGCTCTTATTTAAATGCATGATTAATTAGATGCAGAATTCTCTCCTTCCAACCCCCCTCAGGACGTATGTGGAGCTGGCTGTGGATGTTGCCCATCAGGGGCCTTGAGACATCCTTTGCAAGATGCCCATCCATCTATCTAACGCTGAAGCACTTAATTAGTTAATTGACACTAGTGCTGACGATCACTTAAAGATATCCAATAGAGATCCCCATCAGCATGCGGAGGAACGGGAGTCCCGCGCTGATCGCTGTGGTGGTCGTCTCCTGCCAGGTGGTTGAGCTTCTCTCTTTGTGTCCCGGTGTTTCAGGTGGAGTCCCCTCTGGCCATGGAGGTGGTGCTGGGCGAGGCCGCGGTCACCATCACCGACGACAAGGTTTCCATCTTAGACCTGCGGGTCCAGGCCATCGCCGGCCTCTCTCTGAGCCTGCAGCCCAGCCCCGGGAACAGCCACACCATGGTGGCCAAGGCAATGGGCCTGTCCACCCTCACGGCACCCAAACAGGTACGAACCGCAGACTCCGGTGGGAGGACCGGACCTGGGAACGGACTGCCCCCCCACGCGATCAACATGAAGTGAAAAGCTAGCTGCAGTATCAGATTGTTAAACGTGTGCGTGTGCGTGTGCATGTGAGTGTGTGCGTGCACTGTGTTTGTGAGGAGCTCAGTAAATTAAAATTTGCCTAAATTGAACTCTATTGGCCGGCGGGAGGCGAGGGCTGTGGTGGCAATGAGCGGCGTGGCGGCAGTCAGGTCTGTGCTTTCATCAGCCCGAGCATTAAAATCCTATTTCACTCGCCTGCAACTGCTCGGCCACCTTTACATTTAATTACAGTAATGTATTGTTCTAAGTGTTCTCCGAGCTGTGGCTATAAAAGTAACCACTTGCCGCACCGTGCCCCGGCCTCAGAGGAGTACTCAAGCAATTTAAAACAATTATTTCCTATTACTCTGCGAAGGGATCGTCCGGTAGCTGTTTGTTTTCCCCTTTGTGTTTGTGTTGAGACTCTGACAGCAGACTTTTCTCTGTTTGTTTTGTGGGTTTCCATGACTTTGTGTTGGTCTTTTTTTTCTCTCTCTCTCCCATTGACTTATTTGCTGAATCAATTTTCTGTTTTGTTCCTGCTGCAGAGATTAATTGTTGAATTGAGAAAACCTAAGACTTCTTAGCATCTTATTTTCACGTTGAAGGTTGTCATAATTTTCTAGGCTCATCAAGCAAGATTAAAATTCTCAATTTGTTGTTGTAAATTCCCCCCTCAGTCCAGGTGTGTCTGTATACTCTGCTCTGCAAAGGAGGCACTGGAGCAATACCTGAATCTGAAGGTAGAATTTAGAGAACATATCCTTCAGGTGAAGCACTGAGACAAAGTCTACAGCCTTATTACCCAGATTATCATCTCACCACTTCCGGTTCACAGTGTGGTTTGCGAATGATGACAGCAGCTGATTGTGTCTGTCTTGTGTCTCCAGGAGGCATCTCTGTCCATCTGGATTTATTACAGCGACGGCACCGCGGCACCCCTGAGTCTCTACGACCCCAAGGACTACAACCTGAACGGCACAACTCTGGACGAAAAGGTGGTGACGGTGCTGCAGGACCCGCAGCTGCGCTGGCCGCTGGTGGTGGCTGAGGGCGAGGGCTCGGGCGAGATCGTCCGCGTGGAGATGACTATAGGCGAGGCGTGCCAGAAGACCAAGCGCAAGAGTGTCATCTTCGCCGCCCCCGTGTACGTCAAGGTCCGCTTCGGGCCCGAGGACGACTCTGATGAGGACGTGGACTACCCGGGCGGCCGCGGGAGCCAGGGCACGCTGCCGGGCCAAGGGGAGGCCGAGGAGGCGCCGGTCACCAGGAAGGCGGGGGTGGACTCCAAGCAGGGCGGAGGCAGTTACGAGGCCACCAACGAGCAGCCGGCCAGCGTGCCCATCGACTACACCAATTTCCCCACCATCGGCAACCCGGAGGGGCCCACTGAGGGTGAGGGTGAGGAGGAGGACTTCGTGCACGCCCCCCGCAGCCTGACCGACCTGGAGATCGGCATGTACGCCCTGCTGGGGGTCTTCTGCCTGGCCATCCTGGTCTTCCTCATCAACTGCATCGTGTTCGTCCTCAAGTACCGGCACAAGCGCATCCCCCCCGAAGGCCAGGCCAACATGGACCACTCGCACCACTGGGTGTTCCTGGGCAATGGGCAGCCGCTGCGAGCGCAGAACGACCTGTCGCCCCAGCAGGTGGAGAGCCCCAGCAACCCCCTGGAGGGGGTACAGACTTGCTGCCACGGGGACCACCACAGCAGCGGCAGCTCCCAGACCAGCGTGCAGAGCCAGGTGCATGGCCGGGGGGACGGCAGCTCAGGGGGCTCCACCAAGGAGCACAGCGAGGAGCCCCTGAACTCGCCCACCTCCAAGCGCAAGCGCGTCAAGTTCACCACCTTCGCCACGCTGCCCACGGAGGACATGCCCTACAACTCCATCCCCATCGCCGACGAGGAGGACATTCAGTGGGTGTGCCAAGACATGGGCTTCCAGGACCCCGAGGAGCTGCACGACTACATGCGCAGGATAAAGGAGATCGCCTAGGGCTCTTAGCCGTGCCGTTTCTTAGGACTTTTCTGTCTCTCTCTCTCTGTCTCTTTTTCACTTTAGTGGAGTTATCTTTTCACAAACGAACAGAAAACTAAACCAGAACAGGTTGAGCTGAGTTTCTCTCTCTCTCTCTCTTTTTTTTATTTCCTTTGCACAGTGCCCCCTCCCGTACGCACGCACTGTTGTTGAACGGCCGCAGAAAAGACGCCACGCCAAAGACAAGACAAGACACAGAACATGTAAAAGAAACTGAAACGGCGTGTGGCGGCTTTCTCTCCTGACAGAAGCAGGAGAACGATACTATTTTGTTTCACGGTGGTGAGCACTGTTCTGGAGAGAAATGACTTCTGCAGAGATCTGCACCCTGCCCAGCGGGGGACGGGTGTATCAGCCTGAGGAAAGGCAGGACTGCTTTCAGGGTGGGGTGGGGGGGGAGGGAGAGGTGGTTCCTGGCTCTGTGTTTGTTGGTTTATCATAAGTACAAGTACCTTCTCTAACAAAGAGGCCTTGGTTGTGTAGGTCCCAGTTCCAGCGAATGTTGGGAAGGGTCACTGATGTTGTGCAGAGTCCCAGAAACCCTGTTCATCTTCACAAACGCTCCAAAAAGACGCTTTTGGAAACAGGCTTGGTCAGGGTGGGGGTGGAGAAAAGTTCTAAACAGCTGATTTACTTTGTATTCCTCCTCAGTTTCACATTCACTTTCCATTCGATCTGATTCTCAGCCTTGCCTCTCATTTCACTTGTGGCAAAGACAGAGACAGACCTCAGAGCGGGTTTCATCCACACTCCCTTGTCACATGACTCTCACGGCCGAAGCGAAGTATTGAATTGCCTTACGGGGTTAACCGCTCCGTCGCGGTTAATGCCGACACCATTCTGTCTCTCCACCGTGGTTTGAGAAGGGGGCCATTTTCCATAGACACTTAAGTAATGGCTATCAATGGAAACACTTCATGGGGGGACGGGGTTAAAGCCCCCACTGGGGTGGAAGCGCGGTGCCCCCGCACCCGAGATGCAAAGCATCTTTCCCAACATTCATTGCATGGAAAGAGAGCTCTGAGGCGCGATTCAGCGAGTTTCCAAATTTGTAAATGTTTGTATTGTAATAATTATCTAATCATGCATAGACAATAATAAAGGACGTATGTTACCATGCATTACAAGCATGCAGCTTCAGACCTGCCTTCCAGCCCCGGCCCAGACCCCCATCTCCAGCAGAGATACCCCAGAGAGCGGTGTCTGCCCATGAGGCTGGACAGGGATTCCCACAGCCGGATCGAGGCTTCAGAGTCACTCTCGGCTTGGAAGCCTCTTTCTTCTACGATTAAGGAACTCAAATTTCACAACACAGCACTTCAGCTGCCAGAGAGGGATTCCTGTCGGAGGCCAAAACGGCTGCGGCGTGATCCTTAGAATCAGGCTTCACTAATCCAAACTGGACTCCCATCAAGGCCAGTTGGCAGGTCGTCACGTACACGATAGTCCACCTTCAATATGTTGTGTTTAGTTTTGTAGGGAAGCCACAGTGTCCGTCGCAATGCAAGGCAGAACTTTACTATTTTTCTATCACAAGCAGATGCTCCCTGTGTGGAGACCTCAGTGAACAGAGAGGAAACCCCTCTACTCCACAGACGGGGGCAAAATCGTGTAGCTCGGACCCCTTAGCTTCTCGCCACCCCCACTAAGACGGCTGTGGATTCCTGTTAAAATAAAATAACTTTTCTTTATTTATAATAATAATGTATTTTTAATGTTGTCTTCTCGCAGTTATCAAGAGAAGCAGGGGAGGTGTCTGTTTAGCAGGATCAGATATCTGCCTGTAAACTGGCACCCCAAGAACACACCAGCCCCATATTTCAATCAGATTCTTACCCAGAATGCACTGGATATCTATCGTTGCCATGACCCAGAGTGCCAGTCCAGTCCATTCCTGGGCATAAGCTGGCCTTATCGCTGTACGAGTCGACCACGATCAGGACCAGCCCCTCGTCCGGGCAGTGTCCACTTCCCGGGCTAGTTGGTGCCAAAACGCTGAGCGGTAATGCCAAGGAAAACAAGAGCCCAAAGGGCGCTGCTCCGCCGAGTCTGGATGGCAGGCCTGCAGCTGACTTTAGTGTGTAATAATTTAGATATCATTAGGTAAGTTCAGGGTTATGCACACATTACCAACGAAAACCTGCAAATTAATGTGAGTTGTGGAAATTACGGATTGTGTGGTAAGACTGGGGGGTGGTGGGGTGTAGAGAATGTGGGATGGGTAGGGGTGGTTGTGGGGGTGTGTTTGCTGTTTTCTCTGGCCCCGGGAGTTTTTGAAGACTTGGACCACTTCAGGAGTACAGAAAGAAAAAGAAAGAAAGGAAAAATAAACCAAAACCGCCCGTCTGCAGAGGAGAGCGGAGCAGGGTAGACACAGGCCGGTTCCGCCGTCTCCGTTCCTCCTGTCCAGGAATTTAACCCATCGTGTGTCCAACACACGAGGGTTTAAAAAGGACGAAGATACGATTCTGTACATTGACACTCAAACAGAGAGGTTTTTACTTTTGTTGAAATACCGCAGGGCTCTCCTTCAGAGGTTTCCTGTCTGAGGAAACTCAGTAAAGTTCCTAATAGCAGCCGGCGTCCCCGACGAGAGTCCGCCTCGGACTGTGCCGTACCAGTATTATCGATTTAAGTTAATTTCTCTGTTCCTGGAAACTGTTTCTGCTTTGCAGGAGCCACAGCACTGGCTGAACACAAGCAGAGACCCTGTGAGTCGAGTTTAAACCCCCGACTCCCAGCAGCACAAACACAAGTCCATCAGCCCAGGCACCAACAGGCAGAACACTGTCAGTGGAAACGACTGTCCTTTTCTGTGACCCAAAGTAGCAGCTCAGTAGTTTTCTTCGTCCTTACAGATAACAATGTTCATCAGACATACTGAACACACTAGGAATGAAAAGCCAATGTCTTTGTTATTATTAATGATAATAACATTAATAACTATATGTTTTTAAATGAGCACTGTGCATTTCCACTGGGATGTGACTGAAGCATAAAATCACATTTTATATATAAAACACTGATTTGTTTAGGGGTTTTTTTTGTTAAATTTTCTTGTCAAGCAAGACAGACACATGTGACGGGCCCTTGAGACGGCTGACCAGCATCAGTGTTGCTGGGGCCCCCGGGGACCCTGCGAACCTCATACCCACTTCGTTAGCTGCCACATTCTCAGCAGACTCTCTAATGGAAATGAAAAGCATGGCTGATTAATGAAAGTAGCCCCCTTCCCCCCAAAACAATACACAAAATAAATCATCAGAACATCTCGATTTAATTAATTTCAGTCTGAAAGTGTTTTGTTCAAAAGCTTTTCTTCCGTCGCTCCCTGCTGGAGCCGGCCTGAACAGTATTAGCACATGTAACCGCAGTATTATTTCTCTCCAGTCACACTCTCCGGCTCGGACTGGACCTCCGCTCGGGGGCTCTTGTGGTTTTAGTCCTCTCTTCTCTCCTTGGACGGTGTGTGAGCTGCCGTTAGGAACTTTATCGTCGCTCCCCGTCGGGAGAGACGCTCTGATCCGGGAGTCCTGTGCAGACTGTCCTGGCCGTCGTGTGCCGCCAGAAGTGCAGATCTGTGATGTACAGAACATTGTCGATTTTCCTGTATTCTCCTGACAACCCCCTGTATTTTTTTTTCCTCCTGTATGTAAAGTACTAAAGAAAATACAATGCATAACCTGCCCTGGCTTCGTTGGGTTTTGATTTCCTCCTCCCACCTCCTCCTGTCAGATAGACACACACGGGTACAGGTAGGAGAGACCAGACCCATTCAAGTCAGGTCCTTGGTTGATTTGGTACGTCTTGACACCAAGCTGTGCTCATCACCGTCCCTGTGTCGCCCTTCAGGACTGAGCCACTGTACCAGCTACTCCTCCTCTCTAAGCATCCCGTGGAGACCCAAGACCCGGCACAGTCCAGACAGGAAAGGGGTTTCTGCAGAAACGCAGTGTGCGGCGCAGACCGGCCCACCAGCCTCGCTTTAGAAGAGCATGCCAGTGCCGGTTCTCCCTTATCGCATCTCCCATACTTCTCCCTCTGCGTTGGTAGCTGATAACGGACATATTTCAGGTGCTTATCTTAATTTAAAGAGGCGCCGGTCTGTAAGTAGCTCTCAGAAGTAAAGAGCGCTGTCTGCTAGAGCTTTAACGAGACGCGCTGACACAATAGCGCCGGGAATGTGTTCAACAACAACGGGAGATCAGGAGCAAAACCATTTGAAGGAGAGTTAGATGTAATTTCAGCTTGATCATTTGTCAAGGAGACATCCTTCAGTTGAGCAGATGAAATACTGCCCGTCATCCCACTATTACATCACTCAGATACATCAAAACACTTAATGGATTTGTCATCTCTGGCAGCTATAAATTAGCGCCGGTGTGATCCTTTAAATTAGCCTCTTGTTCACATTGGATGCCATGCATCTTGATCCCTCTGATATGCCTCTCCGAATGGGATGTGATGAACCAGTGTAAAGGCATTAGCGGTTTCACAACAAGGGCGTTGAGCAGCGCTGCGTGAGAGCGGGCCATGAACCTGCCTCAGCACAGTTCCTCCGTGGTCGAGCAGGGTGTGGACTCATTCAAAGTGGAGATTTGTCTTGTGTTTCTGTTGGTGCAATAAAAGGGGGGTGAAGAGAGAGGGGCTGGAACAGAAGACCTATAGGTACAATGGATCATACGGTGAGCTGACACAACACAGGTGAGGACCTAGAGGTTTGGTAGAGCATATGGTGCACTGACACAACACGGGTACAGTTAATAGTTTGTGGTGCTGCTCTTCATCGCTAGACACCTAGCACCGTGTGCAGATCAAGTCAGCAGTGTTGAGTAGAGCATTACAATGGCACACAGTTTGAAGGGTGCTTGTCTAATGATTGGCTCCAGCCCAACTAATCCTAACCCTAGTCTAAGCCTAAAGAAAGTTGGGGTTTGGGTTTGGATGACCAGAAAACTCAGGGTTGCATTTCTACTGGCTGGACAAAAAAAACGATGAGTGAACAATTGAGTGCAGCTTCAAGTTGGTGCTGGCTTGGTTTGAGGTTTGGGTTCTAGGCTACCAATCGACCTGAACTCCAGGCCTGTCCAACAGCCAATAAATGAAGGAATCTGTTTAAATGAAACCAGTAGCAATGCAGCCCCAGCACTAATGGAGATGTGTGTTTGTTTAGTAATCTAACCCTAGACACAGCCTAAAGCTAGTCTACGTCTTGAATTAAATTATAATGCACAATGTAGCTTGATTTAGGGTTAAGGATTAATCTGGGGGCTTTACACATATCCCCCTTTAAATAAAATGTCAGTTATGGCTCAGAGTTCATACCCAGCCATTTAAATGAGTGGGTGTTATAGCAGCTCAGGGGTTAATTAACGTGCTGTTCAGCGCGCACTGATTAGGGTGATCGTGCGCACCTCTGAGTTTCCCAGCCGCCTGCAGAGGGGGTTTATTTAGACAGTGTTTGAACTGAGCGGCTCCGAAAAACTTAATAACTTAAAAAACAAGATATAGATAGAAAGAGGTTTTTCATCATTTATTATCATATCATATTAAAATCCCCCCTCAAACTTCGTTCTTTCATCTCTTCTATGCAGAACAGCTTGGCCACCAACAAGCGAAGTCTACAGACTCTGTCAGGACAGGCGATCATCTTTTATATCAAACACTAGAGATACGTTCTACTTTTATTATCGGAGGAAATGCAGTTATAATGCATCTTATATAGAACATCACAGTCCCGCTGAGATTGAAATACGTCAATCCTTCCGGCTAAACTGACTGAAACCTGACCCTTCTGCGTGTGACAGCCTTCGGTGAAGCTTTGTAAAAGAGTGGACAGTTGCCTACGATGGGTTTATACATGAAGGTGACAAATTGACACTGACAGGGGAAGATTATTATTATTAAAAGAGTTGAGCTTTAAGGAGAAATCCTGCAGCATTTCGGCATTAGTTTCCTTGCCTTAAGGAGATTTTGGGAGCAGAAGATGACCTCATCAAAGTGGTGACATTTCATTCCCATGCTGTGAATCATTTCCCTGTATGTGATTGTGAAGCGCCATGCTGATGAGAACTTCATTATCCACAGGTGCCAGTCGCTTTCGAGGCCTGGGTTTGGGTTTAGCCAGGAACGGGAGGCATCTGAGGAAACGACAGGTTGCTTCTGTAGATGAGTCCAGTGGTTCTGTGCCCTGGTTCTGGTGGACCAGTCCATCAGGTCCCAGAGACCATCTCTGAAGGTATGAAAAGGTCTAGATGTTTCTCACTGATTAGGACAATAATTGTAAGTGAGTGCCAGGTCTGAATGAGGAACAGGGAAGAAAGAAAATAATAAATTACCACTGAAACAAATCATTTCATTACTAGAGATGAGTGAGTAGTAGGAGGAGTAGTTATGGATAGTTTGTATAAATATTTCTTCATTAAACTCTGAGCGACATCGACAGGATTGGGATTGTGTGGTGCATTCAAGAGCAAATCCAGAACATAAAACAAATATTTACATGTTTCAATACCAGTTAACCAAATCATCATTACAGACTCAAGTGCCGAGGACTTTCTACGACCACAGCAGTGTTACTTTGAGTGTTAAAGGCAGGTAGAGTCGTTAAAATACACCCCAGGAAATCTTTGTTTTTCTTTTCCCCTCTGATTAATGCGCTTCCTTCATGGCACCAGAAATGCCAAGTCATTGTGCTGACTGAAGCAAAAAGAAAATACATTGTAAAGGTCATGAGAAAAGGGGGTTTTCTTGACAATTCGGAGCACAACTTTGAAGGCAAGATCTTTGAAGGTGGAATTGAACAAAAGCAGAACGACTCTCACTGTGAATAATTTAGAGTTTGGAGAATAAACATCTCCTGATGCGAGTTTATTCCTGGTTCAGACGTTGTAGCGAGCTGCCCTGCGCCCCGGTGCCTCGGGGAGACGCACCGCCGCCCAGTGGGACTTCGGCTGCGTTTATGCAGCAATGTGAAGCAGCACTTAACAATTGAGCTGCAACACAACCACGGGGAGTTTGAGATGGGACTTGGTTCGGTGGAATTGGACATTTCTGCCGTTTAAGAAGCGTCGATGAAATTAGAAAGGCCAGCGTCACGTCTGGAGGGTTTGTGCCACTCACTGGCCTCGATGAGCGCCGGTGATCGAGCCGCATGTCCAGGAGAGTAAGACAACACCTTGACTCTGAGAATTGTATAACTATATGCAAATCTGCCCACACAATTCAATCTCTCTGAGAAGCATTATAATTAAAATAGCACCATTTCAGTCCTCAGTTCTTGTCTTAACAGTCGGTTTGTCTTAACAATCAGCAAGTCTTTTCAAACAGAAAGCCCTCTCTCTGTTTCCAGAATGTTTTGGATGAAAGCAATTGCGTTCATGTCTTGTGTGTGTGTGTGTGTGTGTATATATATACACTCACCTAAAGGATTATTAGGAACACCTGTTCAATTTCTCATTAATGCAATTATCTAACCAACCAATCACATGGCAGTTGCTTCAATGCATTTAGGGGTGTGGTCCTGGTCAAGACAATCTCCTGAACTCCAAACTGAATGTCTGAATGGGAAAGAAAGGTGATTTAAGCAATTTTGAGCCTGGCATGGTTGTTGGTGCCAGACGGGCCAGTCTGAGTATTTCACAATCTGCTCAGTTACTGGGATTTTCACGCACAACCATTTCTAGGGTTTACAAAGAATGGTGTGAAAAGGGAAAAACATCCAGTATGCGGCAGTCCTGTGGGCGAAAATGCCTTGTTGATGCTAGAGGTCAGAGGAGAATGGGCCGACTGATTCAAGCAGATAGAAGAGCAACTTTGACTGAAATAACCACTCGTTACAACCGAGGTATGCAGCAAAGCATTTGTGAAGCCACAACACGTACAACCTTGAGGCGGATGAGCTACAACAGCAGAAGACCCCACCGGGTACCACTCATCTCCACTACAAATAGGAAAAAGAGGCTACAATTTGCACAAGCTCACCAAAATTGGACAGTTGAAGACTGGAAAAATGTTGCCTGGTCTGATGAGTCTCGATTTCTGTTGAGACATTCAGATGGTAGAGTCAGAATTTGGAGAAAAAAAAGAATGAGAACATGGATCCATCATGCCTTGTTACCACTGTGCAGGCTGGTGGTGGTGGTATAATGGTGTGGGGGATGTTTTCTTGGCACACTTTAGATCCCTTAGTGCCAATTGGGCATCGTTTAAATGCCACGGCCTACCTGAGCTTTGTTTCTGACCATGTCCATCCCTTTATGACCACCATGTACCCATCCTCTGATGGCTACTTCCAGCAGGATAATGCACCATGTCACAAAGGTCGAATCATTTCAAATTGGTTTCTTGAACATGACAATGAGTTCACTGTACTAAACTGGCCCCCACAGTCACCAGATCTCAACCCAATAGAGCATCTTTGGGATGTGGTGGAACGGGAGCTTCATGCCCTGGGTATGCATCCCACAAATCTCCATCAACTGCAAGATGCTATCCTATCAATATGGGCCAACATTTCTAAAGAATGCTTTCAGCACCTTGTTGAATCAATGCCACGTAGAATTAAGGCAGTTCTGAAGGCGAAAGGGGGTCAAACACAATATTAGTATGGTGTTCCTAATAATCCTTTAGGTGAGTGTATATATATATATATATACACACACACACACATTTGTTTATTTTAATAAGGGCTGAGAAGACTAATATTTTTGAAAAGTTTTCTGGAAACAGTAAATCCATTGAACACAAAAGTTTTGATCAGAGCAGCACAGAACAAACATGTTAAATCTGATCTTTTTGAAAAAACGCAGATGAAAGGCGACATCAAGGCCGTCTTTGTTTCTGCCCGGGGGGGGAGCAAGACTGATGTTCAATAGACTACCTTTTGTCTGTTTAACTCCTTCTCAGCCTGCTTATGAAACCAGTGGAGTTGTAGGCAGATCTTCTGCAGCAAACCTTGTGTAAATCACTTAACACATCCATTCGGCATCTGAAAAATGTGTAGAACAAGAGAAACAACAAATAGTTATTTTTACAAACAGCACAGAGCCTTGAAGCCAGACAGCCCTGAACACAGCTGGGAGAGCGGTTTGCATTCTGCAGCAGCGTTTCTCATTAAACCTTGACAAGGCGATCAAGAGTTTGATTGGCTTTGTGGAGGTAATTGGAAGCGTGCTGAGAGACAGACGTCATTCTCGGAGAAGACAAGTGCTCAAATCCACACCTGTGTGTGTGCGTGTGTGTGCATTTGGGGGGTTGGAGCTGGGCGTGTAGCAGGTCTCTCAGTGAGACAATTTCTTTGCCGAACAGAAAGTCTGCGACTCTTGCGTTGCCTTTGATCAGACATCTCTCTTTAGTGGGAGCTGCAGAGAGCCGAGAGTGCGTGCTTATTACTGATTAATGAAGCATCGCAGAGCTTATTAGCATATTAATCAGAGGAGCTCGAACTGGGCTCTGCTACGGCATTATTGATGCAATCCGTCCCCTTACGCCTTCCACTTCTTCATGCTAATGCTGTCGAGCAAATGTGATGCAATAAATCGACCGTCGGGCACGGCTCAAAAAGTTTTAGGTGAATTTGGCCAAATCAGGGGAAGAGGAAACCTTGGGCATCCTTGTGTCACAGCCCCACCTAGCTGTGTTACACGTTTACTCCAGCTGCACTTTGTTTTCTTGATGGTCCTATTTTATGATCTCCTTAATTGAGGTTCGCTCTGCTGGTAGTCGATTCAGGTATATTTTCTCTCTCTCCTTTCCACCACTGTGGAATGCATGCCCCTTCCAAACCGGATCGAGAGTGCCTCAGATAGCAATCGATTGCTTCCAACATTCTCAAGTGGCTGCGCAGTGAAGAACAGATCCCGTTATATTTTAGAAGCGGAAAATTGTTCATCTGGAAAGGAGTGAGACAATAGAATAGAGGTAAGATAAACATGTGGTTGATTTCTTTGAACCCTTTTCCAAGTCCACATTTCTATGGATGAATACATTGTTGTGTTTATGTCATCTCTAGCCCAACCCCATGAAAAACACATGTAAAGCAGCTTGAGAAAATCAATCCTCACAGGTGGTTGCCTTTGATAATTGGTGTAAAGGAGGACAGAGCTTCAGCTAATTGTTTTCAAGCCGCACTCGAGGTTGTCAACATGTGCGATTCCTCATGAAGAGAAATCAAACTTTAAAATGCGTCTTAACTGCTGCAGCGGCTGCCACTCGGTCTCCAGATCCACGCGAGCTCTCAAACCTGGCACTCAATTCCCAGAGATTCATTCAATGCGTCGTCTGCCCCCAACCTGGCCTGCTTGCTTTATTTGTGTAGTATTCTGCTAAACACTAAATGAGTTCAGTACTTGGAAAATGTCAACTACAACTGATCCTTATATTAGTTTTGTGAATGCCTTTAAGGACGTCTCCGTTTTTCCTTGGCATTTCACAAATCAATATCCGTTTGTGTGAGTATCTGCTCAAGGAGAAGACGTCCAATAGATCTCTCCAATTTTGAGCCACTACTACTGTTATAGAATTACATTTTTTTTATCCGGCCTTCAATTCCTTTCACAGAAGTTCATGCCATTGACTGCGGCACGTTCAAGTGAATCTGTTAGCAACCCTCTCTCTGACACATCTAAGGCTGCACTGCTAATGATCTGATGAAACTCCCATGTTACGATGGTTGAAATAATTTCAATTACTCCTCTCCACTTTTTATATGACATCTGAAGACCAGATCTCATAGGTAAAGAGTCTTACATTTTAAGACTTGCAGCATTTAATTTCCATATCAGATTAAACTGACCTTGCATGGCAAATTAAAAGTATTTTTTTCTCTTCATTACATCTTAAGTGATTCTTCCACTCAAAGCTTTTTTTTCCTCTAGAAATCATGTTAATAGGGAATTTCATGCAGTTACCTTTGTTCCTCACAATTTGAGCATTTCATAATTACATTTATCTCTCCGCTACCTGACTGCTTTCTGAGGCAATCAGCACCTCTCTCCTGTGTCTCTGCAGATCTGGCACTTAAAGAAAACAGGGTTGTAATTGCTCGGTGCGCATATGCCAGTTTTCTGGCGCGTAATACATTTGCTAATTTGTTTTCCCACCATGCTTCCTCGCTGCTGGCTTTGTGAAGTCCTTTTGCAGGCAACATTTGCTAAGGTTTCCTTTTTCTGTTGATGCAAATAACAACCTCGGCTGTATCAGGAATGGAACTCAAGCATAGATAATAGGATGTGAAACGAGATTAAACGTCAGGAATGCTAGGTTACTTATTTTACACGAGGCTAAACGGTGAGCATTTTTTTTTCTCCTCAATTAAGTTTCCGTTGTGTCTGGGGAATCTCTCTGGAGGCCCCCGGCATCTCAGCCCGACCTGTGAGGGAATTTAGTGAGGTGGGCATTTTATCTCAGTGTCTGAATTGAGAAATCTCCCCTCATGGGGTCTTTTTCAGGCCTGCAGACACAATCTGACAATCTGTCTTTGGCTCACTTTCATTTCTATTGTGTGACGTTCTTTAAGCAAGTCTTTGTGCTCTTTTAAGAGGATTCTGATGGAACAGAAATACATTTTAAAACAATATTATCTGAACTCAGCCTGTAGGATTATGTAGCTGTTCTCCAAACCAGGTGACACATGACAAGCTACCCAGCGGGTGAAAGGACTCAAACTGCTCGGCAAAGGGAGCAGACCGCCCTTCTGACTGTCCGCAAGCTTTCCAATCCTGCTGTAACTCCTCACAGGTGACTCTGACCGGGGCTGAAAGCTTTGTGATAATAAGTGGGCCTGACGTTGTGTAATAAAGCCGGCTACGTAGTAATGCACGATTCATTATCATTCATTAGAGGACGAGGAGATTTCCCACAGACCGACCCAAATGTTCCCCGGCACCGAGCCCAATGAAAGGGCGCTCTATTATTTTGTGAGCTTTCTCCTAAAGCAGATTATCCACTTTAGGGGGATGCTGTCTTGCCGTGATAAGCACAGATTTTTAAACTACAGCCCCAGATTAGACCATAATACTAATGCTCTCCCTCCTAAGTCATAGCCTTTGTTTACCGAAAACAATACATAACTTGCTTAAATCGTCCCTGTGATTTATAGGCGGCCCCGGCGGATAACGCAGACCCAGCAGTTCGGCAGCCGTGAGATTGCGGCTCAGATTAACCGAAGGCAGAAAACCGCTGCAGCTCCTCACAGGGTAGTGTTCATCTCTCTGCGTTCAATTTCACTCGGCGCTCCGACGTATCAGCTGAGGATTAGAAGAGTAAAGAATATTACATCTGAAATCTCTCTCCCTTTCCTGTTATTAGTATTGCATTTCTTCAGTTTTGTGCTCCAATTGAAAGGTCTGCATCCCAAGTGCTGGCTGTTCTCAAGCTTTTGAACCCGTTTCTGAGAGCGGCTGTTTTATAAGTTAATGCATCTTGTGAAGGGCGTCTCTTGGTGCTTGAGACACCTTGTGTAATTCCGGCAGCACAGACTGCTGAAGGACGGCTCTAACACAATGAGACGCATCACGCTTGGTGTATGAATTTATAAATTACACACTTAGGGATTAGACACACAAACCTCTTTATAATTTTTTTGTTAAATTTAACATTCAAATCCTCTCCCTCCACCTGTAAACAATGTAAATTGTTTTATTTTTAAATGTCCCAAATTCTCTGCATAGGGTGATATTTATACACAAGATAAGGAATGGGAACTTTTGGAACTTTTTTATAACTGTGTTTGACTGTTGCACTCAAATGTGATTTATATACATATTTTTATCAACATACATTTTGTCCATTAGAGAGAGAGGACTTTCAAAGACCCAAAGACAAGTCACACACCCTCAATGCGTTATTTTTTCACATATTTACACAATCACTTCCAAGTTGGCCGCTTGCCTTTGTGCAGGGGGCGTGTCTTTGAGACTACTGCTTGTCTGATGTCACTTCCTGCTTCCTGTGCACACATAAGAACATAAGAAAGTGTCCAATGGAGAGGAGGCCATTCGACCTATCGTGCTTGTTTGGTGTCCATTAATAACTAAGTGATCCACGGATCCTATCCAGTCTGTGGGCTCCATCACTGCGATCATGGCTAGCTGTGCTGCTGAGAAATCTTGAGTTACATATACACACTTACAAATACCTCAAAACCCGGGACATCATAACAAATCAAGAAAGTGAGAACTCTCTTATAGTGTTGCAGGTGTTTCACCCCCTTCCCCACCTACGTTTCCCAAAAGTGATGAAATGCGCCAACGATGCAAACCACCCTAATTTAGCAGGGGTGCAGAGGTTTTTTTTCTGCTGTTTTCTCTTCTGAGCCATCAGATAACACACTGGAGTAATGATTTAATTAATCTGACACTCTTTATGTATTTATTTCTAACAGCCCTCAATCACAAAAAACTGGAGCCCTGTTTATAAACGTCCTGCGCCTCTGAGAGCAGTTTATTGTTCACAGGTTGACAGCATATGAGCCAAATGTAAAATATGTCTAATGAAGCAGATAATGACTGCAGTTTAGGAGCTGAGACTTATGAACATAAGATGAGACAAGACGAGAGGAGGCCATCCTCCCCATCATGCTCGTTTTGTGTCCATTAATAACTAAGTGATCAAGGATCCTATCCAGTCTGTTTTTGAATGTTCCCAAATTGTCTCTTCAGCCACATCGCTGGGGAGTTTGTTCAGATTGTGACGCCTCTCTGTGTGAAGAAGTGTCTCCTGTTTTCTGTCTTGAATGCCTTGAAGCCCAATTTCCATTTGTGTCCCCGGGTGCGTGTGTCCCTGCTGATCTGGAAAAGCTCCTCTGGTCTGATGTGGTCGATGCCTTTCATGATTTTGAAGACTTTGATCAAGTCCCCACGTAGTCTTCTCTGTTCCAGGGTGAAAAGGTTCAGTTCCTCAGTCTCTCAGTAGGACTTTCCCTTCAGACCTGGAATAAGTCTGGTTGCTCTCCTCTGAACTGCCTCTAGAGCAGCGATATCTTTCTTGAAGTGTGGAGCCCAGAACTGTCCACAGTATCCAGATGAGCTCTAACTAGTGCATTGTACAGTCTGAACATCACTGCCCTTGTTCTCAATTCTACACTTTTGACAATATACCCTAACACCCTGTTTGACTTTTTTATTGCTTCCCCACATTGTTTGGATGGAGAAAGTGAGGAGTCCATGTAGACTCCTAGGTCTTTCTCATGCGTTACTTCATCTAGTTCTGTTCCTCCCATAGTGTAATTATAGTGGACATTTTTGTTACCTGCATGTAATACCTTGCACTTGTCCACATTGAATTTCATCTGCCAGGTGTCGCCCACAACTGAATATTATCTAAGTCCCTTTGAATAGCCTGTGCTGCCGAGATTGTATCTGCTGAGCCACCTATTTTAGTATCATCTGCATATTTGACAAGTTTGCAAACTATCCCAGAGTCCAGATCATTAATATAGATTAGAAAAAGCACAGGCCCTAGTACTGATCCCTGTGGAACTCCACTAACAACCTCACTCCAGTTAGAAGCGACTCCTCTAATCGACACCCTCTGTTTCCTATACATCAACCAGTTCATAATCCATCTACTTACATTACCCTGAATGCCTGCAGCTTCCAATTTGAGGATCAGTCTTTGGTGTGGAACCTTATCAAAAGCTTTTTGGAAATCTAAGTATATCATATCATATGCTTTCACGTGATCTACAGCTGCAGTTGCGTGTTCAAAGAACTCAAATAAATAAGACATGATCTGTCTCGTCTAAACCCATGTTGACTATCTCTATTTTCTGTCTAATAATTTTTTCCAACATTTTACAGGTGATGCAGGTGAGACTGATTGGTCTGTAATTTCCTGGCTCAGTTTTGTCCCCTTTCTTGTTGATTGGTATGACATTTGCTGTCTTCCAGTCAGTGGGCACATCCCCTGTTCTAAGCGTCTTTTGGAATATTTGTGTTAGCAGCCTAGAAATAATTTTCCTAAATTCTTTAAGTACTAAAATGATGTAAGTACCAAATGATGGCTTTGGTTCCCGTAGTTTTACATTTTTAAAGCTTGGTTCAAGCAAGGCTGGAAGGAATACCAGCTTTTATCAGAAGTAGCTGCTTTAAAGAGGAAATTTAAAGGAGCAATATCAGAATCTATGGCCATGAAGTCAGTGAACTGGGGAGTCATTTGACAGATGACACAAACCAGCAAAACAGTCATCATTGTGTTTATAGTTACAATTAAGTGCTTTTATACTAGTGTTTGTAAATCCTCCTGTTCGATTGGTCTGTCCCCGCTGTAAATAACGCAGTAAATATCTGGTGCCTCTTTCTCTCACCCCTGCGCTCCGGTCTGCACACTTTCCAGGCGCTCGATTACTCTAAACAGCCAGAGGGAGCGCTCCCCTCCCCTCCACGTCCCTCGTTATTAACACAGGCCCAATAACGATGACTGCTGCTGTAGAGTGTGCAGTTTAATTAGAGACCAAAGTTGTACCTTAGAGGAAATTAACTTGCACAATCATTCATATTAATAAGGTCTGAATAATTAATGCAGCTTTATGAAAGAAGCTGGGTGACTGGCACTCGCCGGGGGGGAGAGACGCACGGACGTTTGGCTATTAATACATGAGGATGCACTAACGAGAGGCTCTTAACGGGCTGGATCTAATGAAACCCTTAGTGGGATCAGAAACAGTGGAGTCTGGGCTCCTGCCTGCGGGGGGGAGTGGATTTCCTACAGAACTGGACCAGTATGAAAACTCGATGTACTTTATTTAATTTTAAACATATTTATTTTATTGTCCTTTCATTAATTCATTTTACTTCTTATGAAGAAGGGATGCAGTTTAAAGTTTACGTAAGGCCGTAGTTCCCAATCCTGCTTCTGGCGACTCTGCTAGTTTTTGTTCCCCCTCAATTATCTAAAACCTTAATTGAACTAATAAATTCCTTAAATTGACTTTTAACTATTTTAAATACTAAAAGTTAGAGAATTTGGGCACCTAATATACTTTTATATTCAACCTGATTTCTCCAATGGTTTAAAAATCTTAAGCTCTGATTAGGCCAATTATGACTTCAATTAAGGATTTGAAATACCAAAAAGCAGCAGGACATTGAGTCTCCAGGACCAGGATTGTGGAAAAAAAGATACATTTAAATGACAAAGAAATGTAAACACAAATAGCATTCGCCAGTGAAGAGGTTTAACATTTAACTATGCGTCTCCACTAAGTACGCCACCAAGAAAGCAAACAAACTAAGAGAGCTGTGACTAGAAAGCACTGCAGTGAAGAAGCAGCGGCTCGGAGGAGGGTGGCTGCCGGAGATTTCGCTTCAGCGCAGGACCGGTAACTGAGGGAGGCAGTCTGATTCGGAGGCTTTATGGATCATTGTGGGCTTTCCTTGATTCCTGTTTCAGCGAGATCTGTGGAGCGCCGGGAATATCCAGGTATAGCCTCGCTGTCTTTGCCTGGCTTTTAATATCTGTGTATCTCTCACATTTATTTTTAAACACTCCTGCAGCCAGTGAGAGCGGTTCGCAGGCGCAGCACTCTGAGAAGAAAGGGCCAGAGAACGGCAGCAGATCCCCCGGCAGGTTTACACACCATCTTTACCCGCTTCTGATGAAAATCCGCCTTGTGTAGATCAAAATGAATGACAGCTTAGAAGCTCCGGTTCGTGCAGCTGGAATTACAGAGACTGCGCTCTGATAAACAAAACAAAAAACATGAAAAACCTTTGGTTTTGAGCCACAGCATCTCAGAGAGGTGTTGCAACAAAGCAGGTGCTGATCTCTGTCTGCAGATGCTTCAGGTCATCCGAGGAAGCAGGCAGGTGATGTATACTCAGACTGGGGGGGCTAAAGGGATGCAATGAAACCCCAAGACTGTGTCTCTTCTTGATGTCCTGGCTGAAATTTAAACCCCCGCCTCTGGGTCTCTGGCCTGGTACTCCTCACCTACAGACCATAATGGCATTAACAACACCGAGATCGATTGATAGTTTATTATTCCCCACTACTGCATGGCAAATATCCCCCAAACAAGATGCATTCATAATCAATAGGCTAGTCTATATTCATCAAGGTTTTTACACCAATTTGCTATTACAGACAAATAAAAGTGAAAATAAGCCACAAAATGAGTTAAAAATGACCCACTCAAACAACGCATATTCATAATTAACTATGATTAATGTGACGAATGCATGTTCACTTTAGAATTTTATTCCATACAGAACAAGTGTCTGAAATAGCAAATCTGTGTAAAACCCATCATGTATGTACCCCAGTGTTTCACTAGTGTTTGCACAATCAATGTCCTATGTACAACAGGATACATAGTGTTAAATTTAAGATGTTTTATGTATATTTTTTAATTATGATTTTAAATGAGAAATTAATAGCATTTAAATTCCATGTAGCACTTTAATTAACAGCCTTGTAATGAAGGAATAAGTGGGAAATGCTTTTCATTTAATGTGAAATTAAAGACAAATAAAAGGCTGAGTTAGCATACTATTTGTTATTGTCACGTCTACTTGTCTACATGTAATCTAATGTTTTATTTTTTCTTGTTATTTTTTTTGGAAAATGGAGAAAATACATCACAGTGAGACATTTTCTCGTGAAAATTTGCTAAACATTTTTCTTAGGATTGTAGCCTACTCCTGACTAAAAGTATGTGTAAAAGGCTTTATAACTACGTCCTACCTCCTACTCAGAAGGAGGAGTAATTTTACTCCCAACTAACTTTTAGCGTGAATCCCAAGAGTAATTCTGAGATGTTTTATGCATACGGGCACTGCTATAATTCACACAAAAGTCTTCCCGGTGAAAAATGCTTTGGTTTGATTGACTTTATGAGTAAAGCTGTGTTGAGAAGCAGACCTTCCTGAGTCCAGTGCACAATTACAGCGACAGAGAGGTAGGGTGGGGGGAACTTTGATTGTCACCCCGAGCTCCGCGTGTTTTATTACTCTGCGTTCATCATTTCCTTGACACGGCAACTGACACAGAATCTGAGAGGCCTGGACAAGGCTGTGTAACGATATCAATCCAGTAATAACACTGAGTCCCCAGCTCTATTTGTGCAGTGCTGGAGGGCCGGGTTCGAACCCATACCTTCTGTCCTGTCGGATTAGTGAGCCGGCGAGCCGCATGCGCTTAACGCGCTGACATCTTATTAGCTGACATCGCGAACAGCCAGACGTCCGGTAATGAGTCGTTGAAAGGCATTTTCATTATCCAACGTGTATTTATATTTGTTATCAGAGCCTGCGGCCGTGCTCTCACCTTAATATTTATGGAGTGGAACTTCGAGGGGGGGGTGGACCGCTGACGGAAGACTGTAGCCACAAGGAGCGCGTGGCTAATGGGTGGAAGGAGGTAGGATGGCTGCCTGCACAGCGAGGACAGGCCTGTTTAAGAGAGCCAGATCTGCGCTGGAGAATTATTTTGCCGGGGCATCACTGTTATTGTACACAGGAACCTGGATGGAGCTGCTTTCGTTTGTGTGCGCTTTAGATTTCTTTATCTTGCCTTCCTTGTTTGTTTCACTCTGGTTCTTCCTCTATTGCAGTTGTGTGATCAAGAAGCATAAGTCTGAGCAAGATTTTGCAAGTACTGTGTTTGTGCCGTCTCCATTGTGTGCCTCACACCAGCAATTTTTTTAATTCTCAAGAACATCTTTTCATCCCTTTCCACTGTAAACACTGATTGGCTGCCAAATTAACATTAATTACTGAAGAAAACATTGGGGGGAGAGAAGGTCAAACTGCAGAAGTCCTGGCAGTCCCCCCCCCGCTGGTGAGCGGTTTGTGTTGGAATTATTATTAATGAACGCAACATTGTGTCGGAATCGCCATGAATACGGGGTCGGGGGCTTACACGTCCCCGCAGCTCAGATTAATAAAGACCCCTTTGTGTGACGCGTCTCAGGGCTGACTTGTCATTTATAACAGCCCTGGCTGGCAGAGGGAAAGGGGGACCCCAGTCTGGGGCCGTGGGGTGGGAAACGCAGGGTCAGGGTCCCGCTATCTCCAGGGGCCGCCGCTGCGCAATGTTGAATTGGAGGCAGTAGAAGAATTCACTGCAGTCAGATGTCACACCTTGCAAGATCGAAAAGTAAATATACTGTGCGACTAAAAGTAATATCTGACAGAATCCTTGGTACTGCGAAGATAATGCCACATAGCAAACTGCTTATTGCAAAGTAAATGTATAATTTAGTAAAGACACGGCATTCATGTTAGTTTGGCATCAGTTCTCATGGCTGCACTAAGATTCAGGAGCAGAGAACAGAAGAGCCCAGAAGAACGTTGGAGGCCCAGATCTGTATATGGCTGACATGTTGTCTTTATTACAAGGGTGTTGGACTCCAGTCCTGGGGGGCTGCAGTGTCTGCTGGTTTCTGTTCCAACAGGAGATCCTAATTACTTAATGAATGTAATTATTTACTCAGGTAGGCTGATCTGAAACTGTCATATTTTATTTTTATAGCTGATACCTGACAATGTGTTCTTGCACACGGAGCATTCCAGAGTCTGAAGAGAAGGGTTCAATTCATTCTGTTAATTGTTTAATTAGACCAATTAAGGAGCCAAGAGCCAGGCTGCAATGAAACCCAGGAGATACTGCGGCCCCCTAGGACTGGGGTCTGACACCCCTGCTTTATTACAACCCTGGTACTCAACACTTGCCAAACTAGCAGCAGGAATTGTATTGTTCATCAGTGTAGCGTAAGGTACACTTATAAATTTCAATTAAAGAACTGAATTTATAGTATCACCTTATCACGAATCCTGGAATCTTGTAGAACTTAATTTCTGTAATAATTGGACACACACACCAATTCCAAAGATATAAATTGTCAAATGTATTCAAAAACAAAGACTAAATGTAGCACTACACTAATTATACAAAAGGGAAAACTAATAAAAATTCAAGAGAGAGAGAGAGAGAGAGAGAGAGAGAGAGAGAGAGAGAGAGAGCGTGCGCTGTTCTTTATAGTCAGATCAATAGGTGATTGGTTCTTGTGTTTGTGAGATTGGATTTCAGTTTCAGCCCCCAGTGTCCTATTGGAGGGGGGCTTGATTTATGACTGATGTCAATCCATGCCATCTTTTGGAAATGCCGGTTGGCCCGGGTTCGTAGCTCTGTGTCAGGATTTGGCTCTCGTCCATTTCAAAGAGTTTTTATCACCTACAGGCCCCTTTCTCCAGACATCTCATAGCAGGATTCCAAACTATTTGGCCTCTTCTCGGTGCCATCCTCCCAGACTGTCACTTTGATGTAAACCAGTTCCCAGCTGATGAGTTAAGGAAATCTGATAACTTTGGGGGGGGAGAGGTCTTCTTTAGATCAGTGCTTCAGCTCAGAGCTAAAATGCTCTTATCAAAATACACCCAACATAATGCTACATCAGTTATACTTTGCAAAATATTTATTATATATATTTTTTATTATTATTCTACTCATTAAGTAGCGGTTCATATATTATTTCTGATATATATATATATATATATATATATATATATATATATATATATATTCAATTTGTATCAAATCTGCATTAACTGGCTGTAGGGAGAGTCCTGGAGGCACAATCAGAGAGATTTAAATATTTCCAATACTCGAATTGACTGCATTCATTTCCTTTTTAATATGGAGCTAAAAAGTCCAAACGCTGTTTAACTGGCCCATAATGTTTTGACTGGATCATGCACAACCGCACCTCTAGACACACAACTTGTTGATCTGTGTTTTGTTCAGATGATTTTGCATACAAGCCCCACTGATGAACACATTGTGATTGTGTTCAAACATGTAGATTTCATTTCATTTTCATTCCACACTTCAGATGCCTGAAACATTCCCTCCCGATCTCCGAGTCCATCACTCTCTGAACCGGAGTTAAGTGTGCGTCCCCAATGGGTTAGGCAGCCAAGGAAACCAACAAGGCTGTTATTAAGCACAGGATCTTGGCAGGATGACAAGGTGCCTAATGGGCGAGACCGTGCAGAAGGAAGTAACAAATCCAAGTACTAAAAATTAGGTGTAAGCATAATCCTTTCTTATGAGATAAAAATATTTAACAGAACTGAAACACTTAGATGATTTGAATAATTCGATTGTGATGGTCTGCGATTGCTGTGTCAGTGTTTGGAAATCAGCTCTGTCTCGTTTCCTATAGCTGTGTGTGTTCAATGTGTTTTGGGTTGGGGGTCTGTGCGCTCTCCTGCCCCCTCCGGTACTGGTACCCACTGAGAGGCCGGGCTCAGGGTCAGCACTCAGGGTTGTGTGGATACTGAGGGGAACAAATACAGCTAAGAAAATAATCCCAGAGGCCAGCAAAAAGTCTGAGTCTTTAGACTGATTCAGAAACTAGCTTTGCGTCAAGTGTTTGACTAGTCCAACCGGAGAAAATAAACCTGACAAATAAACATGTTCTATATAAGGGGAACATATGCCTGGCTTGTGAAATCTGCCCAGAAGGAAATTCTTTTATAGGACTAGTTCTGCGATTAAAATATCCTGTAAAATTGTCTATATTAGACCATAAAAAGGGAGTCTAAAGGAAAAGGACAACATACGTGTTCGTGGTCCGTAGTATTCTACGTAGTAGACATCGCAGTCTTTAAGAGATCCCTATAAACTAGAATCCCCTGCGCAAACCAGCTGTAAATCACATATTTATTCAGCAGAACATTGTGTACCATTGTGTTCCCCACTAATGTGTTCTTAGCTGTCTGACTGAAGCGTCTTCTCGCACAATCTCTGGCTCTTGTGATCCTGGGATTTTACATGACATATTTGGATAATCTCTCCCCTACCAGAAGGATAGTTGCTTTAATCGTTGTTGGTAACATGTCCTGATTGGAAATAATTCGGGGACAAGTGCAGCTTGTGTCCCCTCGCCCTCGTTGGACTGCCTCCAGGGGAGAGTGGCAAAGATATAGGAGGCCGCTCATGTTACAGTGGATGGAGGTACAAGAAAACAAACTTTAAGTTCATTTTGTTGTATCTCTATGGTATTGGCCACAGCTCCCAGGGGTTTATAAGGGCCAGACATTACATTACATTATTTGTCATTTAGCAGATGCTCTTATCCAGGGCAACTCATATTTGTACCCATTTATACAGCTGGGAATTTTACTGGAGCAAGTGAAGTACCTTGCTCAAAGGTACAACAGTACTGCCTAACCACTACTCCACAGTGCTGTCTACAGACATTGCTTTGAGGACAGACCTAGTGTTAACCAGTGGTGTAGAGGTAAAGTAATTAATGGGTGTACTCTATTGGCCAAATATAGGCTCTAACCTGCCATACCACAATTTTGTCCTGCACAACACTTTGGTGCAGGGAGGTCATTGTGTGTTTGCATAAGTGCTGCAGATCTCTGCCCAAACTTCAATTAGATCAAACGATTGAGTACCATTGTTGTGTTTCCATCTCCTTTAAAGTTTAAAGTCTTTGCTGATACCACTGCTGGATCCCGTTCGCTGCCCGACTACGCCACCTAGTGATTCAGATGAGCTTTAGGACTCGATCACCACCAACTCGCTCTGTTTATCACTGAGCAACAGTATGTGCCAGGTGCAGATTCTGTTATCTGGGCTACAGAAGATACAGAACTAGGGTGATACATTATTTTATTGTTAAAAGTCCAAAACACTGGACAAAAACTGTCTGAAAATATATAAAGTATTCAATAAAAGCTAAGCAAAAAGTTAAATTCCCACAAACTATCCAGATAAGATTTACTCCCACTGTCTCTGTAGCAAAATGATAAAAATGGAAACTTTCACAAAAGTGTCCAATCAGCTGCAAAGTGCTGATGTCATCTTTGGAGGCTCAAAATATGTGACATCATTGTAAGAGTGAAAATATCCTGCAAGAAAACACACAAGAAGCCCAGACCAAAGATGGACAATGGAAGCTACTAGAAGATGGGAAGATGAAATGAAGCTGTAGAACTAGTAGGAGCAAGTAAAACATCTTGGGGAGTCTTCATCCAGCAGTGGATTGATATGGGCTGATTATTATATTTTATTTTATAATTCCTGTGCTTCTCTTAAATACTCTTTTCTTTTAACTAGTCCGTTTCCCTTTCTGGTTTGTTGCATTACCTGTCTTTTACAAACACTGAAACAGCTGCCTCCCCTAGCACTCGTTTGTCAATTTTGGGATTGTGAGCTTGGTACGACCTCAGTGCTTATTAGCCAAGTCAATAATTGATTATTTAAATAAAAAAAACTGTGCAGCAAAACCATAAGTTGAAGAAATGTCTAACTGCAACTCCATAATGGCTTAGATAACAAACCATTAAAGATCTATCAAATACACGTGCCAGCACAATCAACAACGTGTTACATTTATAGACCGTCCATATAACTAAAGGAAGCAGAGAAAGACCGAGCTTATTAAGCTTTAAAATATCCCGAGGGTGACATATTCTCACGCTGTGGCCAGCGTTATTGCACATACAGAACAGCCTTCAGCACCGTTGTGATGCACAGAGACTCTTACTCATGCTAAGTGTATATATCTCACCTAGTTCTATAGAAAACAGCTGTCAATGTAAATCTGTAAAGGTCACATACATTGAACCACTTTTCCAGCGGAAGATTGTTACAGGACAGGGTAAGAAAGGGGTGGGGGAGGAAAGCTGAACCTGACAAGATGAATTAAGGATGTTGTCTCGCAGGTTCCAGTGGCTAACTCCACACAGTCACATAATTTAGCATAGCTGTTAAGTGCGTCGTAATTAATATGTAATTTCTGTTCTGTTTCTGTCATCGATGCTAATAGCTTCCTCTGGCTGTCTTATTCATCACCAAACACTTGTTTGCACACAACTGGCATCAGACAAATTGTATACGCTCTGCAACAACATTTGCAAAGGCTTTAATTGCTTT
The DNA here is from genome assembly GCF_036373705.1 of Amia ocellicauda. NCBI lineage: Eukaryota > Metazoa > Chordata > Actinopteri > Amiiformes > Amiidae > Amia > Amia ocellicauda. Next base: position 323,766 of record NC_089871.1, on the reverse strand, counting down.
TAATTAATTTGCCTCTTTATAATTACATTCTCAAATCCCCGATTGTAATCTGCTGGTGTGCCTACACCTGCCAACTGCATGCGCGTCTGCGTCGTGTTTGTTTCTCAAACAGCAATGTGTGAGCTGAACAAATTGGTGAAAACAGACACACAAGAATGGCAAGACAGGTTTTTAATTGATGCAAACCAGCCGGGGATAGGGAGAACAATTGCTCCCGGAGAGCGTGTTTCAAAACCCTGTCGGCTCATCTCCTCGTTCGTCGCTTTCTGCCAGCACTGAGGAGAGTATTTGTTCCAAAGATACATCCCAACTGGTTCCTTGGGCATTGAGAGCTACAGCTGTTTCATATGGAGTATTTCATAAAACATGGAAGACCCAATTAAAACACAATCCCTGGTCAGTCCACTGAGATAATTGAGATCATGTGACCTTTGAGAACTGCTGTCTATATCTAAAGGTACAAGGATATCTGAGACCAGTGACTTGAAAGCTGGTAAAGTATGTTATATTTATACTTGAAAATGAGAGGCAGAAATTTTAGAAAAGTTGTCTATCTCAGCATAGATCATTTGTTGTTTATCCGGATATTGTTTATTCACTTAATTTGCATTGTAGACATCTGTCGCACTGCACTGTTCTGTCTTCTGTTTGCAGGCATAACGTAGGAGACGTCTCCTTTGATGCCAAATCAAATCTGAGTCTGGAGCAAACAGACCTGAGCAAAGAAAATCCACAAGAAGCCGGCAAAAGTCAGTTTGAGGAGCTTCCAGGCAGACTTTCAACTTTCCAATAAATAAATAACGTCTGATAAACACCCTGAGCAGCTGCCGGACTCATAAGAAGGCTTCAGGTCTGACACATGACCTCTCCTGTCAAAGCCTCACAGAGACGCGGTAACTTCCTCTGTCTCTTACTTCCACAGTTTAAAACATGCTTTCACAGAAATCCAGCTGAACCTCTCTTTCATTCCAGACGGAGAGAGTGAGTGAGTAAAGGAGAGTGAAAGGAACAGAGGGAGAATGGGAAAGAGATTGGGGGGGTGGTTCGAGTATCTAGGATGTGTGATGTAAACAGCACAAAGCTCAGATAAAGAATTTACATGATTAACTAAACAGTGTTTCAATAAACCGGGAAGCTTTCTCTCTACCAACTTAAAATATGCTGTAGAAAATGCCTAAACCCACAAGGGTCGTATCTGAGCAGGGACTGTGGCGTTTGCTTTGTACACTAGTGAGAGATCATCTGTATTACGTGAAGTCAAATCGGCCAAAACTTATCAGAGTAGTGACGCATATTCCAGTGGCAGTGACCCTCGAAATGCCTGACATCTCTGGGAGCTGTCGACTTGTTTAGAATGCATTTTATTTTGGCCCCAAGGCAAGGCTGTTTTAAGCAATCTGTCCTCTAATGACTACAGCACACGACTTAATAGAAGCAAAGATGCCGTGGCTGCAGTCTGCATTTGATGGGCTCAGAATTAGACAGGAATTATTCCATCTTTGAACATTAGAACATAAGACAGTGTCCAAACGAGAGGATGCCTTTCATGAATCAAGTCCCCACGTAGTGGTTACTTCTAAAAACGATGGCACCTGTGGAGGATTTCTCCTGAAATATAACTTTTTCAACACTTGTGACCTGATGCTTCACACAACCCCTCCAATGCTACTTTTGATTAAACAGGATGTGCACATTGGCCTTCTTAGTATGTATATACACTCACCTAAAGGATTATTAGGAACACCTGTTCAATTTCTCATTAATGCAATTATCTAACCAACCAATCACTTGGCAGTTGCTTCAATGCATTTAGGGGTGTGGTCCTGGTCAAGACAATCTCCTGAACTCCAAACTGAATGTCTGAATGGGAAAGAAAGGTGATTTAAGCAATTTTGAGCGTGGCATGGTTGTTGGTGCCAGACGGGCCGGTCTGAGTATTTCACAATCTGCTCAGTTACTGGGATTTTCACGCACAACCATTTCTAGGGTTTACAAAGAATGGTGTAAAAAGGGAAAAACATCCAGTATGCGGCAGTCCTGTGGGCGAAAATGCCTTGTTGATGCTAGAGGTCAGAGGAGAATGGGCCGACTGATTCAAGCTGATAGAAGAGCAACTTTGACTGAAATAACCACTCGTTACAACCGAGGTATGCAGCAAAGCATTTGTGAAGCCACAACACGTACAACCTTGAGGCGGATGGGCTACAACAGCAGAAGACCCCACCGGGTACCACTCATCTCCACTACAAATAGGAAAAAGAGGCTACAATTTGCACAAGCTCACCAAAATTGGACAGTTGAAGACTGGAAAAATGTTGCCTGGTCTGATGAGTCTCGATTTCTGTTGAGACATTCAGATGGTAGAGTCAGAATTTGGCGTAAACAGAATGAGAACATGGATCCATCATGCCTTGTTACCACTGTGCAGGCTGGTGGTGGTGGTGTAATGGTGTGGGGGATGTTTTCTTGGCACACTTTAGGCCCCTTAGTGCCAATTGGGCATCGTTTAAATGCCACGGCCTACCTGAGCATTGTTTCTGACCATGTCCATCCCTTTATGACCACCATGTACCCATCCTCTGATGGCTACTTCCAGCAGGATAATGCACCATGTCACAAAGGTCGAATCATTTCAAATTGGTTTCTTGAACATGACAATGAGTTCACTGTACTAAACTGGCCCCCACAGTCACCAGATCTCAACCCAATAGAGCATCTTTGGGATGTGGTGGAATGGGAGCTTCGTGCCCTGGATGTGCATCCCACAAATCTCCATCAACTGCAAGATGCTATCCTATCAATATGGGCCAACATTTCTAAAGAATGCTTTCAGCACCTTGTTGAATCAATGCCACGTAGAATTAAGGCAGTTCTGAAGGCGAAAGGGGGTCAAACACAGTATTAGTATGGTGTTCCTTATAATCCTTTAGGTGAGTGTATGTAGGTATGGGCACCGTTTTAATTGTTTATGTACCTGTTCACAAGTTTGTTGCGGGCCATGTGGGGGTACACCATCACCTGTGCAATCGGCTCCTGAAAACACACCTGTATCTCTCAGAGGCTCATACAGACAAGGCAGTGTCCATCACTGGCATTAACTGCGATACGTTTCCAGTCTCTCTCTGCTTCACTCTGGTCACGCCAAAGGCCGTTACTCGTCTCCATCGTCTCCGGGTGTTGAGAGCCGGGAGTCAGGCGCCTTCAGAGGCGCCTGGAATTCATCCCGGGTCAAGAGCTGAAATAAAGAATGAATAAAGAAATAAAATGACACTGTCTTTGACCTTGTAATTATTTTCTTTGTTCCGCTCGACAAATTGAGAGAGAACCGAGAGGCGGATTTCTAATCCGATGGGAACGGCTCGGTTGGACGTCGGTGTCCTCTGACTTTAGAAGCAATTAAAATCAATTTCCCACACACAGCCAAGTGTTAAATTTAGTTTCTAATGAGCTTTCCCACTTATTAATAATCCTCCCGAAGCTCTTGTGAAGCCGTGATCTCAGTCATTTTGCTAATCTCGCCACGTGAAGACGCATTTCAATTCAATTTTCAAAATTATCAGTTACAAAAACATACCTCTGCGATTCTCTTGGGGGATGACAGTATTGACCAAGTCTGAACCACTTTATAAACTTCCAGAGAAAGGTAATATAGGGTTGTTGCTTTATTTAAATCAGGAAGACCTGGACTGTGATCTTCTACTGTGAACCGTGATCTAGGCTAATAATCCAGCTCTATTTGACCACATATACTGCTGTAATTCACTTAATTATAGAGATTGTTTTCCATCAGAAGGGAGGGATGAGTGGCAGATATTTCGATGGCGTGTTTCATGGATTGGATTGATGCCCATAGGTTTAAACGCTGCAGCAAATCAACCAATACGGGACAGCTCTCCGAATGCCAATCGGTCACAAAACAAAATGCGTAACACTTTGATTTATGGACATAACACTGTGTAAGGGTCTTGGGTGTCTGCGTATTTATTAATTGATTATAACTATTGTTTTATTACCATCTGAAAAGCAATAGAATTAAATGTACCTGAAGGTACGTTGCCTGCATGTGACAGTACTTTTTGAATGATGTATAATTGTATATGTATGCAGGTTAATATAAGTGATCGTTTATAATCAAAGTAGTAGTAATTTAGGGTGGGAGTGGTGTGCATCATTAATAGTATGTAAAAGTAAGTAGGTTAGTAGTATAGAGGAGGAGGTGAGTCACAGAAGCTTTTATTAAATGAAACTACAAAACCGCTAACGTGTAGGTTCTGTGCCGTCGTATTTGTGGAAGGCTCTCAATGTTTTCATTCCTGCCCCGGGATCTTTCTGATCTCTCGGTTCCTCCGGGAGTAAAAATAGATTGATTTACGGTAAACACAAAATTAGGAGCGTGCTCATCGCCGAGTACACGTGGCTTCGTTCTGCACTTTGTTCAGCAGCGCATTAAAGATTTGTCTGTGCAAACAAATTGCATGTGACTTTCGTCAGTGCAGTCGCTGCGCCTCTCTGTTCTCGGCTCGGGTTGTTTTCCCTCATCGCCGCCACAGTTAACACCGTCTGCAGAGCGTCTCCCCAGGGAACTCGAATCACACAAACACAAACATCGCAGGGTTCGTTTCAAGAGCCGTTCAGAAGACTGAAACTACAATGCGAAACACAATCGCTTTCCAGAACAGTGCAACAAAGCAAGGAACTCGAATGCCTTCATCAGATGGATAAATGCTTTTTTGTTTTTGTGGAAGTCAGTTTTTGTTCTCTTGGTTTCCTCTTGGCTTTTCTGCTTAAAAAAATACACAATCAGCTCACTTTTACAGTTTAAGGTACCCAAGTGGGCGACCCAGCAAACCTGTCATCTTCAAAGCCATCATCTTGTGTTTCGTATTTTGTCAAAAACAGATTGAATGTGTCGGACTTGGGGAAACAGCACTGGGATCAGGCCTGGTCCGGTTGTTACTCGTCGCCCTGTGCTTCAGAGACAGAACTGAGCCTTTTGGAAAAGAGACGGATGTATCTGAAGACACGACCACACAAGAAATCCGATGACCTCAGTGTCTGAAGTGATGGCTGCTGGAGGCCGACGCTGGGGTCAATAATTCATGGAGCGATTCAACCCACATAATCTGTGTAAAATAATAGAGGCGGTGGGACTCAGACATCAGGCTGTGCTTGCAAATTAGATTGAGTTTACTCTCAGATCGCTGCCTATTTTTTATTAATGCAATGGACTTTAATAAGCAATCCAGGGAATTAGAACAGAGAGCGGGCAAGACAAAGCAAGGGCCGTCTGAAGTCGGCGTGTTGTGGTCTGCGCCTCCACTGACAGTCCTGCTGTGCAGAGATGTGATGGGAACCCAGAAACGCATTCCTCACGTCTGAGTTTTCACAGACTCGGTCTCCCTGGCAATGCTCCTGAATCCTGCAGGTCAGCTTTGAATGATTTACAGCGTGGGCTCCATCGCTGCGATCATGGCTAGCTGTGCTGCTGAGAAATCTTGAGTTACATATACACACTTACAAATACCTCAAAACCCGGGACATCATAACAAATCAAGAAAGTGAGAACTCTCTTATAGTGTTGCAGGTGTTTCACCCCCTTCCCCACCTACGTTTCCCAAAAGTGATGAAATGCGCCAACGATGCAAACCACCCTAATTTAGCAGGGGTGCAGAGGTTTTTTTTCTGCTGTTTTCTCTTCTGAGCCATCAGATAACACACTGGAGTAATTATTTAATTAATCTGACACTCTTTATGTATTTATTTCCAACAGCCCTCAAGTCACAAAAGTCTGGAGCCCTGTTTATAAACGTCCTGCGCCTCTGAGAGCAGTTTATTGTTCACAGGTTGACAGCATATGAGCCAAATGTAAAATATGTCTAATGAAGCAGATAATGACTGCAGTTTAGAGCTGAGACTTATGAACATAAGATGAGACAAGACGAGAGGAGGCCATCCTCCCCATCATGCTCGTTTTGTGTCCATTAATAACTAAGTGATCAAGGATCCTATCCAGTCTGTTTTTTAATGTTCCCAAATTGTCTCTTCAGCCACATCGCTGGGGAGTTTGTTCAGATTGTGACGCCTTTCTGTGTGAAGAAGTGTCTCCTGTTTTCTGTCTTGAATGCCTTGAAGCCCAATTTCCATTTGTGTCCCGGGTGCGTGTGTCCCTGCTGATCTGGAAAAGCTCCTCTGGTTTGATGTGGTCAATGCCTTTCATGATTTTGAAGACTTGGATCAAGTCCCCACGTAGTCTCCTCTGTTCCAGGGTGAAAAGGTTCAGTTCCTCAGTCTCTCAGTAGGTAATTCCCTTCAGACCTGGAATAAGTCTGGTTGCTCTCCTCTGAACTGCCTCTAGAGCAGCGATATCTTTCTTGAAGTGTGGAGCCCAGAACTGTCCACAGTATCCAGATGAGCTCTAACTAGCGCATTGTACAGTCTGAACATTTCATGATTTTGAAGACTTGGATCAAGTCCCCATATAGCCTCCTCTGTTCCAGGGTGAGAAGGTTCAGTTCCCTCAGACTTGAGGTGTGACCGGGTGCCGACTGCCATGTGGTTTTGCTGTCTCTCATTACCAACCATCCCAGTTGGTGTCCTTTATGGGTTAAAGTTTCATGTGAAAACTCTCCTGCCAGGGTTTGAAATCAATGGTAAACCCGAAGATGGATTCAAATTTGTTTGCATTAGAAGTCCCCACAGCCACGAATGAGCCCCGCTGGAGGAGGATGTTAAAGACTCATCAAAGTTTTCTTGATTGCAAAAGTCACTCTTATGGAACATAATCTGATCTAAATGGTACTTTCATTACAGAAGCCTTGCAATTAAACTCGTCCACCAGCCATCATAAATCTCCTCCACAGCACCTGTTTTGTTTTGTTTTAAACCAAAGCTAACGCTCTTGCTGCCATATAAATCATTTCACTGCAATTACATCCTCCTTTTCTCCCAAACTCCATTCTTTCTAATCGGAGACACAAAAAGATCCGCTCTGTCAAACTCGGCTGTGCTATCAGCATTAGCGGGATTTATATAGACGCAGACCACAGGATCTGAGAATCATGCCATTAAGTTTGGTTTATTTTATCAAAACCTTCCCACATGCACCTGACGAAGGTTTTTATTGCATTTTAAATGTTTTCTTTGCTTTTGTTCAGCTGATGTTTACAGACTTAATTAAAAATTGATTTTTCTAATTCCCACAGGAATTTCCTCCTTCATATTAAGCCATTATATAAGTGCCACCACAGTTCATTTAATTGTTCCTATAATGTCAGATCGGTTCATTCTAATCTGAAAGGCCTCTATCATGAGAGGTGACGCTACCTGACTACACCACAAAAGGGTGACCTGGTGTGTCCCACTGTTCCTCATGGACTCGGGGAATTAACCATTTTAAATCGACACCTCCTGTCATCGCGTTCAGTGATGGTTTAATATATCTCAATGGAGGAGGAGAGCAGGGCGCACAGGGCTGGGGTACAAACCTGGAGATGTGCTCGGTACCACCGCTACACACGGCTCGGTCCGCCTGGCACAGCACTGGTCAGCTGCTGTGTGTGAATGGTGTCTCTGGGACTGAACCAGGGATGACCGTCTTCATTTGTGTCCACTCTGGGATGTCAAGCGCTTCAGTAACACTGAACAGTTTTTCCAGGAAGCAGCTACAAAAATGCAAAGGATGATTTAATAATAATAATAAACAATTCAGAGAAGAGAGGAAGTGATGTCATGAAAGACCGTGGTGGTCTGCCAACGGACCGGCTGCCCATTTGCCGCTGTCCCGCTGTAAAGCTGGTTCCGATCGTCAATGGCACTCGCAGCAGAGAGCAGCGGGAGATCCTGCAGAACACGTTCCATTGGGTACTAAATCATCGCTTTAAAATCAGTGGCTTTGATCTGTAGGATATCTGTAGGAGTGCAAGAAGTGATACTTCAGAGTAATTGTGTTATTTAAACATGTGCTGTGATTTGATCATTTATTTGATCTATTAATTAACAATTAATTAATTCCATCATCTGTACTGAGTGATTAGAGGGGAATTCAGTCAGTCTTCTTGAGCTCCATCCCTCTTGCACAAAGGTGACATGTGCAAGAGGGATGGAGCTCAAGAAGACTGACTGAATAGCCCCCGGGAGCACAGAGGGGTTTCTGCTGCGTTAGACAGATCCTGTGGAGTTTGGTCGAAATGGGGTGAAAGGCAACAACTTAACAACTTTGGCACCTTTGTTGTTTCTCGCAGCACCTGGCAGGGTCATTGAGTAATGTAGAGACCACCTCAATTGGCACTGTGCCTATCACTTGCCTTTTATCCAGGAGGATCTTCTGTCTGTTACCAGCTGGTTCGTGTTTACAGATTCATCTTGAAAGCCTGGGGCGAAGTTAAGGTCTACTGGCTCTCCTGTTTGCAGTGGGGAAATACCAAGATAAAGCCACTGCAGTCCTTTCACCATTTCATCACTAAAGCAGGTGGTGGCGTTTGATGTCAGGATCATGACTTGACTGACTTTACAAAAAGGTGAGAGCTGACACAGTATACTTCTCATATCAAGGTCACACTGAGATGTGAAGTCAGACCAGATGCTGCATGGAAAACAAAAGAGAGAGCCTTACTCTACTGGTACTTGATGTCTAAATGTACCGAGACACCTGCTGAACTGACTGGAACTAAACACGTCCAAGTCTTCCAGCCCTGGTTACTTAAGGGTAACATGTCATGGCTATTGGACTGGGGCTCTCTGGGACTTGACCACATCAAACCAGAGGAGCTTTTCCAGATCAGCAGGGACACACGCACCCGGGACACAAATGGAAATTGAGCTTCAAGGCATTCAAGACAGAGAACAGGAGACACTTCTTCACACAGAGAGGCATCACAATCTGAACAAACTCCCCAGCGATGTGGCTGAAGAGACAATTTGGGAACCTTCAAAAACAGACTGGATAGGATCCTTGGATCACTCAGTTATTAATGGACACCAAACGAGCACGATGGGGTGAATGGCCTCCTCTCGATTGGACACTTTCTTATGTTTCTTATGTTTCCCATTCATATATCCCATCTCTGAGACCACTTTGAAAAGGACAGTGCAGTGAAATCGACTCAGCAGTTTTCTCGTTCCATATAACAGCTGCTCTGTCGCACTAACACACTGCTGAGCTCGCACTGCTGTCAGGTGGAGCTGAATCGCTGCCTCCCCCACTGAATCTTGAACACTGATGGCCTGAAAAAGAAACCCGAATGCCCAGGCTGTTCTGGCCCAGAGTAACTCCTATTTCAGCGGGGATCATCTGAACATAGGGACGCCACGTCCACTTCACCCGAGAGCTGGGGAACCACAGTCTCTCCCCCCCGGCTCTCGGAGAGCTACAGACACATGAAACAACTATTTTGCTGAACAAATATGTTGACAAGCTCGAGGTTTGAGATTTGGGACCACAAGCTGTCAGATGTGTTGTACATCCCTGCCTCGGCCCACAGCGCCAGATGGTCAGTTCAGCTGATCATGAGCACCAAAGAAGTCAAACAGATTTTTTCTGATTTGCTTCCTGACAGCGAACACAATATCAGGCTCTTGGTTTAAATGCACATTAAAGGTAATATGATTGTGCTCTTATAACCACAATCACCATCTCTAAGGAAACAGCAGATTATATTTAATGTGAGTTGTTAAATGCCTGCAGTCAATAAATGTAGTGAAACTGCCCACACTGAGATCATGTACACCTCGAGGGTGCAATGACGCTCGATTCTGCATGTAAACTGGTTTAATCTCTAAGACGGCACAATGGGTGTGTTTTTGCCCAAAACTAGAAGTCATGAAGGAGCTGCAGATTGTGAGGAGATGTCTTTAAGCCACATCTAGATACTGCATCTTCTTCCAAAGGAGTTTTCTTTACCCTTGATTCACCGATGCGAGACGCAAACGTGACAGTTCTGGGATAATCAATTATTGAACATGTTTTGGGATAAATAAAAAATAAAGGCTGAAACGTACACAGCTGGTTCTGCAGGAGCAGAGATTTTAATTTTAACAGCATAAATTATACAAAACAATACACACCAACCTGCCAGTCTTCGCTGCCACTTGATCCATAGATCCTTTAAAGTCGGTCAATTAAAAAAGATACTTATTTTGGAGACATACATATTCAGCAGAAAGATGTTTTTGTGCGTCGTCCTGACTCTCGCAGGGTCAAGATGTCCTCGTCTCTTTGTTGTTGTTGTTTCTAAGAATTAATATAACTAAGTTTCTGAAGCTGCGGTGCTACCTAATTAGTCACATGAGGTTTTTTGCTCACTCTAATTAAACGATCAGCTCTTCAGCTCTATTCATACTCATGCCGGAAATGCTACCTCTTTCTAAGACTGACAATTGGCGATTTAAAAAAAATAATACACTGAATAGGTGATGATAAAATTCACCTTTCAAGCCGCCAGGAACAGAAACGTTTCATGGCAGCTCTTTTCCATTGACAGATGCGTAGTTTATTGTTTGAGCTCATTTAATCAGTCAGAGACTTGATGAGATCCTGGCATGTCTCAAGTCAGTACTAAGATGGCACTGTAACATTTCTAACTGTACAGCTACTTAAAACTGTAGGGGGGGTCTTCACATAAAAGTTTTAAATGCTTCAGCACTAAAGCAACAAATCCTCTCGTGTCTTTTCTCAGCTGGAGCGGTGGAGGAGGTGTGGAGATGACCTGCCTGACCTTCACTGTCACTTCACTTCAAGTAAGTGCCGCCTGTCAGGGCTAACAGTGCAGATTCCTTTCATGTTCAATTCATATGACCCAGATATGGGCGATAACATGGCTGACGGCTGTGTGTGGAATATGTTCCTGTGCTTGACAAGCCTACATGGATGTTAAGTTTACATTGTCTCTATTTGTGTGGAAGCGATAACAGCTGAGGCAGGTGTGTGACGGTAACTCCCTCCCCGGCGGCGGAGACGAGGCGAAGGGTGTTTGAGAGACGCCGAGGAGACGGGATCCTCCGACACACAGCTCACATTTAAATAAAAGGGAGCAGGAACTCAAGCTGACTCGGTTCCCGAATAATGTTCTGCTTATTAGAGAACACAACGCCTCATTTCTCACGGGTGAGGGGGTGTGGTCCTCTTTTCCAGGGCTTCGGATGTGTCTTCGCCCATATTGTAATCTGTGCAGTGTGAGGACCCGGGCGTACAGCCACCACCAGGGGCAGTAATAGCATTCACAGTCTGCAATTTAATAACTCCCCCATCACCATGATTAGGTAAACCATCATTTTAATCTGTCTGGCCATTTTCTTTTTCAAAATAGCAGCCTCTGGATTCAGGGAGCTGCTTAATCTTATTTAAACTCTGCTTTTGGCATTTGTTTTGCAGCCTGGTGTTGCTATTTCTGTCTCCATCACATATTTCTATGACCCACCTGTCCTGTTAAATGCAAGTTTGTATTTGAGTCGCTTTCCTAAACTCGACTCTCTCTGTCTGTTCTCTCCAATACTGAGTTGATTAATTGACCAGGCATCTGACTAGCACTTGATGTATGATTAATTAGAACAAAGGTTTCCAATACAATAGGAGAACTCATGCAAAAACATAATCGTATCAGAAAGCAGATTTTAGATCAGTTCTGAAGCGTGGTCTCAATTTTGAGGCATTTCGTTCAAAGCCGTTCTGTTCATGCATGGATGGAATTATTTCTCACATTTCATAATACCCAGTATGTTTGCTTTTTCATTCGTATGTGGACTTTGTAACTGATTTCAAGTTAAATCAATCTCTTTATTAAAAGGCACAGTAATCGATTCCATCTGTTTTTTTTAGCTTGAATGATCTAATTCAATTTGTGAGTTAGTGTGTCAGCCAGGTAATGCTTTCCTTTTCAAAGAAACCCATTTATGCAATTGGCTCGGATTAACCTGCTGTTATATTTCATTTCATTTTCAAATAGTTTTAATGAATATGATATGTTTTACCGATTCAGCACATGGGGGCCCACGCGCCACTTTATTAAACAAACCCCGCAGAGAAATTTGCTCCTTCCTTCTCTAAGCTGCGTCTCCAACATCCAACCTCTTCAGTCTGCGAACAGCCATCGTCAACTCACGACATTAATGTCGAGGGGTAATAGTGATTCATTACAGGTGGATCAGCAGCGAATGAACACATAAAATGACGAGGGAATTTAAATGACAAGGGAATGCTGCTGTCCTGCTTTCCCCCACTGGAGTCATTGACCACCATCTTGATTTTTGCTCCCCGGACCGGGAGCTGTGCAGGTTAGTACCGCGCAGTTTCCTGTGGCCCCACGTGGTTTTCCTTTTCCCTCTGACTTCTGCTCTGTGAATCGGTGATTTGTGATTTGCATGATTTATGAACCTGGCGTGCCTCTGACTTGAGTCACTTACCCAGTGACCGCAGCGCAGGTCCAGTTGAGCGTCTCCCTCCGGCTCTGCTGGAGTGGAGTGTCCGGCCCCTGCGTCCCGGATCTCAAAGAGTCGTCACAGAGCAAGTTCTCGCTGGTGAAAGTTCCCCTGCTGTGGTGCAGAGTTGTGTAACTTTGTTGTTTGTGAGCTCTTGAATCTTGATATGCATTTTTTATGAGCCATATAGTTTTTGAAGTTTGTGTCAAAGCCCTGCTTCCATCATCTCTGCCATTTCTGTCAGTTTCACAGCGATGGGAGAAATGGCTCAGTTGGACCAAGGCAAGAGGGGTAAAATACATTAATTAAACACTTACCAACTAGCTATTTGTTTAGGTGCACAATAAATAAATATATAATAATCCAAATATAGAAGAGCTGAACTGGCATTTTGTGTTATTAGAAGCTACAGCAAACCATGATTGTTTTCATCATTCCCCGACTGTGGTGTGAATGTCTCTCCTTAGTACTACTCTCCTTTAGTGTTGTGGTGACAGTCTGAAACGCCGAGCTGCTGGAGATGTGCCAGGTTTTCATCTCACTCCTGCCTCTCTCAAGTCCCGGCTGAGCGCTGTGTATTGGACCGATGCCTTCGTGAAGTCTGTGTAGCGAACTGACAGCGATCCGCCGGGCCCAGGCTCTGCGTGGATACCTCTGGCTCGTTTCGCTGGTGGAAATCAATAATGAATGTGCGCTCCGGCGTCTGTAGAAAGCATGGCCCTTCGCGATGTTGTGCCAAACAGTGTAAGAGAACCTGTAAAGCCCCACAATGGACTCCAACTCTCATATTTATTCCAGGCAGAGCTTTTCTAAGGCGTGTGTCAGGGGTAGGTTTTGAGTGTCTGAAATTGAAACAATGTGGCGGCACTTAAAAAATAAATAAATAAAAGTAAATAATAATTTTACGAAAGTGGTGTTTGATGGTGGCTTGTCAGTTTGTGTACGGGCTGCTGACCTCGGCTCAATGGAGTCACCATCGAGAGAGGATTGTGATGAGTGACTGACGTGGGTCAACACTGAGATTTTTTTGTCAGCTATTAGATGCTGAGAATTTTTCAAAAGTAGCCTAATGTAGCGTCATGTTTTCCTCACATTGTTGAGACTACAGAACTCTTTCAAACACATGGAGATGCATCTCCTGCGGTTCAGTGACTGAAGTAACAGATCAGTTTGAGTCTGTGAAAGGAACAAACCAACCTCGAGAACTGTGCCTCTTGCTCCAGTAACATCTCCACACGCTTCGCTCAGCAGAAGCCGGAGCGTCTCTGAAAGGCAACATCTTGACATGCAACTCACCTTGCCGAGCGGGCTTCTTCGGTCACCAGTTTCTTGTTGACAAAAACTAAAATGAACAATCTGAGCTCTTCCCGCCCCCTCGTTCTCAGCTCCGGCTAATTAAAGACGTCTCTTCTGCTAAGAGTCGTCTGTCTGCCGCCACCGACACACGCAGAGGCCTCCAGCAGCGCAGGTTTGGGATTGATTAGCGGCTCAGATGGGAACAGCTGTGCACCGCCGAACGCACCTGTCACTGTCACCGCCGCCTCGCCGTCCACATGTGCACAACGTGGGGGGGTGGAGGTGAGCATGTGGGATGTTTATGTTTTCAAACGGCAGCTACGGCTCAGATGATGGCATTAATTAGCCCATCTGTTAACGACTGACCCCTGGTGTTCCACCCTCTGAGGTCCAGGCAGATGACAGGTTTTCGCCACACTGTGGGGCCAACAAGGTCACCATCCCACACGGGGGGCTTTATAATCCTCACTCCGGCTGCATTTCCACGGTGAGGCAACGACCCTGTTGTTCTGTAGAGATGGACTCTGAACCCCTGCTTCCAGAAGCAGATGTCTCAGAGTCATTGCAGTGCTGTGGTAAAGATAGTGACCGTAGCTTCACACATTGGCTGCTGACTACCCTGTGTGGGGGGGATGAATACAATTTTCCTCATTTTGTGAATCTGATCAAATCACAAATCAGTTAGACTAGGAAACCTGCACTTCATACACATTATGGGTTGCCAGTGAAACAATAGACCCCGATAAAAGTCTGTGTCATTAAAATCTCAACTCTTTAGCAGAGGAAGCTGATTGAGTTGCTCCGTTGTCACCTTATGCTTATCCTCCCCATCAAGGTGTTTGTGCTGTTTGGCCCCAAATACCACAGACCCCTTGCTTTTCTCTGCTGCTGCAGGATTGCAGATCATCCCCAAGTACCAGTGCCTTCAGCTTTCCAGTCACTGTCTTTGACCATTATAACTTTTGTTTATACATTTTAGTTTTTGTTGCTGCTGTTGTGTTGTGGGATACATATTCATATATGATATTTCTGATCATGATCTCTGTCCTCTAACTGGCAGTTATATTGCATTAGAATACATTAATATACCATGATCAGGTTGACCATGCAGAGGGTCACATTTAACCACCACGCTCTGGAGAACCTGAGTAGATGTTTGAACAGCTTCGATCGTGCTCACAGACCCCTGGGCTGTATTTTCTTTCTCCGCACGGTGTTCAGTTCACACAGGTTATTTTTGTATTCTTCAGCACTGTTTGTCAGAGTACGCTGGCAGCTCTGTAGTAGCTGACTCCTGTTCTCCCTCAGTCGATACTTCTTCTTGCAGGTGTGTGCTAAGCCTGAAGGATTTACTCCCCAGTACCCCTCGGTATTTCATCTTCCTCGGCTGCGCTGCTCCTGTGCTCGTAATTACCTCCATCTGTAAACACTGTTCCCGAGAGTGTGTCTGTCACCCGGCTATTGAACTCTCTCCGAAACAAACAGCTTCCAAAATCGGAGTCGATATCGCGTAGCCGCACGCAGGACGGCCACTTCATTAGGGCTGTCTGATCTGGTTCAAGGGGCAATGTCCACATGGGGAGGCTGACCTCGGGTTGACCTCGGGGATGGCAGGGATGGGGGAGCGATGGTTCTCTGATGGACTGAATCAATGGACAGGACAGGACAGGGAAGCCACTGTCAGATGAGCAGAATTGTGCCCCTGACCACAGTCTATTCATCGACATATACCAAAAAAATAGATGGAAATTGACACACAAAGATGGATAGGTGTGTGTGTTTCCCAAAGGACAGCCATCATTTCCTCAAAGAGACTTGTACAAGAATTTGCTAAATTAAATTAAAGAACAACCCTAGACTGAGTAAAGTGAACAATATCGCAATATTGAGTGTCTGTGCAATTATGAATGCATTTAGCAACGTATAGAAAAATTGCAAGCACCTAAATACACAGATAGGAAGAGCTCTGGAACACGTCTACCTCCCGGCTATCAGCTCATACATTATTTTAGTTGTTATATGGGGAAAAAAGGAAAATCCCCAATTTAATATTAGCCCAACATGCGTTCAAAAGAACTGAAGAGGATTATGGCGGCATTACAGGGTTTAAATAGGGCCACATCAGTTTTAATTGGGCCCTAAGGCGAAAGCAGAGATTTACTTTATTTGCAGAGGTCTCTTGCAAATAGGTTATTTGAATTTCAATGTCGTTTCAGCTACTGAGTCCAGCCTGAAATAGACGATGCTTAATGTGACAGCAAGCCGTGGGAAATAACACTCTATAGATATGTCAGCAGTATGGGAGCAGAAATCTTTTGAAACTGAACACAGCAAATGTAACTGATAATTGTAGCAAAACGTGCCGCGTTGCCGAACTGTGTGCCGGAGTCTGGGGCAGACGCTTCATCTGCCACGTGCTGATGAATGGGCGAAGCCATCTTTCCCCAGACGAGCCCTATAAATACATATGGGGGCTGTGGTTTGAAGTCGCTGATATATGAAGAAGCAAAATTAGTCATTCCTTTTCTGTGAGAGAGTGGTTTCAGTTCTCCTGCTGGAGCTGAGCTGGCGAACAATCTTGGGAAAAACTAAACCCTTCAGCTTAATAACTAGTCATGAAAGCCACAGTCCCACTGTGATTATTGTAAACCAAATGTACCCCTCCTTTAATAGCTTCCCATCTTACTGTGTTCCTATGCTAAACAACACAATATGAACCTGAGTGATTAAGAAGGAGATTAAAGCATCCTGCCGGGTTAGACTCCATGGAACTGTAACAAAACTCTATTATGAAAAGAACATCTGGTTCCATTCACAGGAATCTGTTTGTTTTGTGTGATGCATTTTTCACCAGATTTAGCCACTCGTGACCACAGGTTAAACAGCTGTGTACACCCAACCCTCTCTATCCTTATGAAGCTTGTGGAATCGGACATGACCATATTTGGGAGTAATATCTAAATACAAACAAGGAATGAAAAATGCACTTATTCAGATATCCATAAACAATCATCCAGAGGAGCTTTTCCAGATCAGCAGGGACACACGCACCCAGGGACACAAAAGGAAATTCAATGCTTCAAGGCATTCAAGACAGAAAACAGGAGACACTTCTTCACACAGAGAGGCGTCAGAATCTGAACAAACTCCCCAGCGATGTGTCTGAAGAGACAATTTGGGAACATTCAAAAACAGACTGGATAGGATCCTTGATCACTTAGTTATTAATGGACACCAAACGAGCACGATGGGGTGAATGGCCTCCTCTCGATTGGAAACTTTGTTCTTATGAATACAATATTAATAGATTATTAATAACAATGTAATACAGCATTACTGGTGTAGTTATATACCTTTTAAAGTTAATTATCTTCCAGGAAAGCACAGAACAATCAAAAAGCAATCTGTTAGAGGTACTTAATCCATTCTGCAGACAAGCAAGACTTCAAAGCTGAGGTTTTGATGTTCAAGCACGTCTTCCTCTGGGAGTATGTGTAGTATTTACAGATCATAACAGACATAATATATGGAGCTTACATGGAAAATGGTTAATGGGTATGTTGATGATTTCATAGGTTGTTAATGTCATATATGACTGTTCTATAGATTGCATATTATAAGCTATAGTAACCTTATTATAATAGTACAACAGAAAACCATGTGATTAGCCTTTCACTATACATTGGCTGCTCTCTGTCCCTCTTACACACACACTGGAGCTCTTATAAATAAATGTTTTCACCTTCAGATTAACTTCCAAGCAATGCCAAGAGAACCATTACCCCCCTCATTAAATTTATGCACAACTTTAGTTTATTCAAAAACTAGGTCACCATATAACTTACAATTTTAAGCTAGTGATGTTGCATCAGAAGAGAGCTGTCAAGCCCCACCATGAGTGACTCTGTGATCTTTATCTAGAAAGGAATCAGAGGGGAGTAGAGTTGGGGGGGGGTACTAATAATTACCACAAAAGCACAGAGCAGCCCCCCTGGCCTGAAAGACATGTGGTTCCGCACGTCTCTCTCAATGAACGCGGAGAGGTCTGATACTCTACATTTCACAGAAGCCTCGATCAATTGTTACTCAATTAAAATGCACAGTCAGAGCTGGGTTTAGAAAAGGGAGAGAGTAAGAGAGATCTTTGGTGCGGTGGCCCTGGAGAGTAGAAGAGGGTAGAGTCTCACACACCTGGGTGTGAAGACGGACAGCACACGGACTGCCCATTGGACATTGCTTGAGGTGTCAGTGATATGGTGGGGGAGGAGCAGAGCGGGGATGTTCAGGTTAATCACACCCATAGTCTGAGTCTCCATCTCTGTGGTGAGCCGAGGAGGTTGGGGTAAACCCTGCGAAACTCAATTCTCACCAAGGGGTGCTGGCCTGTTCTGTGGAGCAGGGCTTACAGGACACAACAGCTCTCCTTTTGGTTTGTGTCCAGGCTGTTGCCCTTCACATCGCTTGACTCTTGTTCTGTCATCAGCTGCTCAGGACAACGTTTCCACAGCTCCAGCGATGGTGTGATTGCTGCCAGACTTGGCTGACAAAGTTCACTTTCCTGTGGAGTCAGGTCTCTTTTTGAGGACCATCCATCAAGTCTCTTTAATTGGGGACTACTCTTCCATGGTGAAGTGCATTGCTGGAGCATTCCTATACATCCCCTTCTTATCTGCAGATACAGAATGATGCTGCTGACTGATAGTCTTTCCTTTATTTCCCCTTTTCATTCTTTTTCTTGTTTCTTGTTTTTTTCCTTCTTCCTAAAAGCAGACCTGGAATAGCACCTCCCTCTCTAACAGGAAGACAAATTGCCTGCCTCCTGGTCTGGGACAGCAGAGGTGATAATTGAAGCACAGCCAAGTTTCTTTCAGTACAATTAATCGATGGAGTCTGATAGGAGGAGAAGGCTGCATTGATTTCCGTAGTCTGTCTTGTGAAGCGCATTAAGTCACAGAGGGTAAGAGATAGCTGCTCAGGTTTCTGGCGCCAAGCCATCGCACTCTCGGTCGTCACGATATTTCTACGGAGGTGCAGAGAAAACTAAACAGAACTAAATGGTTTTGTTTAATGAACTGGCCAGTCGCTCCCGCGTCTCTGCCCGGTCTCTGCTCAGACTGCGAGGGAATCTTCATTTATTCATTGTGGTTATTGCCTTTCTGTTAATGTATTTTCTCCCGTACTCCTGCACCGTTGCGAGACACTTGATTGGAACCAGAAAAGACATTGCCAGTGCCTTTCTTTTCTTTTCTTTTTCAGAAGTAGAAAGCTTGTTGCGCATCTGGTCTGTCGTGCCACTTGGACTGCTATTCTCAGCTCAGGGGCCGCAAGGAAGGGGTGAAGGGATCACTGATTCAGAGTACTTGCCAATTACAAGATACAAAATCAGTGTTTGATAGTAGATTTGTATTAGTAAGACACAGGAATCTCCTGTCCAAGGGGAAAAGAAAGAAAAGGGTATTTACTTACCTTTCAGGTTGAGAATACTACCCAAAGGAGGTGTGACATTGACATTTCCATGGGAGCTCAGTGAACGTGAGTGGAGCTGGTTCTCCATTTTAGATAACCAAGGGTGCAGCCTTTGTTCAGTGTCATAGCTGAATGAAAAACAAAAAACTAAGCCTCTGAGCTGAAGGGAAATTAAGGAAAGTGTCATTTTAAAAGAAACTGAAACACTAAAGATAAAATGTGTGGGGACACATTTCAGAAACACTGCCTCCTGGTGTGCGTACTTTGAGAGTGAAACTTCCACGTAGATCCCATACGTTCTCCCGGCCTCTTCGTGTCTCACTCCACGGCATTGTGTGCATTCTTTTATTAATACCTGTCAAATAAAGGTAATTTACTCGTCTTGTGGGCTTTCTGTCCCGCCAAATACTCCTTCATTTATTTTAGATTATTATTTATTAATGTCATTATTAAGATGATCTATTATTAACAATATTTTGAGCTTAAATGCCCAACAGTAGTTCCAGAGGACCACGAGGCCCCAGTGCCCGTGCCCTTTGGTAAGGATATGTAGATTTCTCAAGCTTAATGTCTTTCCACACAAATCTTAACTGAAGCCTCATCTATTATACATGGCCTAGGTGTTTCTGGCTTGAGGACTTGTCTGTTGTGTGGAATACTATATATATTGAAGAGGTTATCTAAAGGAAATCTAAAACAAAAAGTAAAACTAAATTTCTTTCTTAAAATATGCATAATATAGATACATATTATATTTAAATGTTTACTGTTGCAGTTGTATGAATGGTTTGGGAGGGACACACCAAGAAGCAGGGTCTGTCGTTTTGATGGTTTGTCAGAGCCACAGTTTAGCCCAAGGATTTAAAATGGCGCTAAAACAATGGGGAGATCTGTTAGACAGAGCTCTTTAACCGCAGTGCATGTCTTTATCACACCCAGCCCTACACAAACGAAACTCTGAAGTTTGGGCAGCTTATTTCCCCTCTGTACCAATCAGCCTCCTTCGTCTCCTGCTACTCCAGCACCTAAGTAGCAAAGCCCACAGTTTAACGAGGGGGCCGCTGTGGAGCATGGGTGATGGATTGGACATCTCTGCTTCTGACAAGCTGAGAAAACGCTTTCTGGCGCGAGTCGGAGTGCAGAGGGAGGCTCAGTCATCTGCGTGTCAGCGAAAGGGGAAACACAAGCGTTGTGGAGCCTGGAGCCGGACTGACTGCAAACCCCAACAGAAGCCCTCGGGCCCACGAGCTGTGACTGCGTTCCCCCCATGCGTTCCCCCTCTGGCCGCCACAATCCTCCCTGATTGATACTTGTTGTATATATCTGGAGCTTGTGCTTTGTGCTGTTCCTGGAAAAATACAGATCTCTCCTGTATACATGGCTGTGAAATCATGTGCCGCACATACGACTGGGAACACGTGAGACACTGAGAGGTAATCTGTGGGGGGGTTGGGACTCAGTCTTGGGTGGGAAAGTCACTCGGGTCTCCTGGAAGGTCTCAGGTTTTCTTACATGAGATAATAGCCCCCAAGGAACCACGCTAAAATGTCTTTGGGATTTCTTGACATTTCCACATAGGAAAATGTCAAGACTGTCTTTCTTTCTTTGTTTTAACCATCAATATATAATTGTCCCAATAAAGCAGTGGCACATTGTGAGTTGCACCACAGTGATGCACATGGACCTGTGGAGTACACAGACCCGAATGGAAATTGGGCTTCAACGCATTCAAGACCAAAAACAGGAGACACTTCTTCACACAGAGAGGCGTCACAATCTGAACAAACTCCCCAGCGATGTGGCTGAAGAGACAATTTGGGAACATTCAAAAACAGACTGGATAGGATCCTTGATCACTTAGTTATTAATGGACACCAAACGAGCACGATGGGGCGAATGGCCTCCTCTTGATTGGACACTGTCTAATGTTCCTTATGAGAGGGAACAAACGCCACAGTGATACAGGTGGACCTGTGGAGTATTTCCTTTGTCTCCGCTTCCGTGGTGGAGTGTCAAACATGTCTGATTTGGAACTGGCTCAACACTCAAATGCGTCTGGTCCAGTGAAGATTATCCAGTAGAAGAACTGATGAAAACAGTTTGTTATTGGGCCGTTCACTGAATGAACACATACTGAGGGAAATCGTACACAACCGTAACCATCAGCCACCTGAAGTGTTTGTCTTGGGCCAGATGACTTCAGTCCAGCTCACCTGTCTCACAGCAGCACAGAACCACATTATTGATCACTGTGTTTCTGAAAGTGTTGATTTTATTTCTGTAAATGTATTTATAACAGCAAAATCAAATTGCATCTTGAAACATCACCTTGTTCAAATTATCATTCAATCAGCAAGTCAATAAAAAGTAAAAAATTTAAAATGAAAAAAACAATGTAGAACAAAAGCTCATACTGAAGTTCATGCTTTATTCCAAAATCTTAATAATAATAAATACAATAACAACTACAACAACAATAATTATAAACAAATCTTCTGCAATCACCTTGTTTCCTATAAATAGCCGATTTCAATGTGCCTTTGCCCTGCGCTTAAAAAGCAGCCAAGTTAAATAATGTTGCAACTTTTGCAGGGGATGACTGTAGATTGCTTTATAATTCAAAGCAGCTCCGGCGACTCCCGGGGGAGATTTACAAGGAGAAGTAATTATATATTCTTACTGGAAAGAGATTAGGAGATCAAATGATATTTCTCATTTTGCTTACTCTTTATGTTTTATTAAATATATTTTTAAATTATACTTTATTTCATGCAGGTTGTGGTATCATCTCCTGAAACTGTGGTTAATCTTGAATGCGTTTTACGGAGTTATATATAGGTTTTACTTTGTTCATTACATATTTATATTGCTAAAGGCCATTCAATCTGCAGAGCCCATCTGGCTGAGCACAGGTCTGCGGTTCAGGCGCTGATTCGTGTTTCTGAACGGTCGGACACGATACACAAGAACCCTGCGGCCCTTAGGCGAATAGCTTACTCCGTGTTTACAAAGACACTCCTCCTTGGATCTGAAGCCTCTGTGGAATGCATTTTAACACCCACATCTCCCCTGTAACCTCCTCCCTTGCTGGCAGATCCTGTGAAGGTCTCAAATGCTCTGCTGTGTCTTAGTAAGAATGATCTTTAGTCCATGCAGCACCTGAGCTGAGCTGCTTTTGTAGGCTTTGCTTCTTAGGTGAGTCCACACCAGAGCCCAGTCCAGCTTGAGCACAACATCACGTCTGTGGATTTAGGAGTGAGGAGAAGGCTTGTTCATATTGGTCCAGGGTTTCTGCTGGCATTTATTATCCTCAACTGTTGTCCCAAGCAGCCTGGAGTACTTGAGCTTCTCATAGCAGAATGGGAGATGGCTTTGCTTTCTCACATTCAAATGAAAAGTAAACAAATGTATAGGTAAATAAGTGTACAGCAAAAATAAAAGTACAGCAGATTAAGAATAGTAAATAAACATTATAGCAGATGTAATTAAAAGATAAACTCCTGCAGCCTTCCACTGCGGCGCCATGCTCTCAGGGCCTCCATAGATCTTTATCATCATTTCAAACCACATTCCCTGTGAAAAACATATTAATACTGAATTATTAAAGTCCCTAAGCACCGCACTCCATCAATGACTGTTTTACAGAACTGATTACCAGCCGCCGATAATAAAGAGAGATAGTAAATGCTGAATACATGAATAGGGTGGGGGAGGAAGAAAAGGCCGATCTGATGGATGCACTCAGAGCAGGAAGTTCCCAGTGATATCCGCATTGTGTTGGTGGTTGAGTGAGAAACAATCTTTGCTGTGGGAAGCGGCTGAATTGTCTGAGAGGCTGGATAATGGACTTCAAGGCATTCAACAGCATTCAACACTTCTTCACACAGAGAGGCGTCACAATCTGAACAAACTCCCCAGCGATGTGGCTGAAGAGACAATTTGGGAACATTCAAAAACAGACTGGATAGGATCCTTGATCACTGAGTTATTAATGGACACCAAACGAGCACGATGGGTCGAATGGCCCGATTGGACACCGTCTTGTGTTCTTATTTTAGTTGAGCCTCATTTAACTATGACTACTAGTGGATTCACTGGATTTCTGGCTGTCAAATGGGCAGATCAGTGTAGAATTGTGGGTAATTACAGATGTACGTGATGTGTAAATGTGTTGTCTATAACCGTGTAGGTGTGAATGCCGTGGTGACATCAGTCCTCTGATCCGCGGGGCAGCGTCCGCTTGCCCGTTCCACAGGCTGTGAGGATCGGACACTCAGCCGGGTGCCCGAGGTGGCGGTTCATGATGAAGATTAGATGATGATAAAAAGTCTGATTGCTTCAGATTTCAGAGTTCATATTGATTCAGAGCACTGGTGTCTCTCCTGGGGTCGCCTGGCAGATGTGGTCATGTGCCTCGGCTCGCTCTTTGACAACTCTGCATTGTTTTAAAAGGTTTGAGTGCGTTTGAAGTGCACTGCACAATGAGCCTTATATCTCTCTCTCTCTCTCTCCTGGTGACTTGTTTTGTGTACTCGCCGCATGTTTTCTCCAGAATGATGAAATCTTTCATGTGCTTGTTGTCGTCTGTGTCAGATGCGTGCTCGCTCGGCTCCGCTCTGCTATTTCAAGCACGCTCGGCTTGCTTAGCTGACTTTTGATAGACTCCATAAAGGCTTTACCCCTCCTTCTTGTGTCTCTTGCTTTTTTTCCTGACAACTTTCAACTGACTTTCACACAGCGCTCTGGTTCACACGGCGGCCCTGTGGGTTGCCTCTCGTGTCTGCGATGCTCGGTGCCATAAAAGAGAACAAACAAACCGTTTGTACTCTTGTCATTCCTGAGGTGTGCATTAACTTAGCGTAGCTGTTCATTTTGGTGGCTTTGATTGTTTGTTCACATTGTATTCTTATTTATCCGGTTTGATGTATTATTAATGAAGTGATATGGCAAGCACGCTGGCAGCTAAAACCATTCTGTTAGCCATCCCTTCATCGTTGGCATTTGGACGTTCACCAAAACCTGACGTCTGCTCCTCCTCAGAAACATCTAAGACAGGAGAGCATGTGCGTTTCTTAGGAGAGCATTAAGTGTATATTCCCTCTGTATTGTATATGCAGAGTCAAGCTCTTTTAGAGGTTGTGTCCAAGTTCAACTTATCGTTATCCTACCTTTTACTGCAGCGCAAATCCCAGCAGCATATTCCTGTGCTGCAGCTTGTTAATATTTACAAGATGAAGCCATGGAAGAAATGTGCTTGTGCTTATATCATATAGGAAGTCCGTTAGTCAGAAACAACCCTGTACACCTCGCCTATAGGGACCTTTACGACGTGTAACCCTGGCACTGACCTTCAAGCCCACACTTAAACATACAAACATACACATCAGTTGTGTTCCTGGGGCACAATATAGCACAGTATTTTTATGTACAATGACCCATTTACACAACTGGACTTGTTCAAGGGTACAACAGCAGTGTCCCCCACCTGGGATTGACCCCGCGACCCTCCGTGCAGAGGTCTGACCGTGACTCCACACTGCGGCCCTGTCTCTCCGCTCCAGTCATGAGCCAGCCGGGTACACCGTAGTGTCACGGCACAGTCCCGGGGGATCCGGTCTCAGATGTCTCCACTCACCACCAGCACCGCCATATCTGTGGCTGTCAAATGTAAGTTAGATCCAAAACTAAACAAAAACTCTGTGAATAAGATCTGTAAACTGTTTCCCTAAATTATTGCACAGTTTTCAAGGTTTTATATACACACTATATATAATCCTGTAGGATTTTTTAATAAGCGCAATACTAATCAGATAGCCCGGAGATGGTTGGGTAATTTGTTTCCTCCAATCTAATCTCATGGAAGCAGATCGCCCCCCAGTCTGCTGCATCTGGAGGATCTGAGATGTGCATATGAAAGATGTAGACAATTAAATTAACACATTGTGGTCGAATTAAAGATTTCGCGCAGCATAGAAGCTGTCCTTATCTGTCTTCGAGTAATTAAATTCCCAGCTCATTTCTCTGCCTTTGCTCTGTGATTGTCCCACTCTCCAGTTGGTATGTTTTTCCTCTCAGTTCATTAATTTATTTATTTATCTTCAGACTTTCTGGATCAGTGGTTCAGCAGTCCCCCCCGTGGCCCGTGCTGTGAAGTCTGTGTCTTTGTTGGTCTTGTGTCTGTGCCCAGCAGACTGAAGGTTGTCAAAAATGATGTTAAAATAAAAGTCTGATGGACCAAAAGCTGTTTTGCTCTCAACCAGAGACGCTTTTCTGGATGTCCACCGAAGACGGGCGATATTGTTTCCTGATGGACTGACCGCGGCTCTAACATGTTTTCTTATGAGGGGCTTATTATCGCACTTTATTTCTGTCTTCGTTTGCAAAATATGCTAAATGTGGACGGGCCGGGGCTCTGGAACGGAGCAGAGGGTTCAGTCTGCCGTGAAACGCGAACGACTATTAGATCAGACTCATAAATATTTAAAGACGCTTAAACGCAATGGAGGAAACTGTGGGGCATTATTATAAACAAAGTATAAACAGAATGCATGTATTTTTAATGCGGAGGTGAATCAAGCACACTAATAGTTTGTTTTGTTGTGATTTGTTTTTCAATTTGTAAACGGCTCAGTGAAGGCAGGGCGGGGCTGTCAGGGTGAGCTATAGGAGTCCCTCTACCCTCCTTCTGGAGAGCCACAATCCTGCAGGGTTTCAGGTCTCTTTGAAAATCGAACGCCCTGCTCCAGAGCAACGTAGTGGGGGTGCAGCTTTAACGGCCCTGTGCTTTAGACACAGCACTCTCATTCTTCAGGAAATATGGCTCTACTGTTTATAACTGTCAAACATTACCCTGACTAGTGGAGCCCTTCACACACAGCAGCGCAGTGCTGTGTTTCTGTTGTTCGCTATCTTTGCCCGTACAACAAAAGGAACAATTTACAAATGTTGGGCACTTACTGAAGCCAAAGTAAGCCCGGCTTCGTCTTTCACGAGACTAGACTAATCCCCTGTGATCTGAAGCAACAGTGGATTAGTCTAATTGAAGTGAGCTTTAGTAAAAGTCTGCTTAGTGTTTGTCTTTAGTGTGTCAATTGAACTCACCATTTGAAATATACTTATGGTGTTTATTTATAAACTTAATAAATATCGTGTGTGTGTGTTTGTATGCATAGAAGAGAAATGTAATAGTCTGTTTCTGAGGAGTTTTACTCTCACCTGTAATATTCAGCTCTGAGGGATTTTGTGGTGGTGATGGGTTTGTTCATGCCACTTTGGTTGGCAAACAGGATTGGGCTGAAAGTGATGGAGAGCAGGTGTGTCTGCAATGATAAAGACCAGCAGGGCTTTGAGGGTTTATAAAGGTGTGTGAGACAGGCTTGTCCGAAGGCACTCCTGGGATATTGAAATGCGCCACCAGGTCTGGACAGACTTCAGTGTAATCAGAAACTGTCATGGCTGACCCATTTTCTAAAAATGAGAGAGATTACCTTATAGATTTATATGTAATCTCTGCAGTTGAAATGGGGCTCCTGGTTTGGAATACAGATGTTTTGCCTTCATCGCCGGGTCGTGTGGGAAAACGCTGGCTGCTCGCCGAGCCGCTCACTGGGAACTCAATTACACGCCTATTGCTCGGCCTCGCAGTGCGGCAGCCCGGTTGGGTGCGGTACGACCCCTTCAGAGTAACGAGTTCGCGGATCTGGAGAGTGCACTTTGCCCGTCTCTCTCTTCTGATGTGTTTTGTTTTGTTTTCTTCGTTTCAGTTTTTTTCTTTTCAACACTTGATCTTCCAAACCTGTTTTCAAGAGGAGGAAATGTGCATTGTTGGTCAGGGCTCACTACGTTTGTCCTTTCGCTTCTGAATATTTCACACCGGCTTCTGTTCCTCCGTCTGCTTGCTTTGATTTGGGGCGTGAAAGCCCAGGAGAGAGCTGAGTGTGTTCAGAAAAGGCCTGAAATCTTTTCATCCTCCCAAAAGTACTTCTTGTTTAAAGCAATCTTTGCATCATCTTTGTTTGTCTCTTGTTGTACAAGCTGTTGTTTTTCCACTTGAGAATACTACACATGCAAATGGCAAAGTCCCGCCCTTGGTATGGGAACCTGGTGAACACAATTGTGACGGCTTGAGTATAATGTCCCCCCCCCCCCGGGTTGTGTTATTGAACAAGAGAATCACTACCCAAAGGCTGTGAGGTCACGCGTCCAACCCCACTGATGAAATGCTCACTGAACTCTGGGGTATGTCTGTGGACTCCTGCCCCATTGCCAACCTCACGTAGCAACCTCAGCAGAGACGACCAATCACAAACCAGGAGTGGGTTCCTTCTGCTGGCCGCCTTTTTCATAATAATAAGAGCATTTCCAAGGTTTATGCAACTATGGGATGGAAAACTCAGATGTCTACAGGGAGGAAGAAAAGCAAAGAAAATTATAAATACAAATCTGTTATTTTTCTGCACAGATGGGTTCCAGCTTTTTTTTATTCCCATTTTATGAACTTGATTGTCTTCATTCACTGACTTTGTTTATTAGTATTTTAGCCGCTAAGCAGGAGGAATGCCAAGCCCGGCCGGCCAGGGTAATTTCTTCTCTCCAATCTCTGCATAATTCCAGTGTCTCCAGGGATTCCCCTCAATCTCCCGTTAAGCAGGTAATCTCCCAAGATTACTCCGACTGCTGCCTCTCCACTGCGTGTTCTCCGCTGGCCCGGGAGGGCGCGGTGTAATGGATGTTTGCATGTGGTGCAGAGCACGTAGACCGGCAACAGTGTCTAATTTCAATTGAGTTTGACCCAAACCCCCAAAGGTTAGGCAGCAGGTTTATTGCACTGTCAACACAGCGGAGGTCAGACTCCGACAGGTGCCCATAAACAAATCGCAGCTGCGTGTGTGTGTTTAATTAGGTTCTCTTGCCCTAGCCTGGATTCACGGGGTTATGGTGCCATGGAGATGATGTATTTTGTGTTTGTTTTCTGTTTTCTTTTTATCCAGGAGGCCCTCGGGAAAGTACATTATTTTCTGAGAGGAGAATGTGAATAAGAATGAGAAATTTATTATTGGACAGGAGCGAGGTAGAGGCAGGTGACGAACTGAGAGTAAACAAGGGACTGTGACAGTGTGACACAGGTGGTAGAGACTTAAAATCCCTGACTGCGCCACCCCAAGGTTTACCTCAGTGTCTTTGCTCCTCAACTTGGACGTCTATTTCCTGGACGGCCTCTGGCACGCCCCCTCCTCCGCCTTCCCTCCACTACATGTGTCACAAAACGAGCTAAACAGCTTCAGGAAAAGCTTTCACTTGGCTTTCAGGGCTCGAACCCCATCCTCTGCAGAATCCTTTCCTGAAGCCCTTCATAGGCCATCTCGCCTCTCAGTCTGGGGTCTGCGTGCATCTCTTGGATCATGGGAGCGGTAACTCAGCCCTGCTGCAGCTACCCTGTGTCCCCTGTGTCCCCTGAGCCCCCTTTCCCCTTTTCCCTGTGCCCCCTGTGTCCCTGTGCCCATGCCCCAGTGTCCCCGCGTCCATGTGCCCCTGTGCCTGCCCGTGTGTCCCTGTGTCCATGTGTCTGCTGATTGCAAAGGTCTCTCTCTTTCTATCCCTCGCATTTGAGAGGGAAACAGGTGTGGGGGGTCTCTGGTGTCGGAAGGCAGCCGACACCCTAATCAGTATAGGTGTCTTGCAGTCCGTGACTTGGCTCAGAAAAAGAAAACGTGTAACACCCAATAAAGTCACGAAGTAAGTGATCAACTAACAATCATTGGTGAAAGAAAACCAAGAAGAAAAGGAATGCAACTCAAGAAACACAATATACACAATAAGTATGTGAAATTAAACTGAGCCTTGTCACATGACATAGAGAGAGCTGCGTCTCTTTCTCAGAGACCTAACTTAAGATTACCTTCTGGTGTCATTTGGATGCTCATCTCCACACACTAACAATTATGTTATTTTCAACTATCTGTATAAATCACAAGTTACATCCTGAGAGACACGATGCTACAGCGGAAGTAATCAAATTTCAGTGTGGACAGGGGCTTGGAATTGCACTGTAATTAGTAATTTACGTGAATTGCATGGTATAATTGCAATTATGCAGGCCTGCCTAATTTAATTCATTAACAAAGACCTGTGGCTTAGAGATAATTAACTAATATTTGGGAAAATATTACAAAGCATCGCTCAATTCAACAGAGGATGAGTTCAATATAATCCCTTTGTCAGTTTAAAGAAAAGTTAATGTTTGTTTTTTAACTTCTAAAAAGATAAAGTCCTTCTGACAGAGAACAGAGTCTGCTTGTGGCAACTTTGAATATTTATCTTGATCGACATTAGAAGCACATTATCATTAACTGTCTAAATCTCAAAAGGATGATTCATTTGTATTCCACACATTTTTATATGAGCGAATTAACTGTGCCATTTGGAGTCAAAAAAGGCCTCTCTCTCTCAATGTGAGGCCTGGGTAATTAGAACGGAGCGCTTAATTAACTGACATTTTACTCACTTTTATAGTCGTTGGCTCTTTTTAAGGTTTTTAGCCTCGGAACAGTTTGGGTTTGGAAAGCTATGGTCGGTAATTCACGCTTTCAAGTGTATTTATTATAATGAAAATATGAGCAGAACTTATTTTTAATTCTCAGATAACCTTGTGGCCTGAAACAAAGCCGACTTCAGGTTGATACTGCGTCACTTCAGACGGCTATATTCATCTCAGACCATCACCGGCCCAGATGACACGCACCAGCTCGGTTTCTCATTGCACACTGCGCCGGTCTCTCGCTGCGCCGGCCTTTCTAATTGTCTCTCGCTGGGGCTGTCTCTCGCTGGGGCTGTCTCTCGCTGGGGCGGACTCTCACGGTCTTTCTAATTTTCTCTAGCTGCGGCGGTCTCCCGCTGGGGTGGTCTCTCTCTGCGGAAGTCTCTCCTGTTGGGGTCACAGCTTCCAGTGCAGCACTCTTGTCTGGACTCACAGCTGTAATTGCAGGTGAGTTTTAAGAATTGTTGAAAGTCTCTGCTTCTCCCCCACTGCCACTGGTTGGCTCCTTAAACCCACAGCATTTGTTGTCATAAAACACAGACCAACCTGGAGGCTGTGGGAGGAGTTTGTATGTTTTGTTTGGGGGGGATTTTTAAAGTCTCTAACGGGCAGAGGGAGTAACTGAATGGCATTGAAATCTTTATATTGTGATCCTGTCACACTCTTAACCCCATTAGTCCTGCATCATCATTTTCAGAATCTTAACACTATTTTAAAACTGATTATTTTCACTTCTTGATTGGCCTTGACTTTACTCTGGAAAATCAACTTTATTTCTCCATCAGGATTGTCCCAGCACTGCTCCAGCTCAGGAACACTAAAGATAAAGGATTTTCAGTCATTTGCAGATAACAGAGAATGAAGATGATTTGATTTGTGGTTGACTGGAGTGAACTTGCACCCTTGTCTTCCTTTGCAAAAGATCTTATTTCCACATCTTAAAATTAACAAGTGCTCCAAATATACAGGGGAAATAATTTCACAAAGCCTTTTGTTCTCTGTGATGTTATTCAAAGTTTCTGGTTCAGATCATCAGCGTTCAGAGTTCTGACTTGGTTTTTTTTTCCACTCTCTCTCTTGAAAGCAAAACTTATTCCCATTAAACACAGGAACAATTAGTGTGTATATGAATATGTGAGGAGCCGGGCGAAGCAACAGAGTATCTCAGCCATGACATGTTTTCCAAGGCATGTCTCATTCGATTTGAGGTTTCCCGTGAGAAGAGGTAATCGAGTTTTCTGCCTCCCGCAGTATTCGCACAAAAGCAGATGTGCTAATCAAGGGGAAAATATTATCCCGCCGTGTTTATTTGTGTATTTTCACCGTATTAAAAATCAACACTGCTGGCTAAGAAAACAGTAGGAGGTCATAGTCACAAATAACATAAAACACAATAAAACAAGATTTTTGTAGAAATCAAGGACTGTGCGTAGCCCCACTCTGAGTCGCTGAGGAAGACAGCTGTCAAGATGCTCATTACCGAGTCTCTCGTTCCCGGTGTCAGCAGGCAGGAGGCGTGACGCTTACAGACGCGTGTGTGTGGCCCGGAGCAGGAGGGACGGCGGAGCTGATGTGTGCACACAGGTGCGTCTCTTATCTGTTTACTGCCTTTGGAAACTTTCCTACAGAAATAAAGATCAGTGGGTGTGACGCACAGATATTTCTCAGATAGAGGATTTTGTTGTTTTTGTGAATTATAATTACGGCATCAAACCTGAGCAAAACTATAAGCAACGAGATGAAAACAAAAAGTGAAGCCCACCAGCAAACGGGAATGAATTGTCGATTTCTAAATAGTGCAGCACCGACAGCTCCGCCACTTTGATATATTCGGTATGCTGGTAAAACCACGGGCAGGGCACTGGTTCAGACGGACCAAACGGGAGCCCGATGGCTTATACGCAGCTGGAAAATCATCAAGCTTCAAACTGCTTCTTGTCACAAGGCATCTTTTAGATAAGATTTTAATTATTTATGAAGCTTCATTTTACAGACTGCCTGCAGCAGCACAATGGGGGGACTGACATGCATATCTTAATCAGAACTTTTTTAAGGGCATTTTTCTAAGCGTCGTGTCAGGAAAATTACACGTGCCAGTGAGAGGGGGAGGGAGGGCATCGAGACCGGGGTTTAAAGGTACAATTTCATGGCACTGACCCCTGTGTGTGTGGAGAGAGGTCAGCATGAACAAACATGTAAAATAATAATAATACTTGAATATGTGTATAACCTTCCACTCTGCACGCCAGTCTTTCATATGTTATTGACCAGAGCGCTGACAGCCCTCACACTGAGAGAGAGAGAGAGAAATTCAAACCCAAGCATTACAGATCAATGTGTATGGTAGTAAAGAGAGGCCACTTTTATGATGATACAAAAATACCCTTTGCCCTTCTCACAGTATAAAAAAAACACAAAAGCAACCTAAACAAATAGAAAATAGCAAGTCATGTAAATTGTGACAAGAACACAACAGCAAAGTATCTGTGTGCAGAAAACATTTCACGAGGAGACGCCCTGCAGTTTCACCCCAAATCTTCTTTTGACTTTCGCTTGACTTTCGTTCTGCTGCCTGATGTGTCTTCTCCGCTGCGGTTCCTTCTGCATGGGAGTGACACGGATGGCGCCGCCTGACACATGCTTTATTAACAGCAAACACTGCGATTCTTCCACATGAGAAACCCCGACAGAAAGGGTGGAGCAAAGACAAAAAAACAAAAAGAGGATAAATGGCTAGGGTGCCTTCAGTGATACCCAATCAGCCAGTCAGGAAAGAGGGGGGGATGGAGGAGCAGAGGAGATACTTTGGCTCCATCTCCCCCCAGCAGAGAGACAGACACAGAGGGGACGGTCTCTAATGAGCAGAGAACAATCAGTGTCAGCACATCTCTCCCCACGTCGATCCCAACTGACACAACATTGGCACAGAACTGCAATTAGTACTCCCTCCCCCACCCGGCCGGCCCTGCAGACACCGCCACCCCGTTGCACTGCTGCCCTCTCCCGCATGGCGGCCACCTGCCCCGGGAGGAGACGGCCGGCTGGGCTGTGGCCCCCGGCAGCGGTGATGTACTCCTGCCCGCATGCACGACCAGCTGGCCCGGTGACCGAGAGAGCGGACCGTCCTCTGAGAGAGCAGCTGTGCCCCGCGCCAGCGCCAGGCCGCGCATCCCGACACGGGACAATTCACACAGGACCAACACAAGCCGGCCGCCCTGACGAGCTGCTGCTGCTGTTACACCCCTTGTCTTTTTCTTCTGCAAACGGTACTCTGGAAGAAGAGCTTTTGTTTTAGCTGAGATAAATGCTGGTACTTAATTGTGGAGCCCTGCCATTTTTAGCTGCTTTGACTGAGATTACACCACAGAGACAAAAACAGAGAGCACAAAACTGAGCAAAATCCAACATCTGAGTCCCGAAGCCCTGCGTCCTGCATCCTGACAGCTCTGGTCTTGCACCGGACTGATCGGGACACCCGGGGATTGGATTTGCCGTTGAAAGGAAAGAGCAGTTATGAGATTTTGCTCCTTTAGATGTCTTGTTGCCTTGGTCTGTTATTATTTATATTCCTCTTCGGCCGGGCATGTTCCCCTGGAGCCACAGCACTTCAAATATCACCCGAGTTAGACACGGGGGCCTTGAGGGGATTGGAGATATCTTTAAATTATGTGTGGAAGCTACTTGCTAAGGGCTAAGGGCTAAGGCCAGCCTGAAGGGATTTAAGAAATATTACTGTGCATGTCTGTAGGAGACAGATAAGGTCACAGTTAGGTCTATAAATATTTGGACATTGACACAATTGTCATCATTTTGGGTCTGTACGCCACCACAATGGATTTGAAAGGAAACAATCATGATGTGCTTTAAGTGTAGCCAAATCTTTAATTTGAGGGTAGTTACATCCACATTGGGTGAATGGTGTAGGAATTGCACCCATTTTAATATGAGGTCCCCCCAATGTTAGGGGCTCAAAAGTATTTTGACAAACTAACATAATCAAGAATTAAATTGTGAGTTTCAATACTTGGTGGCAAATCCTTTGCAGTCAATGACTGCCTGAAGTCTGGAACCCATAGACATCAGCTGCCTTTAGTTCCTGCTGGTTCTTGGGGCGTTTTGCCTTCAGTTTTGCCTTCAGCAAGTGAAATGCTGCTCAATTGGATTCAGGTCAGGTAACTGACTTGGCCAGTGCAGAATATTACACTTCTTTGCCTTAAAAAAGGCTTTCGCAGTATGCTTCGGGTCATTGTCCATCTGCACTGTGAAGCGCCATCCAATGAGTTTTGAAGCATTTGGCTGAATCTGAGCAGATAATATAGCCCTAAACACTTCAGCATTCATCCTACTGCAGTCAGCAGTCACATCATCAATAAATACAAGGGAACCCGTTCCATTGGCAGCCATACATGCAATACATGGTGTTATTAATGGACACCAAACGAGCACGATGGGGCGAATGGCCTCCTCACGATTGGACACTTTATGTTCTTATGAGGTCAAATGCTCAGGCTGGGTTCACAATACTGTGTCTCAATCTGCCACAGATGTCTCAGACCCTAGACCAGAGGAAACTGATGCACCAGAGAACAAACACAGGAGGCTTTCAGGAGGAATCCCTTTGAAACTGCCCATCTTTGAAGGAAATGGAAATGTGCTGCCTGTGTCTCCCACAGGAATCTGACCCTGGCAAGTCTTTGAACTTTGCACTGAACATCAGTGAGCATTGTTGCCCAGATCACAATGAGATCTGCACTGCTGTCAGTAAGTGTGACATGAAGGACAGTGGGTCTGAGGCTCCCCATCGATCATTTGATGAGAAATAAACGCACGGAAGAAGGGATAGGGGGAATAAAGTAATCTTCCCGCAGGAGCCCAAGGTCACGTGTGCAGTTTGTGTGTTCTGGTCTGGTGGCCCTCCAGGGAATCAAACAAATATGCAGTGCAGTTCAGGAGGGAACTCTCACCCCTACCTGTGCCACTGACTCCATTATGCAGAGCTGTGAGAGCGCGCAAGTCTCCTTGCCCGGCTCAGCTCCCGGCTGACGGATACGCCGCGTAACGGGTTCTGACCGGCTCACTGATTTATAATTCAGTCGAGGCCGCGGCTCTGAGGAGCGGCTGTACGGTTAACGCTCCGCGGTTGGGAGACTCTGGATGAAAGTGCCGGCTATACGGCAGAGCGATGTCAGATCGCTGTGGAAGACCTGCTGGGTGTTGTGGATTAAACAGTACATCGAATCCAGCAGGGACTGTGCTGCGAGGGAATCCCGGAGAAAGGGCGGATCTATAGACTACTAACCTGTAGTAAAAGGAAAGCATTTGTTTCCCAAGCTGAGAGACTCTCCGATGGCTCAGATCAGCGCGCATTGTAGCAAAACGGTACCAATCCCAAGTGGTCAGCAAGTACATCAGTATTTTGCATTGAATACTTGAATAACGCACCAGGCTGTGCTGTGTGGGGGCTGAGTGAGGAGCTGTGAGTGTCTCTTCTGTAAAAAGGACACTCCCACAATTGGCAGCCCCTGAGGGAAGAGGCAGGATGATGGCTTTTTATTTTATTCGTTTTTCTGAAGTTCTTCAACATCCACGAACTTTAGCTACTGTGTAAACAGTGCAGATGATAGTTTTCATGACACCTGATAACGAAATGATCTGGTGACTGCAAAGCCAAGTGCAGATATGAGGGATTTCTGGATTCGCCATGTTAATTCACATAATTAATCACGTTCATCCGGAAGTCATATGTCATTATTATATTATCGCCAGGTAAAATAATTAATTACGCTGATGAAACAAGATCTCCAATAGCGTGACAAAGGCTGGGTTCAAAGCCTCTATCTGTGACAAAGAATGGAAGTGACATTTTAATTGAAGAACTAATGCAAGAGAGACCAGAAGTAGAGCTTAGAGAGCAATTAATACTTTCATGATCTAACCCTAGTTATGAGCAACGAATACACCTTCATTACATGTTTGTTACATTGTAATTACTAAGAAATGTATGTAATAGGAATGTAACTGTTATATGACCAGTCCTATGACCTTGTGTATGTATATATTGTGGATAGTAGGGACAGAAAAAAGTATCCCACCATTTATTAAGTGTTTATTACCATTATTTTTGAGTATTTTCTAAATGAATCCATATTACACTTGTTGGAAACACAACTGAAGTCTCAGTTTGTCTTTCAAGTGTCATTCGTGAGCCTCTGCTCATGAGTGCCCTGAAACTTGTCACCCACTTCCTTTTATTTGGAAATGAATGAAACAGAGTTGCACAGATCTTTCCATAAAATTTTCCTTTATAAAAATGTTTCGAGATCTTGCATGAAACTGGGTAGTAATAAGTTGTTCTAATAGTTCAGACCAATTAAATGTAATCAGTTCTTGTTCTTCCATCTTTGTACGGGCTGAACACAACAGTATATCAGATTTAGTTTTGCCTATATGAAAACAGTCCAGGTTCACTTCTCTCCAACTGAAGGCTGTTCGGTCGCTGCTTTATCTGTCCAGACACTCCAACATCTGCATCCTAAAGTATCAATACAGTATTATAAGCACGCAAAGTCCTTCACCAAACTTCAAACAGAAAGACTGCATCCTTTTTTCTGCATCCGACGCCTTTATACGGCAGATCTGAGATCAGTATAATTAGGACTGACGCGACTAACTGCTCCTGTATTTCTGATGTGCAATGACTTCTGACAAACAGCCACTCGTTTACACTCATCTCGGGAGTAAAAAATGTATTTAAAGCTGAAGATGACAGACCTTTCTTATTTATTTTTTTCTTGAAAGCAATGGAATTACTTTGACCTCCTTGACATAATAAAAAGAGAGAACTGTACTTTAAGAATCAAAATAGAGCTGAACTGGGACGCTGGCACGCAAGAATAGAGATTTCAGGATAATCCTCTTTCTACATCAAATGAGGGGAAGAAAAAAATACATTTTCAAGAATTGCTTTGCAGCGGCTCTGCAATATTTGAGTCTTTGTGTGCTTTCCTTATATAATCCACATCACCAAACATTAAAGCACCGCGGAGGTCCAAAGCAAATATCGTCTGACAGGAGACAAGGATTTGAACTGCGTTCTCCGTCATCTTAATTCTTGTCTGAAATTTATATAAATAAACAAAACCCTGTTTTAATTTTTTACATTTTTAAACCTATTACTCCTTTGTGTTTGTGTTACTTTCCTTACAACAGTGATGTAAAAAATGCATATTAAGCTGGAAGATACAGGCAGCTGCCAAGATGATTTTTACGATTTTGACCATTTTTACGATTGTGCAATTGTCGTGACTTCACGGTTTTGAAGGCAATGTGGTCAATCTTCCACTTTTTACCAGTAATAACTTAATTAACAGTGCCAATGCCTGCACACTAATTAAATCTAAAAATTAACTGCTTTTCTGTATTGGCAATTATAATTGTTAAATGACCTCAACACTGTTCCCCACACTTTGATCAGAAAACTACAGGGTAACTTGCAATACAGGCAATTATTATTATTTTTTTTCGATCATATTTTCATACTTCAATTGAAATATTATTCGTCAATGATGTGAGTTTCCTTGTTGGAGATTGTGTTTAATTGGGGTCAGCTGAAGGGCTGTTTGTCCCTGATTGACAGGCACTTGCGTGGAATAGGAGGTGGCGAAGGTCTAGCGTGCCTTTGATTCCAGTACTCGCCTTTGAAGATAGGAACCCAAATAAGTGCTTGCAGATTGCAGAACACTAATATGAACTTACAAAGTGCCTTTAAAAATAACCAACTCTGTAATCAGACCAGAACACTGTCAAGTATGAAGCCCAGATTCCAAAAAGTAAAGCAGAGCATCTTTAGGTCGGAGCTGAAGAGAACTGCGGTGTACAGACTCCGGAGAAGGGCAGGTGTGTCTCTCAGGGGAACAGGGGAGAGAGAGAAGGGGTAAAGGGAGGCTGCAGGTCCCAGCATTAGATGGTCACATTAATCTAACTGTGGTTGTCTTAAATCAGGGTGCTCTCTCTCTCTCTCTCTTATCCTCTTATCTGGACCCCTTCACGTATAATTTTCTGGGACGTTTTGAGGCTCTTATAGTGCTGAGAGTAATTTGACAGCAGCTGCCGAGCAACATGTCTGGGAAGCACAATCTGCCTCATTACTGCTGGCGAACAGGACGGAGGGACGCACTGTCACTTTGTTACTGTGTCTACTTGTTGGTTTTGTTGTGTATCAAAGTAAATAAGTGTGTAGCGTGATTGTGCGAGCTGAGTGTGTGCAGACCGTACATGTCTGATAGATCACGTGTCACCCGAACTGGAGTATTGGCCACAGCTGTTATATTTTGAAAAAGTGTCACAGATTTGTTATCCAAACCTTTATCCTTTGTGTTTTTGTACTGAAATGTAACAGCAACATACAGTGAGGGAAAAAAGTATTTGATCCCCTGCTGATTTTGTACGTTTGCCCACTGACAAAGAAATGATCAGTCTATAATTTTAATGGTAGGTGTATTTTAACAGTGAGAGACAGAATAACAACATAAAAATCCAGAAAAACGCATTTCAAAAAAGTTATAAATTGATTTGCATGTTAATGAGGGAAATAAGTATTTGATCCCCTATCAATCAATCAATCAATTTCTGGCTCCCAGGTGTCTTTTATACAGGTAACAAGCTGAGATTAGGAGCACTCTCTTAAAGGGAGTGCTCCTAATCTCAGCTTGTTACCTGTATAAAAGACACCTGTCCACAGAAGCAATTAATCAATCAGATTCCAAACTCTCCACCATGGCCAAGATCAAAGAGCTGTCCAACTGGGTGAAAGTGTTGTGGTCAGATGAGACCAAAATCGAGCTCTTTGGCGTCAACTCAACTCACCATGTTTGGAGGAGGAGGAATGACCCCAAGAACACCATCCCTACCGTCAAACATGGAGGTGGAAACATTATGCTTTGGGGGTGTTTTTCTGCTAAGGGGACAGGACAACTGCACCGCATCAAAGGGACGATGGACGGGGCCGTGTACCGTCAAATCTTGGGTGAGAACCTCCTTCCCTCAGCCAGGGCATTGAAAATGGGTCGTGGATGGTATTCCAGCATGACAATGACCCAAAACACACAGCCAAGGCAACAAAGGAGTGGCTCAAGAAGAAGCACATTAAGGTCCTGGAGTGGCCTAGCCAGTCTCCAGACCTTAATCCCATAGAAAATCTGTGGAGGGACCTGAAGGTTTGAGTTGCCAAACGTCAGCCTCGAAACCTTAATGACTTGGAGAGGATCTGCAAAGAGGAGTGGGACAAAATCCCTCCTGAGATGTGTGCAAACCTGGTGGCCAACTACAAGAAACGTCTGACCTCTGTGATTGCCAACAAGGGTTTTGCCACCAAGTACTAAGTCGAAGGGGTCAAATACTTATTTCCCTCATTAACATGCAAATCAATTTATAACTTTTTTGAAATGCGTTTTTCTGGATTTTTTGGTTGTTATTCTGTCTCTCACTGTTAAAATACACCTACCATTAAAATTATAGACTGATCATTTCTTTGTCAGTGGGCAAACGTACAAAATCAGCAGGGGATCAAATACTTTTTTCCCTCACTGTACTTATGCTCTAGGACAGTAGATCATTGTTCTGCATTGTTTTCAAGGGTCCAGAAATACAATCTTTATTTACAGAGAGAGCCTTCCTCCAGCCGCCAGCCTGGTATTCCCACCGGTGTCCTGCTAAATGGCGAATGTAGTTCCCCCACAGATAGGATCTTTGCAGGAGTACAGCAATTAAACACACGTAATGGCTTGTTAAACGGTCAACACAATTACCAGCAGCAGTGAATTATGTTTCCCTTGATGGAGTCTCTGCTGTCCTCAGCGAGGGGAGGAGACGGCCTCTCTCCCAGGGAGCGCAGCTGCATGCTGGGGCGGCTCTGAGGATCCATCCTCTCTGTGATTGTTTACAGGGGACTTTCACAGCGAGAGGAGAAGCTCCCAACAGCCATCCTTTACAGAAGATTCAGACATCTGTATGATGACCCTTTTTCGCCAGCATGCGTGTCTTGGGTGACAATCTCATTCCTTCTCTAAGCTGACTTCTCACCTCCTGTAGTTTTCATAACCTTTCCTTCTCTTCCAACAGTGACTGTGCTGCGATTTATACAGTATTGTCACTGATAACAGCAGCGCACAGGGACACTTCAGTGGCACAGAACTGAAGAGTACACTGGCATCATGCCGGCATCATGACTCCTGGAGAGTTTCCGTTTTCCGCTCCTGAAAACTCTGCTCTGGTGGCGCAGCCAAACCCAGCACACATCTCTCCAGGACGCAGTCGCAGGTGAGCAGTTCTTCATGGCCAGCGATCGCACCCAGAGGAGAGGCACGTCCACAGCAGCGCCACGCACAATCAGACGCCTTCTGCTCAGAGAAGCAATTTAACGCTTGGGCGCCTTGCAGCGCAGGGGCTCTGGGAGAGCAGGGCAGCGCTCCTCTCGGCGGGGACCTGTGCCGAGGCGATTTGGGCAGAGAGGGCTCCGCTCAGACCACGTGTTTGCGCCGCTCATTAGTATGTGCAGTAGATGAAAAACCCGCCAGGTGAGTGTCAGGTGATGGGGACACTGGATAGATGGCAGGGGGGACGGGGGGCCACGGGGAGCCAAGAGGGACAGTGGGGGCACATGCCGATCTCCTCGGTTTCCTTCACTAGCAACCGGTGGGCCAGCAGCACCGTGATGAAGCAGGCAGGCGAGGAGAGGGCACTTGGCCCGGCCCTGACTGCTTATTCAGACTCCCTGTCCAACTGCCTGGCCCAGACCAAGACCAGCGCTGGGGCCAACACAGTCAATACGGGTGACTGAGTGTAATGGTGTTGTTCTCTCTTCTGTGATATAACAATTATGAACTATTATTACGCCAGTAGCACTTTTACCACTACAATCACTACTGCTGCTACTGGATTGAAGAAAGCCTCCACACTCATGGGACTGTAAAACCTGTCCTTTCAGAATAATTGTGAGATCCACGTTCATGTTCAGCACAGCTATTTAGTCTCACAGATGAGGCTGGCTGGTTCTGTAACTCTTTCAACTCAAGAGATCCCTCGGCCCGGTCCAGCAGATTCAATGGGCAAACAGTGGAGCCCACGAGGTGCTTTAAGATACAAGCAGACTCGGTTGGGGTGCAACCCCCACGAGGGAGCAGATAAACTGGCTGCCGTTATAGTTGGATCCAGACAGCAGAGCTCGGCAGACTGTGTCGAAAGCATCTGGCGCCCCCCGGTGCTCAGAGAGAGATCTGCCGCCCCTGTGTGAAGAAAGCAATAATGATGGAAATGCACTGTTTGGTAACCACCACAACATTTCTTTTAACGATGCATAACGAGTTATTATTGCTTAGAGAAGGGCTAAATAATGCCATGGGGTTTTGCAATGCTGCTCTCTCTGCCTGTTTAACCAAAACAGCAAATAAATCAATCAATCAATTTTTATTTGTATAGCGCCCTTCGCAGGATAGCCACAGAGCGCTTTACAGACTGGTAAACATACAATAAACGTACAGCAAAATAAAATAATACATAAATACAATAAAATAAATATAGACCTGTAAACAGTCCACATGATCTAAAATAAAGTAAGTGAACATTTAAATAAATAAAACATTTAGGCACGGAGGAGAGAAAAACAAAAACTCCTATGGATGGCATGTAGGAGAAAATAAATCTCTGGGGGTCCACAGCTTAGGGCCCAAACCTAATGGTTGCCTCCCCTCCAGGCAGTATAGTTGTTACATCAGCAAGGAGATCAGAAAGTTCTTGATCGGTGCTGCTGGCTATGCTCTTCCCTCTGGAGGAGGCCTCTCGCTGGCCATCGGGGGTGGGGGGGTTGGACCATCAACAGGCTTTGGGTTGCGATGTCTCGTCAGACCTTGGGTGTGGGTGCCCCGTTGACCCTCCATGGTGGGGTGCCCCAGAGGAGGGTTGTGCCTCGTCAGACTCCCATGGTGGGGGACGAGGTGCCTTGTCGGACCCTCAGAGGGGGCAGTTGCTGGAAGACAAGAAGACAGTTGTGCTCAGATACTGGTCATGCAATGCAAATGGCTGAAGCTGTCCTGCCTGACGGCAATCGCACACCATGTGTCTGAGGAGAGTCCGGCCTGCACAGCCCATCGCTGTCCGTCACGCTCTCCTCGCTGGCACCGATACCAATGCTATTAATACCAATACCAAGTAATCAATAAAGTGCACTCCTCTCCCCTCCTGCTCTGGCCATCCCTCTCTCCCTATGAATCGCCTGATCATGCGCTCTCTCTCATTCAAATGTCTTAATTGTCCCTCGTCTGCAGCTCCCTTTCTCTTTAGATTCTCCTCAGCTCTTCAGTGTCTCTGATTTTGCACACTTAGTGCAATTTTTCTCATCCCTTTCTCACTCTTCCTCACGCTTCTTCTCTCACACACACACCTACACTCTCTCTCTCTCTCTCTCTCTCATTACTGTCTTTTTATATAACTGCCTCTCCTCTCGCTGCCTTATGCAATCCCACTTTCCTTCTCCCTGCGTTTTCTCCCCAGCTCTCCGCTATCTCCCTGACACCCTGTGCTATCTCTTTCCTCATCTATCACTATTCCTCCATCGCTCTCTCGTGCCCGAAGTGTCTCTATCTCACGCTCGATCAGCCGCATGCCCGTCTCGGCCCGTTTCCTCTTTCAGCCACTCTCATTAGCCCCCTTTTATCTCACACTAACGTCGCACCATTCTGTCTACCTGTCTCTTGCTCTTTTTCTCTTTCCTTTTACCTCCCATTCATTTTGTTCCCTTTCTGTCGGGGGTTTTGTCTCTCTCTGTCTCTCTGTATCCCGCTCCATCATGGAGTCGGAGACGGTATCAGACTCTTGAACTCCCGTCGTTCAGAGAATGAGCATCTCAGGAACAGCAGCGCTGCACAGAATGCACTGCAGCAGCTGATCCGCAAACCGTTGTGCAATAAAAATGCTTATTCCAATGTTTTGAACATTTCC
Organism: Amia ocellicauda; assembly: GCF_036373705.1. Lineage (NCBI taxonomy): Eukaryota > Metazoa > Chordata > Actinopteri > Amiiformes > Amiidae > Amia > Amia ocellicauda. The sequence continues at coordinate 281,063 of NC_089871.1, read as the reverse complement.
ACAAGATTGAAGCACTTCAAAGTTCACGCAGAGGTTCAGCTCGTCATGCTGTTTTGATATGGCTGAATCTAAATTATATCCTGGATATGAGTCGTACCTGTTCTGATTGGCAGCTGCAGTAATTTGCTGTGTACTGACTGAAAATGTAATTCATCACTGAAAACTATCTCTGTTCCATTTGGTAGGAAATTGACAAAGACCGTATTAAAATAATGTGATTCAATAATGTGAAATATCAGCTGTTAAGTATATTATGACCCCACATCGTCACCTCGTTTGTTATTTTAGGAGACGTGTTTATAAATGATCAGCCACTGGACTATGTTCCTTCCTGTGTGTGACCCGGGCTTTGCGGAGGGCCGACGGGACCCTGTGAGTCAGTACACCGGCATCACGGACAGCCTGGCTTGTGTCTGGAACAGGACTTCATTCTGGGTCTCGATGATTCACTGTCTTGCAGATTTGGGCAGGATGCGTGTGAAGTCCTGGAGTTTCTTGCGAATCAAACCGAGAGATGATAATTTTAGAACAGACGCCTGTACCGAAATAACTGTCACCATTTACTCACGAATAACAGCCTCGGGACTTTTTCTCAGCAGTTTTCCAGAATGTGCCATTTCCTGCCTTGTGGAAAACTGCCCTCGTGACACCGGGGCTGTCAGCTGTGGCTGCCGGGTGATTCAAAGGACATCCTTCCTGAAGGAGAGATTACAGATTTCAATTCGGAGGACAGCAGATAGGTGTCCCTCCTACGTCTGTCTGTATCCACCCCCCCACCCCCCCTCGGGAGTATAACCGCCTCCTCGCAGAAGTGCTGTCCTCCCCCAGACAAGCTGCTCTGGGCCGCAGGGAGTCTGTGTTACAAACTGCACCAACATGCGACTCGTTCATCGGTGAAATGGATTACATTGCTATCTTCCAACAGTGTGAAATGCAATAGTTTTCACCCCCAGTTGTGCGCCTTGTTGACCTGTTCTCTGGTGGCACTCCGGCATGCTTCTCATCTCTCCCGCCTCTGCCCCACTATGGAGATACGCCCCACCAGAATACCACAGTCACGGCGTTCCCAGACAAGGTGTCCTCTCTTCTGCCGGTTCTTCCAGGTTCTGCTATGGTATGTTTATACTCCCAGTGCACTTTGTAGGAGTCACTGGGAGGGAAACAAAGCCAGTGAAAACATTTCAATATTAAAAATAAATGTCTGCAGCCAGTGCCGGTGGGATTATTATTATTATTATTTTTATTTCTTGGCAGACGCCCTTATCACAACATAAGTGCAAAAATACAGTGAAGTACAAGGCATCAATCATTACAAAATCAATTTAGCTAAAACAGCAATTCAGAATAATACATTTTACATATTCCAATTTACAATTTACACAAGTACAGTAAGTGAGGTCCTACATCCTGGACGGTGAAAGCTAAGTGCTGTCAAGATGTAGGGTCACAGTCAAGGGCTACGGGAAAGGGAGCAAGAAAGAAAACAATCAAGAACGTGAGAAGCAAATAAAACTGTGACGTGCTATCTGACAGGGATTAAAAATACTAATATTACAAGTACTGTCAGAAAAGATGTGTCTTGAGTAAGCACTGGAATGAGGTCAAGGACTCTGCTGTTTTGACTTCGGTGGGCAGGTCTTTCCACCATTTAGGGGCGAGGGATGAGAAGGAGCAGCTCTGGAAGAAGGAGAGTGGAGAGGAGGCAGTTAGTCTTCTGGCACTGGAGGAGCGCAGTGGTCTGGAGGGGATGTATGGAGAGACGAGTGACTGGAGGTAGCTTGGTGCAGTGTGGTCAAGACAGCGGTAGGTGAGGGTCAAAGTCTTGAAATGAATGCGTGCCGCTATCGGGAGCCAGTGGAGGGAGCGGAGCAGTGGAGTAGCGTGTGCGAATTGGTACAGAGAGAATACCAGACGAGCCACAGAGTTCTGGATGAGCTGGAGCGGTGGGTAGTGGATGCAGGCAGGCCGGCCAGGAGGGAGTTGCAGTAGTCCAGGCGGGAGAGGATCAGTGACTGGATGAGTAGCTGAGTTGAGTAGTCGGTGAGGAAGGGACGGATCCGGCGTATGTTGCTCAGGAAGAATCTGCAGGAGCGCGTCAGCGTGGTGATGTGCTGGGTGTAGGAGAGCGCAGGATCGAGGGTGACTCCTAGATTTTTTGCGGAAGAAGAAGCAGAGAGTGTGGTGGATTCCAAGGGGATCGAGATGGGGAGGTCAGCAGAAGGTGAGGAAGAGTCGGGGAAAAAGAGGAGATCTGATTTGGAGAGGTTGAGCTTGAGGTGGTGCAAGTGCATCCAGGTGGAAATAGCAGACAAGCAGGAAGAGATGCGAGACGGGATGAGAGGGTCAGAAGAGGGAAAATACAGGAATGATCTGGGCATCATCAGCCAATGAATACCCACTCAGGGTTCGACCCGCCCACCACAGACACGCCTCCGAGCTCTGTGCCACACAGCTCCTCCCAGCAGAGCCTGCTACGCCAGGCCAAGACCAGGCCCAGGGCATCAGGGTCATTATTTGGCTTGCAGTGGTGTTATCAGTTATCTACACTGGAGTTCCTCATTCAGGTCTCTGGTCTGCATTCGTACACTGTGAGGAGGAAGTTCAGAAGAGCGAGGCCAGGCCTCTGCTGTCACACAGCCGAGAGAGACGCCGATGGTTGTTGTGGTGGGTCTTTATTTTAGCTGGGAAACATGACGTGATCGCCCTGTCCTTGTGATGTCTCTGCGTGCGTGTCGCTCTCCAGATGGAGGGCGTTGCGTCGCTCCCTCCTCTCAAGCTCACACAGAGAGGGTGCTTGTAAACCCACAACATTCACAACACACTGCAATCAGACTGTCATGAACACGTTTCGAAGCAGACGCTAAAGGAGAAGGCAGCGAAATTTTGCATAATGGTCTTCACACCTGGTGTTTGAGAGGTAGAGGGAGAACACTTCTTTTCTTCTTCTCCCTCTTCCTTCCCAGCATTGGATGCTGACGCCCCTGGAAAGAGGCCGCTGTGACCTCGCGGTGGCACGGGCTGGTGGATGTGTGGGCGGCACACTCGGCACAAACAAAGACAAGGCAGGCGCTCTCCCACGTTCTGTGCAAGGCTCAGAGCAAAACACAAATGTAGTGGATGTAGTACAGGGGGGAAAAATAATAAAGTGAGTTCTATGCCTACTGAGGAGCTCCACATTTACTTAACCCCGCGTTGCATCGGGTCTGCATAGCGCCCACGCTCCCGGGCAGGGGTCGCCAACAGGCCACCTCTCTCCCCGACTCCGGCACCATGCCTGCCCTCACACTGGGCTCGGGCCGAGGCCAAGTGCTTCACGGTGAGAGTGGCAGCCAGAGATCATAGAGCTATCTATACGAGTCTGTATATAAGCATGCTTGGACTGGCATGAAGCGGAAAGGAGAAACGAAGGAGCGGGTAGGGCTGGGGGTGGGGTTAGGGGACCGCTGGGCACGGCTGCGCTATGGACAACCGCACTCCACTGTCTAATCAGGAGTTTTTGCCACTGATCAACACAGAAAATGTGCACCGTTGTGCCATTTCCTCTCCATGTCTTAATAATGGGCTTTACTATGCTCTGGGGGATATTCAGTGCCTTGGAGATGTTCTTATATCGGACCCCTGTTTGGTGCTTTTGAAGAACCTTATTCTGGATTTGCTTTGAATGTTCCTTCGTCTTAATGATGTAGTTTTTGTTAGGAATTGTACTAACCAGCTGTGGGGCCTGCCAGAGACCTGCAATCAACCTGAAATCATGTGACACACCTTCATTGCACAGAGCTGGACTCCATTACGTGACTTGTAAAGACAATTGGTCTCACCACAGCTCAGTCAGGTGTGTCACAGCAGAGGGGGTGATTACTGAAGCATTCAAGTGTTTTCTGTTTTGTATTTGTATTTAGAACAATTTGCAGATTATATTTTTCACTTTGACATTATGGACATTTTCTGTGTGGATCAGTGGCACAAACACCCGATTAAATCCATTCTGATTTCATGTTGTAACAATGACATGTGGAAAAGTCCAAGGGGGGCCATCCATATTGAGAATAGCTGCCTTCCTCTAGTCCGTCAGTATTATCATCTCATCCCCTCTTTACCTCCCCTGAGCTCCGAACATCCATTTCTCCTTTCATTCCCAACGTACTGCAGAGCTGATTGGATAAACTGTGAACCACGAGACCCAGCGGACACGCTGCTTGTTGGGAAAGGATGTCAGTGTTCGTTATAGCCACTCTGGAAGCCACCGTGCCGTCTCCGCCCGCCTGCTCGCCAGCGCCCGGCCTCGGAAACCGCAGAGCAAATTCAGCAGAGAGGGTTTTAATGGATTACAACTCATAAGTATCTTCAGCTAATTACATCATCTATTTCTCCAGTTTTTTTTTACTGCCTTCTTTAAATGACCTTCCTTTTAATTAAATGACATTGCGCTTTCAGAGGAGCCTTAATCGCGGAGTGTGAAGGGTTCAGCGAATCCTTTAATGGCCCTGCTATTAATGCCGCCTCCAGCAGGTTAGTATGGCATTCAATTTTCATTTGTTAGATGGGAAGCTTTCCCAGGGAAAACGACAACCGCCCTCCTCTGCTCCTGCAGTTCAGGCGGGTCCAGAGAACGCATGGTGCCTCTGGGTGTATTTCTCTCCACTGTAACCAAGTCCAGATGGACAGCCCATTGACATTCAGCTGTTTCTCCTCCAAGAGTCAGCCGACACACAGGCGACATGAAGGTCCTCCTGCTCTCACTCCTCCGCCATGTGTGCGTTATATAATCAGTCTGATTTGTTTCCTCAGCTGGTCGAACCGGGTGCGACATCTGTATCGGACATATTTGTCTCCTAATGTCGCCAAAAGCATCTTTACTGGGATTTTTGTCTCTTTCCAAAGTCGTGTTTCTATCCTCGTGCACTGGACTCACTTCAGTGGCGCAATGAAAACACAAATGGCTTTATAATATGAGCGCTTTCCGGGCTGCCTGTGTTTCAGTCGGTGTCGTCCGTGTCATGGTTGTATATCGCTTCAGAAGACAGGCTGGTAGTTCATCACTGACTGAAGAGATCGGCTGATGAATCTGCTGTCACTATCTCCAGTAAACAGAGCGTCAGATTCAGGTGATACAGAACTCTGCGTCTTCACAAACTCATCTCTTAACTCATATTACTTCCCAGAAATGGTACAATAGTCTGTTCCCCTACAGTCCTCTGAAATCACTGAGGAGGAAATAAATAAGGATGCTGCTCCTCCTGAAACAGTCAAGGAGTGGATATTTCTCACAGTTGTTTATTTATTCTCTCCGGAGCCAAAGTTGCTCCTTGTTGTTCCTAATTTACACCAGCTGCACCAGTTTAAAGGGGCAGTCCTAACAGGAGAGAGCACAGGCGTGGTCTTTCGGCCCAGGATTGCGCACGGAGGAGCTCCCGAGCAGACTGGAGACCCGAGCGCAGGGCTGGGGAGGCCAGTGGGATGTTTCTCCACACGAGAGTGATAGTAATGGCACTAATAAAGAGTGCGGCTGTGCAGTTAATCAGCTGGGCAGGGTCCCGGGGGAGCCGCTGGTTGGCAGGTGCGCTAAATTGGAAATCAAACACCTTCAACACAAGCTCACGGACTTCATTCCGAGCTACAGACGCAGAGTTTTCGGAAGAGCCTCCAGTGGATTTGTGCATCGCCCGGCTGGTATTGATCAACGTCTGGGAGAAAAATGAGGGAGAGGGGGGGTACAAAATTAAAGATTAAATGCCCTGACATTTGGGTGGGCGGCAATCGATGGCGATAATAATGTTGCGATGCACATTTTCATCAGTGGAAAAATACACATTCTCTCCACTGCCAAACACATCAGGCAGGCGACGGCACCGTTGTGCAGGGAGTAATGTAGTGCGCACAGTGGCCCATAAATGTCATTTGTTAATGCATTCCAGAGCAGTCGGCATCAAGGCGCATTTCTTGGCTTCAATGACTAACTCATCAAGCTTGCCGGTGATTAAAAATCCCCTTATTGTGGACAAGGAGTGAGGCTGATGGATGAGGCCGAGGTTCCCAAACTGGCAGAGGGAGGCTCGTGACGGTTTATTCAGAAACTCTGCTTCGAGTTCATTAAGTGATTTATAGGAGGCTTTTCCAAGCAAATAAGAATATGTACGTGTGTGGGAGAGAGGAAAAAAATACGGTTAATTAACTTTTGTTTAATTATTTCACTTGGGTTTTATTAAGACATGGGATGCTTGCCAAATTTTGCACCGGAGGCCAATGCTTTGGAAGTTGCCCATGGAGCCGAAACCGCAGCTGCAGAAATGTTGTTTAGAAAGCCATCTTTCACTAACACGGAGAAAACATGGAGCAATAAATACGGGGATTTTAAACTCAATATTTATATTCGTGACGCACAGCAAAGTGGCCTCGCCTAGCCAGGCTCAGACTCAGACAACAGCAGGACATCATTTTCACCTACTTTGCTGTTAATCGTGGGCTGGTGACCATTGAATTTTTTTAATTAAGTTTGCCGTCCCCCTGGGAACTATTCCTCAACAGCAGACTCTCTAATTGAGTTTGGAAACGAATCAGAGACGTTTCGCTCCTCCAAGAGAGACGGGAAGAGCAAAAATGAGACGTGGCGATTTAGAAAAATAAAATCAATAATTGCCTGTTGTGTCTTCATTAAGCCTTCTGCCCTAAACTTATTTTCCACTACTTTGTTTCTTGTCCAGCAACACAGACATGGCGCTGTGAGGATGAAACGGCAGCAGGAGAGAGTACGAGGTAAGGCAACGCTTCACAAATTGCTCTCACCATGGAGAGAGAGGCGACTACGGCTGCTTGTGCTACTCAACAGAATAGGAGCATTAAAGAAGATGGTGATAATGCTGATAATTCCCCGAATCACATGAAAGGGGTAATTGACCTTATAGAGCATATACAGTACATGAGGAAATCACTTTTCACTTTTATGCGATCGGCTTTAGAAACATAAGACAGTGTCCAGTCGAGAGGAGGCCATTCGCCCCATCGTGCTCGTTTGGTGTCCATTAATAACTAAGTGATCAAGGATCCTATCCAGTCTGTTTTTGAATGTTCCCACATTGTCTCTTCAGCCACATCGCTGGGGAGTTTGTTCAGATTGTGACGCCTCTCTGTGTGAAGAAGTGTCTCATGTTTTCTGTCTTGAATGCCTTGAAGCCCAATTTCCATTTGTGTCCCCGGGTGCGTGTGTTTGTTTAAATCTGTGAGCGCTCTGTGATCACTCGTGGTGAAGGGCGCTATACCAGACAGAAACTGCTGGATTAAAAATGGAAGAATTGTCTCTTTTTTTTTTTTTCCTCTCACACCTGGCAAAGTCAAACAGTCCAGTCGCTTGATTTGATGTGTTTTGTTCTCGTGTTCCTTGGTCTGATTCGTGACGAGCGATGGGCACAAACGCACGCCTGACTTGGCTTCCAGGGTGACAGAAACAGGAACCGCCCTGATGGTGTCCTGGGTCAGTGATGGTCTCCAACTGAGGATTTAAATGACAGAATAATGAGGAGAGAGTGAGAGAGCCTTCCCACGGACCACCGACTCCCTCCAGAACAATCCAGACTCAAAATAAGTACATATCATCCTGCCAATGCCTTGCCAATGAGGCGTGAATCTAATCGGAGAGCCGTTCCTGTTTCAGTGACTGTGGCCGCGGTGCGTGACTCACACACGGCCCTCTCAGTCAGAGGCGGGTGGGGAACAGGCAGCGGAGACTGGGGAGGTGGGATCCAATCTCTGGGCAGACACAGCTCTGTCCTCCATTAAGCTCATTGAAATGTTTATCCGCCAGACTGCGTGAGTTATCATCCCCCCGTGCCCCGGCGTTACATTGTTTCTGTAGCGGAGAGGCAGTGGGCAGAGACGCCTCCTCGTCTTCGCTGTGCCGACACTCGATCTTTGCACTCCACCGTTAGCGTGTTCGGTGGGAGAAATTCGAACAGGCTGTCAGTTTCCCGCTTCAGTTGCACTTAATCACTCCCGTATCGATTGCGTGTTTCTGTTTTCTCAATATTGATTTGTTTTCTTTTTCTTTTTTCTGGAGAAACAAAGTGCCGCAGTCAGGAAGCAGGGAAAGGGTTTTCAAACAAGCTTTTGAAGGAGCTGTCATCTTCATCTGTTTAGTTTTTTTTAGTGTTGGCCTAAGTACACCTTCTAGTCATTGTAATTAATATCTGTATGTATGTGAGGTTGGTATTATGAAGGCTCAGCTCCCCAGCCCTGTAATAATATTGAGAGGCTTTCTGACTAGAAGGCGTGCCGGGCTGTGTCACTTGTGCGCTTCTCCTCTGACCTCCCTCCCTGGCTCCTGTGCTGAAACACATGTACCAGGCTGCTTAAACACCAGTGAGGTCACAGTGGTGAATTTAATACAATGGCTTTAAAATGTCAGGTCACTCAGTGCTCACATCTGAAACTACAGCATGTTCCCCTTTTCCAAAAAAAGCTTTTAATTGGCTTTCGCACGGCTCAGTCAGAGATGAATGCCCTTCTGAACTGACTCTGTGTTTCCTTTCTGCGTATTAAATGTAGAAATGCACCTCCACCCACACACACCACCAATAACGCCCCGCCGCAGACTCCTAATGGTTTGGCCGGAGATGCACCTCGTCCGTTCCCTGGTGACAACTCTCTTCAGCCTAACCTTGGGGAATGTTTGCTTCACTTGACACCAACACGTGGAGCCCAGCCTAGATTCGAACCTGTAACCGCTGGCTGTAAGAGTCGTCTAACCCAGGAGTTTACCGTATGGATCCCAAGCAGCAGTGCGCGCGACTGTGACGGGCAGCCGGGGGAGTCCATCACGATGGGTTCCCGGCCCCGTTTGTCAAATTAGAAACGAGAAGCAGGCGCAGACATGGCGCCTGTCAGGCAGCGCCCAGGGAGTCTGGAGCGCTGAGCTCTAATGTCCAAAAATGACAGGTAATGAGACCGACTGAGCCCTAATAAAAGGATACCGGTGATAAAGCATAACTTTGACGTGTTCCTCTTTGAGATTTAATAGCTTCTGAAACCAGAGCACCTGCGGCAAGTGAAGGAGAGCGACTCCAATACCGTTAGGGAGCCGCGATCGGCCCCTAACTGCGTTCTTCTCCTCATGGGCTTTAGATTTGACGACAATGACAAGCCGCTGCATGGAAGACTATGTCTGCGCGGCTCAAATCGATTTGGGAGATTCTGAAAGAGTGAGATGGGAAGTCATTTCCTGTATCTGGAAACTCGACTCTGTGATCCTGGGATTTCCAGAGTTTAACTAGTAAAAAATCTCCAAGAATCCAGAAATGTCTTGGTTGTGTAAATAGTCTAATGAAATGAAAGGATGCTGATCTGATAAGATAAAGCCAAAATGTTGCAATGGACAAATTGTTTTAATTTGTCATTACAGTTATTGTTTTATTAGTAAGTACTTTCAATTGGCCCAGGACTTTAAACTAGAGTTTTCATTTCTATCTGGTATCAATATCAGAAGAAATAACAATTGCTGAATAAAGTCCTGTTATCTAGTGACCCCCACATACAACCCACAGCGGTCAAGTCCTCTGAAAACGAGACTGGGTTGATACACAAGTTACCAAAATACTTCACTAATACGAGCTCAGATCAGCAGTGAGGTTGATCTGCATGAATTAGCCTGGAGTCTGTTTTGTTTTATTCAGATATAGGTTTATAAAAAATGTAAATAGACAACATGTATTTGCAACGATAGGACAGAAACAAGCAGGGTGGATATTAAGAGTGAGAGTGAGAGGAGATCTGTCCAATACTCGAGTTTTGACTGGAGGCACAAAACATGTAAAATAACAAACAAGTATTATGATTACGCTGCCCGTTCCTACAGTTCAGATCTCATACACAACTACGGTTTATGTCATTGTGGTTTACCTAATTCTTGACTAATACACTAATACTCTACCTGTGTGGTTTACTGAGATTCAGTTATGTAGACGGTCGATAGCGGGGAGGGCTGGCAGACTGCGTTCACTTGAGGACGGTTGCAAAGCTTTCAGGTTTTTGGTGGAGAAGTTCTGGTTCTGATTCCGTTCAGTCTTCCTGGATTTCTTCTCCCAGGTTGCTCCACTCCACTCCCAGTTGTGCCACTCCGAATTGCTAGTTTTAACTTTCGGTTTTTATACATTTTAGACAAAGAGATTCTAATCTCTTTCCTTCCAAACTTCTGATTGGTCAGGTTTGGGGTAATAAAACTGAAATTCGAATCGAAGCAGTCTTTGCCTTTCCTCTCCCTTGATTCCTACAAGATGTGTGTTGGGGGTGTGATGGCTTTAAGGAACGTGAAAATGGTTCAAATATTACATAGAGTTTCTAACTCTCTATATTGTCAAGCTTTAGTTCTATCAGTTACATTTTTAAGTCCCTCAGAACAGGACCTTACAGTTGACACCAAACCAGCCAGGTGCTCTCTCTCGGTGACGTTAACTCAGTCTTCTTGGAATCCCGGGGGGTCTGATGCCCATAGCAGTGCAGGATCAATTAGGATGTGTGAATAATTCTCTCTCCAAATGTTAATGTTGCATTGTAGTGAAATAGAAATGGTCCAGTGGTTGTTTTAGATAATGCTCTTTCTTTTAAGACCAAACATGGCTTATTCATGTTTTGGTTATGAGGTAGAATTACTTCAGTGTCATTAAGTTAGTTTTAAGTTTCCTTTAATTGTTTGTTATCAAGCTGAGGTAAAGCTGGGTAACACTTCTGTCAGCAGCATGTATTTGTATTTGGGTTTGTTGCCCTGGTCTATGGAATATATAAAGTGACTTGAATGTCTGAGTTTCACAAAATGAATCTTCAGCTGCAATGTGGTGCTGGTGTCTGTGGGGACGGGCATGGCAGCCCATGTGTCAGTGGGGTGGGGGGGGCTCCAGCATGGATGTGTTATCTGATGTGCTTTGGTGAACACTGGCCTGAAAACAGAACCTCAAAGCTGTCTCCTTCAGTCCTTTAACACAAGTGTAAAATTTCACAGTTAGGAAGGTATGTGCATTTCTGTATATATTTGGCAAAATAAGGTCGTGTGATTTACAGTTGTAGGGGAAGATATTTGCTCTAAATGTGACACATTTTACTTTTAGTACAGACACGGCACTGACCTTAACCTCCGGCTTGATGACACCAGAAAGAAATCAACATTAACAATGAGGTAGACCAGCTAGTGGACATTGTTCTGAAAGTAAATAAAACAGTCCCTTACTCCTGTACATCATAATCCGGTCTGAATTATGAGTTCACCGATAATTTCAAAAAGCTTCCCCTGCAGGTGGGAGTAGCAATACTTCAGGTAAGAAATCCAGTGCAACAGGTTTAGTGATCCACAGTTAACCAAATGTTCCCATAAACGGAACACAAAACTCAAGACTATTAAGCACTGGCTGCAAGGGAATTGATTGATTTGTCCCTTTTTCTTTCTTTCCTTCTTTCTTTCTTTGTATTTCAAAATGAAATATCTGTGACTGTAATGCGAGGGATGACAAAGCGCTATGCTGCCACCCAGAGGACGAAGAAGACACAACTCTACAGCCTGCCACAGGGAGTCAGTGGGCTGCTCCAGTCCTGGGGGGCTGTAGGGGTTTCTGTTTTTCAATTCATCACAGGTCTTAATTACTTAATTTAAGTCATTATTAGTTCTTAGGATCTTTACTTATGCAAGTGACTACAGAGGCTGCAACTCCAACTCTCTCTCGGCCCATTCAGATGTCAGCTGTGAATGATGTGGAGGGTGTGAACATGTCCGACCCGTCAGCTTTTCTCGCACTGTTGGACTCTGAACCGGGGGGTCGGTCCAGAGGCTTGAGCATTGCCTTGGGCCCGTCCTCCGGTTGCGTCTCGGTTGTCCTGTAGGACACTCTCTCGAGACGAGCAGTTCGTTATCTCATCAACGATTGTGGGGCTTAGCTGGGCTATTGTGGGGTGTCGTGCCTAAGCTGTCTCCGGTAGACGTGATTGATGAGCCTCTCGTCTCCGAGAGTCAGTCACAGAGAACAGAGGATGAAATTCCTCCGTCTTCAAGCGGGGCCTGCTGTGCGCCATCAGCCTGTCGGCGCAGTTTCTAACCTCTCGAGTGGGCGAGAGGCGAGGCCCTGGGGGGTTGTCATTTTCTCATGCGTGCCTGGGTTTGTGTCTTCTGATGCTCTGGTCCCAGTCTTGGGAAACAAACCACCAACGAGCGCCCGGGTAACAAGGGGCGTTTGAGCAGATCTGTTTCCTCTCAGCGATGAGCCCAGACCCAGGAACGGCCCGCTGCCATGCACCTGCTGAAATGACTGTTTGTAAGACACTGTGGCTGGACTGCACTGATGCACTATATTGCATTGTACTCTTATATACTATACTATACTGTACTACACCATAACATCACAGCTACAACTGCGATCACATCACTACACAAACCCACGGCCTTCATCTCAGTCTGTGATTGTGTTCTTGTATTCCTGTGTGTCTGTGTTTGTGCATGAAGCTCTCCTGCTATCTGTTATGAGACCAGAGCCTTTATAGACTTCATTATTATTATGATATTATTATTACTCTATCATTATTAGGTTTTGCTCTATGAAGTGGGAGTCTAGGTAATCCAATAATGGTAATAATAAAGACTGTTTCATATACAGGGGGGGCGAAAGTGGCGACGGCCCTTGTCCCTTTGCCCTTCCACTCACAATGCCCTCCTGGATTTGTTTTCTCCAATTACTATCAATTAAAAGATGGCACACACGAAAACCCCACGGATCCCAAAACCCCATGTTAAAGGCCATCATTGACACTGATGCGACCGACCCCTATTTCCAAAGTGGTTTCGTCTCAACCGATGTCCGTCAGAGTTCTGCGCAGATCTGCACAATCCCACCTTTCCCATTGGTGGAGGCGCGCAGACCTGAGCGCAAGGCTCATTGCGCTGCTGTGTGCCGTACTGACCCGCAGTGAGTTTCTCCTTCCCTGGCTGTGTCCGCATGTCACTCAATTCAATTGCTCGCATTTTATCACCATAATCAGTAACTTTGTGTCTATATTTCCAGTAACTAAGTGTCCGTTTGTGTAGTTTCACTCAGATGCATTGTTGGAAGTGCAATGTTTTGAAAACGCAGACGAAAGTTAATACAATTAGCAACTCGTGTATCTAGCGCTGCTGCAACACACGACAATGGCCGTGCAGCAGGTTCAGTGATTAGAACAAGGCTTAGCATGTTACTTCTTCATCAAAATGTATTTAAAACAATGGCAATGGAAAAATCGTGCCTGTGTGTGGCATTTGCATGACCGTTAAAACGGTTTAAACATGTACTAAATGAAACGGATTGTAACATCCCGACCAGATAACTAGATTAAGTACCTGAACCAGTGAGGTGATGCCAGACAGACAGTTGATTAATGTACTTGCCGGTCATCTCAGCCATTAAGCCCAATTCTTCAATGTTTGTTTGCATAGAAACATCATATATAATATTTCCATCACATTTAAACATTGTGTTCTAGAAGTGAGTACACCTGGGCAGTTAATAACAATTTTCACCAGAAAGGTGAGATTTGAATATTTGTCTATTTAAGCAGAAATGTGACTTTTTACATCACATTGCACAGGTTCATGTTGGTTTGAATTCCTCATCCTCCGCACAGCGCCGCCGCCTTGTATGAATGAATGATGACGCCGCCCGACTATAAGCTATTGTTTGCAGGATGTTGCTATATTTATCATCCGTAGCTCAAACTACTTTACAACTGATTTGCAGTGTGTGTTGTGTAGCACGCAGTGTTAGTGTCCAATAGCGGCGTGCAGCGGCTGGTGGACGGGCCAGTCTGGGTCCGAGTCCGTCCCTGCTGGACACCGTGGTTGGCGCATTTTTATATATATATGTTGGAAAAACAATGTTAACGCTTGAAACCGAACAGAATCTATGAATCGCACCGCCAGCACTAGTTCTGTCAGCCAATCAGCGCTCTCAGGCTGTTGGCCAATGACGCGGCTCTGTTAGACTAGAACACGCATGACGCAATGGACGGTCGATCTCTGCTTTTAATATCTATGGCACAGAGAGGTGGAGGTCGCGCATGCGCACTGCGGAGCACTGTCCACGAAACAAAAGGGCTAGCGCGGCTGGCATTTAAAGGGGACACACGTCACTCTGTCACTAATCGGCCAGATCACCTCTGTGAGCAGCGAGCAGGGTAAGAGACAATATAATAATACAGGATATTATCATTACTGGTGTAAGTAGGGGTGACGCTGTCCACGACGTCCCTCATGTCCGCGGCGCACAAAGCACAGCCGGCCGGGACGCGCAGTGTCTGTGGCTGCAGGACTTCATTCAGGAAATTTCCTCCATTTGCTGATGTTTCATGTGAAAAGCTTTGCGACGAGTGAGAGCGCTGTGCGCCGGAGACGGGCAGGCTGGGGCGGTGTGGCCCTTCCGGGTACCCGTAGGTGGCATTGTCTCATTAAACATGCTGTAGTGCGATTAAAGGTACGGTGGTGGGTTTTACATTACGGAAATACAATCAAATACATTATAATATTTAATAGTTTCATTGCATAGCTTTCAACTAGTACTAATGAACGTCCCTCTGTGGTTGATGAGGCACCCTGCGTTGTCCAGTTCCTTATTAAAGTGTGCATTGTGGTTTGAGGTCCCTTTTGTGCATTTTAAGAATTCAATAAAATAATTGATTGTCAGAAAGACCTGGCATCAGTAATTATTATATAAAAGGTCAATAGTCTGTTATTAAGATATTTATAGTAATTAAGCTCAGCTACAGTAAAAAACAGGGTTGTGTCAAGTGAAATGTGTGCATTTGTATATTGTAGATTCTGTTCAGTTCATCAGAAAATACCCCAGAGCCCTTCTGGGTGCAGAAGATAGCTCTTCTATAGGAGCGTCGCATTTCTGCAGTCCACCCTCTACTGAAAATACTTTTCATTTGTGTTTTTGTGTTTATATCTTGCAGGTGTAGAGCGGCCATATTGGGTCTCGTTGAATGCTCAGAGTGTGCATCTGCAGAGTGACCAGGCCGCTGCTCGGCGCTCCTCAACTGAGACCGCGTGGGATCTGCTCTCCTGTCAGGGAGGCCGCCTCTGTGTTTGTCTTCTCCCCGCCCTGCCGATCGCGGTCACAGACCTTCCTCCTCCGCTCCGGCCACAGCCTCCCCCGCAGCCCGGCCCCTCGAGCGGTCCACCTCTTCCCCGCCCAGGCCGTGTGTGTCCCGGGACGCGTGGACATGGCGGAGCAGAGGTTCTGCGTGGAGTACGCCAAGCGCGGCACGGCCGGCTGCAAGAAGTGCAAAGAGAAGATCATGAAGGGTCTGGTGCGCATCGGCAAGATCGTGCCCAACCCCTTCAGCGAGTCGGCGGGCGACATGAAGGAGTGGTACCATGTCAAGTGCATGTTCGAGAAGCTGGAGCGCGCCCGGGCCACCACCAAGAAGATCGAGGATATCACCGACCTGGAGGGCTGGGAGGAGCTGCAGGATGAGGACAAGGAGCTCATCAACAAACTCGTGGCAGGTGAGGTGGCGCCAGGCTGGGCTGCCGGGCCTGGGCTCCAGAACAGAGGCTCCTGTTTCAGCAGTAGTGGTTAAAGCCCTGCGGTCGGTGGCCTAAAACACCTAAAGCATCTACTGTCTTAAGTAGACCAGTATAAGTGCGTCTCCCAGGACAGAATCTGCATTTAGAATTTCTAAAGCAGGCTTGAGATAATGTTGTTATACTTCTGAGCTCCTTGTTACTATATTACTTCTCCTATTACACACGCCAGCGCTGCAGAACCGCTCGGGGCGTGTGTGTAAGTACTGGGGGATTTGTCCGTGCATTTCATTAATCGTTGCCATTTTGTTGGACAGATCTGTGTGCGAAGACCAACGCCAGCCCGAAGAAGAAGGTTCAAGGCAAACTGAGCAACACGGGCCAGGTGACGGCCCCCGCCAGCGACCCCAGCGTTCTGTCGCCACGCAAGTTCTCCGGATTCACAGGTACGTCCGCTCCCTGCCAGACCCCCGCCCTCTGCGCGCGCTCCACACAGCTGCCTGACTGAAAACGGCCAAAAAAGGGCCAAACCCAGGCCTTCATCCCCAGCTTCGCTGTTGGGATTGGAGAAACCTTCAGAGTTAAAAACTGAACCTGTAATCCTCTGGCACATTAAATGACGTAGACAACTGGTAAAACAAAGACTCGCACTGCTGTTCTCCCGAGCGCACAGTGAGGCACTAATCATGTTGTGTGACCCACCTGCATACCTGTGTGGTTTATCTGGGGGGTGTCCTGTGTCTGTTCTCGATGTGTCCTCCTGACTCCATTTCCCCCCTTCAGCCACTCCCGCCAAGCCCAGGACCTCCAGCGGCTCTGGCTCCTCCAGCCCGGCCCCTGGCCCCGCCCCCAAGGGCAGCGCTCTGGCGGCCCAGATGTGTGACCCGACCCACAAGGACTGCCTGCTGCGCGAGTTCCGCAAGCTGTGCGCCATGGTGGCCGAGAAGCCCAGCTACAATGCCAAGACCCAGATCATCCAGAACTTCCTCCGGAGGGGCTCCAGCGGGGGTGAGTGAGTGCGGGACAGGCAGGGTGCGGCCCAGGACAACCACCGGGCGACTGGGTCTCCAATGCAGTCAGCAAACGAGATGCCAGTCATCCTTCCAAGAGCCTTTCTGAGGGCAGGTCTGCTCCTTTACCATTCCATTTGTCTCTCAGCCCCTTCAGAGACTCGTCTCGATGGCTGGGCAGCTGGAGAACAAGAGAGCGGACCGGGCCTTAATGCAAACCAGACAGCCAGGCCCGTCGGCTCTGGACACCAGGCCGGTGATTCCTCTTGACACCTAATTCCCTCTCCGTCTCCCCTCAGATGGCTTCCGTGGAGACCTGTACCTGACCGTGAAGCTGCTCCTGCCAGGAGTCATCAAGAGTGTCTACAACCTGAATGACAAGCAGATAGTCAAGCTGTTCAGCAGGGTGTTCAACTGCAGCCAGGAGGACATGGTGCGAGACCTGGAGCAGGTGAGTCCTCGGACTGGGGCTGCGGGCGGACTGGGCCTCTCTCTGCCCGCACTTCTGCCGGGGCATGCCAGAGCGCAGACGGTGTGGGGCACAGCGCGTTGACTGTGCCGCTCTTGTGCGCAGGGTGACGTCTCGGAGACGGTGCGGCTCTTCTTCGAGGACAGTAAATCCTTCCCACCGGCCGCCAAGAGTCTGCTGACCATCCAGGAGGTGGACGCCTCGCTGACCCGCCTGTCCCTGCTGACCAAGGAGGACGAGCAGCAGAAGGAGCTGGAGGACATTGCCAAGAGGTCAGGCCCAGTGGCATACAGGAATTTATGGTGGCCCCCCTGCAAGATCGGAGCACAAGTCCACCCCACCAAGATCGGAGCGCGGTTGCACACTCCCCTCCAGGATCGGAGTGTGATTATTATTCATATTTTCTTGATTTATTTGTGTTTTCTTACATAAATGTTGGGTGAGGCCCATACATCTCTGTGGGCCCCTCCGAGCTGCGGGTGCGTATCGTACGCCTGGTCAGGCCCCCGTCCCCGCCAGTCTCCGCAGTAAAGCTTGGACTGAAGACCGGTTTATTCTAGAACAGTGGCATCCCTCCCTGTTCTAGAAGGGGATGGGTGTGTAACCCTGTCTCCGCTCTGTTCTAGAAGGGGATGGGTGTGTAACCCTGTCTCCGCTCTGTTCTAGGTGCACCGGCAATGACCTGAAGTGCATCATCAGGCTGATCAAACACGACCTGAAGATGAACTCGGGAGCCAAACACGTGTAAGTGCCTCGGATGGCATGCCTGTCCCAGAGGCGAGTGCTCATCTGCGTTCATGTTCGGACGGCGGTGTGGGCTGGGGGGGGGGAGGGGAGGCGTGAGTCTCAGGCGTTCACGCGTCCTGTTTGTCTCCTCAGGCTGGACGCCGTGGACCCCAACGCCTACGACGCCTTCAAAGCCTCCCGCAACCTTGGTGACGTGATCGACAGGGTGCTGCGCAACCAGCAGGAGGCGAAGAAGGGCTCGGGGCCGAGGAAGAGCCTGAGCGTCGAGGCCTCCCTCATGACGCCTGTGCAGCCCATGCTGGTGGGTACCGAGAGGAGCCCGGGGGCTCGACTGCACTACCATGTTGGAGACTAAAGAGCAGGAAGGAGTCTCCTCCTACCCTGTTGATCGTTGTCGTTCTGTTCCTTTGTGCTGGCTGGGAACCCACCCCCGGGCTCTAGGTCACTGTATGACGTCCCCAGCTGGCTCCGGGCCCCGGGTGGTTGTTGTTGTTGTCCCTCACTCCCTGTGATCGAGTCTCCCGTGTCCCTCCTGCAGGCCGAGGCGTGCAAGTCCATCGAGTACGCCATGAAGAAGTGTCCCAACGGCATGTACTCAGAGATCAAGTACGATGGTGAGCGGGTGCAGGTGCACAAGAACGGCGATCACTTCAGTTACTTCAGCCGCAGCCTGAAGCCGGTGCTGCCGCACAAGGTGAGCACCGGACCGAACCGGACCGGACCAGCCTCCCGCCAGCCTTCAGCGCTCCCTGTGCTAACTGGCAGACTGGCCTGACCTCTGACCCCTATCCTCTCTCTGCAGGTGGCTCATTTCAAGGACTTCATCCCTCAGGCATTCACCGGGGGCCACAGCATGATCTTGGACGCCGAGGTGCTGCTCATCGACACCAACACCAGCAAACCACTGCCCTTCGGGACCCTGGGCGTCCACAAGGTGAGCGGAGGTCCGCGTCGAGGGATCCGGCAGCAGGCCTCGGCCCTCGGGGAAGCTGTGACGGACCCCCGTCGACATGCGTCTTGATCTTGTTGTTGCAGAAAGCCGCCTTCCAAGATGCCAAGGTCTGCCTGTTCGTGTTTGACTGCATCTTCTTCAACGGCGTTAGTCTGATGGACAGGTGCGTATGCGGCGCCGTGTCGTTTGTCTGAGAGAGCGGGATGGGCAGTGAACCGTGACCCCGGTGTGGCACAGCTGTGCGGCGTCTCGCGGTGTGAGAGTAACCGGGCTGGTGTCTCCTCTCCTCCCACAGGCCCCTCTGTGAGCGAAGGAAGTTCCTGCAGGACAACATGGTGGAGATCCCAAACCGGATCCTGTTCTCGGAAATGAAGCACGTGACCGTGAGTGGAGCGAGCCGAGCGAAAGAGAGTGTGTCTGAGTGCGTCTTCAGTGTAGGTCAGGGTGTGTCTGTCTGAGTGCGTCTTCAGTGCCACTGAGCGCCCCGGGGGGTCGGGTGCGTCTGTCTTCAGTGTTAATATGGTATGAGTTGATTAGCGGCCCTGGGACAGCAGACTGTGTGAGTGCTGATGTGCGGGGGGGTGTCCTGGCATCGGGAGACCTCTGTGGCGTGCGGCGGCGGGAGAGAGCCCAGCCGCTGACCGCCTGCTCTCGCATCTCCCTCCTCTGCAGAAAGCCGTGGACCTGGCTGACATGATCACACGCGTGATCCGGGAGGGACTGGAGGGGCTGGTGCTGAAGGATCTAAAGGTGAGGATGGTTATTGCTCTGGGGGAGGGGCTTCGATCACTGAGGCCCCCGCTGTCCCGATCGCTCCTATAATCTGGTCGAGCCCGTGTGGAGAGTCCGGTGTGGCCGGGCCGGCCAGACCCGCCAGTGAAACGCGTGTCTGCGGTTTCAGGGCCTGTACGAGCCGGGCAAGAGGCACTGGCTGAAGGTGAAGAAGGACTACCTGAACGAGGGGGCCATGGCCGACACGGCAGACCTTGTGGTGCTCGGGGCCTTCTACGGCAAAGGCTCCAACGGTGAGTCCCCTTGGCACTGCGGCCAAATCAGGCCCGTCTGTCCCCACAACACTCTGATGCCGCTCTGCTGTTGTGTGTGTGCACAGTGTGTGTACAGTGCGCAGTGTGTGTAGTGTGTGCAGTGTGCGTTTGTGCTTGCAGGCGGGACCATGTCCATCTTCCTGATGGGCTGCTATGACCCAGCACTGAAGAAGTGGTGCACGGTGACCAAGTGCTCAGGCGGCTACGACGACGCCATGCTGGCGCGGCTGCAGAAGGAGCTGGACGTGGTCAAGATCAGCAAGGTGAGGCGCCGACCCACGGGGTCAGAGTAACGCTGGAGTAGTGCTGGAGTAACTCCCCCACTGGGTGTGCTGAGGAGCAGAGTCTCTCTGTGTCTCTGTCAGTTCAGTCTGGTTTAGTGTGGGTCCCCACACTCCCACCTGCCTCCAGAAAACCTGTATGTTTCTATGTGTCTATTCATGACATTAAACCGAGACGGGTGTAATGAGCCAGAAAATTGGCCCGGCTGCATAACGGCTTGGCCCGAGTGCAGACGACCAGCCGCAGCACAGTGACTCGCTGGCTCTGGAGGCTCTCGGTTCGGCTCCGTGTGCCTTCTTGCCCGGAGGAGACGCAATTACACGCGTGTGCTTCATTTCTAATTTTAAGCCTGAACGATTTTATTCTCCTTCTCGCATTTCGGCATCTGACCTGCTGTGCTCACCATAAAACCGCCGGCGGCACAGTGGGCCTCTGCCCTTCACAGCGCCGCCACCGGAGGTGATAAACCCACTCAGCCACGTCCTCTTCTCGTTGTAGGACGCCAGTAAGATCCCCAGCTGGCTGAAGATCAACAAGAACTACTACCCGGATTTCGTGGTCCGGGACCCAGAGGTAAGTCGGTCTCCTCGGCCTCTGCAGTAGTGCCGTACCTGTGCCGTGTCTGAGCGGCCGTCCCCTGACCCCTCTCTCCTCCCTCTCTCTCCCGGTAGAAGGCCCCGGTGTGGGAGATCACTGGCGCCGAGTTCTCCAAGGCCGAGGCCCACACGGCCGATGGCATCTCCATCCGCTTCCCCCGCTGCACACGCGTCCGCGACGACAAGGACTGGCGCACGGCCACCACGCTGCCGCAGCTCCGGGTACTGCGCCGCCCCCCGCTGCCGCTGTCCGTAGCCCGGCGAGGCGTTGCTTGGGTGTTGTAATCCTCCTTACCCGTGCTCTGCTGTATGTCCCCGGTGCCGCAGGAGCTGTTCCGGGTGTCCAAGGAGAAGTGTGACTTTGCAGTGACCGCCGGCCCATCGAAGAGCAGCAGCGACAAGGGCTCCTCGGGGGGCGACAGCGGGGGCAGCTCCCCATCCTCCGCCCCTCGTCAAACCGCCACGCAGAGCAAGCCCGGCAAGCCCGGTGAGCCTCCCCGCCCCCACCTCCCCGCTGCCCTTACCGACGAGCATCGTGTGTGCAAGATGAAGACGACCGCAAATGGGCTTTAACGACTGCCCTCTGTCCCGTCCCCAGGTGGCAGCAGCACCCCCCGTGCCCCCCGGCCCGTGAAGACCGAGCGCCCTTCTCCTGCGAAGGCCCCCAAGAGGAAGCTGCCCGCGGAGGAACAGGGGGCAAAGAAAGTGAGTAGTGTGTCGGCCAGCGTGCCTCCGACACACCGGTGCATTCACAGTGTTGTGTGTGAAACAAGGGGGCGGGGGGGGTTCAACGCATAGCTGTAACATTGAAACCAGTTAGATCTGTACCGACAGGATTCTGGTTCCTAAATGAAATGTCTGTGTTCTGCCGTTGTTCGTGTCTTCATATCGACCTGCATCTTGCCACAGTGACTGAGAACTGTTTATCTGCAGGTGAAGAAGTCTGAGCCCGTCCACAGCAACGGAGAAAGCCAGCAGAAGGCCGCCTCTGCCAAAACAGCCGAGCCCGGCCGAGACAAGGTCAGTGTTCCCTCGGTCCCGCCCGCCGGTGCGTCTCTGCCGGTGGAGACAATCTCCTGCTCTCACGGGAGGCTGCGGTTCAGAGACACACACTGGGCTGACGCCGGCTTGTGGAGCATGTGGTCTGCAGCGCAGACAGGCAGAAAAGTCAGTGTCATGTGTTTGAACAGGAGGGGTAAACACAATGTCAACACAAATCACGTTAAAACACAATCCAGCACAGGAAGCACGAGCTGTCGGCCTCGGTGTGAGCGTGTCGTTGTCTGACGCTGTGCCTCTGCTCTGCCAGACCCTGCTGGACATCTTCTCGGGGGTGAAGCTGCTCCTGCCGCGGACCGAGCCACAGTACGACCGACTGCGGCGCTACTTCGTGGCCTACGACGGAGACCTGGTGCCGGAGTTCGACGCCGGCTCGGCCACGCACGTGCTGGGAGACGCGGTCGAGGACAGCGGGGCCCGGCGCGTCACGGCCGAGTGGATCTGGGAGTGCATCCGCAAGCGCAGGGTGGTCCCGCCCTGCTGAAATGGCGGTGCTCGGACGGGCGGTCGGGGCTGGACCGGTCGCACCACACCGACACACACACCCCTCGGCCCCCGGGGGAGGCCTGATGGGAAGCTGTATGAAATAAAACTCTTTTGGTCGATTGGGTGGATTTTAAGGTAGTGTTGTAGGTCAAGAACTCAGCCTGTCAGGATAGCAGACGGGCATCAGGCTAGACTGCCAGGTTCACCACGGTGGGAGAGGAGGAACTCCCATCACTGTTACCGCTCGGTGGGGTATTTATGGTTTCCTGCACCTGTTCTGCTTCTTGATTTTGTTTTTAGTTTGAATGTGTTCAGTGCATCGCTGAGAATCCAGTGTCAGGCTCCCCGCTCCACCGTGGCCAAGAGTCTGTGGAGGGGGGTGGTGCTGGTGTGTAGATGGAGAAATGAATCTCCAAAGCTATATTTTAATCAATGTTCTTACTCCCTATTCTCCAGAATGGGGAGATGATCCCTCAGTCACATCCCTGAGTACACGGGGAAAACGAATTTGAATTCTCTACAGCTGCTAGAGATGCATTTCCCAGGTTCCCTGCAGCGCTGCTGGATAATGAGTGAACGAGTGATCGTTAATGAAGCAGTAGAGGTGCGTGGGGCTACAGGCTGCTCTTACACAGGCCTGTCTTCACAAACCCACAATATCAGATGAGGAATGTTTACACTTAAGTATGAAGTGGAATTAATAAGTTCATCATCTTCCGCGCTGGTGTGAGCTGGCTGACACTACTGCTCCAGGAAATAAGCTCATTCTCAGAACATGCGTGACCTGCGACCCGGGCAGCGTGTCCAGGAACGGACAAACACAAATAAACGCGCAGCGGGAAGTAAAGGGCCTCGGTGCTGCTATACAGCTGTCACCTAGGGTCCAGAGCGGGGGGGGCTGCGTGTGGCCTTTCTGAAGGGCCCTGCAGGGAGTGACGCAACATGTAACCACAGCCATGCAATAAGGGGGGGGCTGCGCATGCATCAGCTGGTCGGCTGGACGCTTTACCTGCAAGAGGAATCTGAACAGACGGGCTCTGGTGCTGCGGACAGTGCGTCTCTGACTGCATTTCCTGCCGTTGTACACAATGTGTAACTTCACTTCTAGGCTGGCGGTAACTTCTATAAGGTATGAAATTAGAAAGTTGCATTATTTCTATGTAAACGAAGCGCCGGATTGGTGGAGGTCAGGCCGGTGGTGGAGGATTCAGGGTTAATTGCGCAGCAGTGTTTACCGCTACACTTATCACCAACTGCAGAATAAACACAGATTTAATAGTCACTTGCCCTGGTCATTCATTTTAATTCACTGTCTTTATACACACAAGCGGAGGGGCGGTGGAGCCAGGCTCGCTGCTTCTCCGCTGGCAATAAAGCGGAGGCTCCAGTTACAGCCGCCACTGGCAGAATCCCGGCCCACGGCGCCCGCTGCCCTCCCCACCGTGAACGAGTCACGGCACAGCAGCAAGTTCTTCCCCAGCGGCTAAACTGATTTCTGGACGATCCTGATCTGCTGCAAGTTGAGGCCAATTTATATTAAAAAAAAAAATGGTGCTGTTCACTACACACACACACACAAAATAAAGCCTGTGGTCCTGGCTCTCTGCAGACGCCCCTCCCTGACCCTCACAGGCAGGATCGGCAGTGAGCAAACGACTCTCTGAGTGGGAGTATAGAAGTCAATAAATATCCGCATTACACAGTTATCTCTTCACATCTTCCGTTTCGTCGGAGTGACAACGAAGGGGGAGAAGCTCTGTCAGTTCCCCTCTGGTCCTCCTTAGGGCTGGTCCCGGGCCCAGTCAGCCGTCCCGCTCCACGGCCTCCCCTGGGGGCTAGGTCCAGGCACTCAGGTCCAGCTCCTGCCTGAGCTGGGTCGGCTGCAAAGAAACGAGAGGGAAACGTCAGGGATGCGGCGAAGCGGGTTCGTCTCGGGGGGTGGGAGTTGAAGGACTCGGCTTCGGGTGAAGGGTGTAACTGGGACGCACTGACACCATTTTATATTTATTTATGCAGCATGTCGGGCACTCTGATAAATTAGTCTGCTCTAACCACGTGCCTGTGACATGATTACTCCCTGACATCAGTTAAAACCAGCCAGTGTGGGGTATACACGACACTCGAGATACTTGTCATGCTCCATCAACTGCGTCTCTGACGAGGCGCCGACGAGGGACAGGTATCTGTAGTTTAGTTTCAAAACCATGCCGTACCAGCGCGAGCCTGGCGCTCCTCTCTGCCGGATATCTTTGGCTTTGAGCTCAAGGTCACTTTGTGGATGAGAAGCGCTTTGTGCTCAGGCAGCAGGTGAGCGCTGGCCGGACTCCAGGGCCCGGAGTCAGAGCACACTCACCCCGGAGCTGAAATTACAGACGCTTAGTCGCCGAGAGCAGATCGGCCTGTGGGGGTAATGATGTCCCGCTGAAGTCTTTCACTCTAAAGTATGGCTTTCAGTTCAAAAACTCTCGGGTAAAGATGCCAGAGCAGACCTGAGGTCGAGAAGCCAGTCTGCCTTGTAATTCGGCGCCAGGGGTCTGATCTGCCAGCGTGTCGTTTCACTGACTGCACACTTCGCCAGAGATTAATTTCATGATTTAATCACTTGATCCCGCCAGTCCTTCAGTCTCGGTGCTGTGAGTCAGACGCCAAGGTGCTGCTGTACAGAATTACTCGATTGCACACGTCCTTTTTCAAGATAACTGGCTCTTACTAAGACTGGGGGAGCCTATAGTTACACACTTAAGTAGTAAAATAACTAAAACGACACTGTGGTTGTGCGACAGTGTAAACCTGCTGAGTCTCTCATCCACTGGGTGTCTGGGTGTTTTATAGCAGCCTCACTGAAACCCCACCCAGACTCCCACTCCCGCCCGAACCGCACCTGCCGGGAGGACTTGACCAGCGTGGCGGAGCGCCGTCCGCTGGGCCGGGCACCGGGCCTCTCCGTGCGCTGCAGGAGGACACGGGTCCGAGGGACGTGGCTCCAGGACCGCCCCAGCCCCGCCCGCACCCCCCCACCGCCGTCCTGCGTGGCATGGTTGGTCACCTGAGGAGAGAATGGCGAATGAACACGTGTCGCAGCGCGGCTGGGCTGTGTCGAGGCCGCGATCCTGTCCCTGGCGTTGTGACTGAGCCGCACTCACCAGAACGGCCACGCCCAGGTCTTTGGCGATGGTCCTCAGCTCCCCGGCCACCTGCATCATCAGGGACATCCCTGCGGCACAGACGGACATGCTTACGGTCACTGGCACACTGGGAAGAGTCTCCTTGGACATTTGGAAACCCAACCTGCACGCACAAACCTCGGCAAACCGGCCGGGCGTAGTTCTGAGTAAACAGTCTTGAGTCCTCATTACTCAAGGAGGACACACACTCATTAGTCGAGTCTGAACATAACCTAACAAACCACGCCATCCTAATGTGACCAAGATCGCGACCAAGAGGAGATGTCTTAGAGACGACAGGAAGAAGGAGCAGAAGGGCGCGTCTCCCTACCCTCGGTCTGCTTGCCTCCCAGGATGTGCGAGAGGACGGCAGTCGCGGAGTCCAGGACCACGGCTCTCACGGCACGGCTGCCCTCCAGCGCCTGCAGAGAGACGACACCCGTTCTCACACTGCGGAAGTGCTCTCCGCCGGGAAGAGCTCCACCCAAGGTCATTGTGATTACAGCTAAGCCTATCGGTACCCCTTCCTGTTGTGTCACGGCTCCTAACACTGCCATGCACTGACACGGCACTGTGTCCGATGCCAGTCTGGCCTGTAGGGGAGACGCAGCAGTCCTCTGGCAAATATCGGTCATTAGAACGTGCCTTTTCTTTCCTAACCGGCTTTTTCCACACCTTACAGACGAGGTGCGAGAGCCTAATGTGTGATTCTGCATTTTGTGAGTGAGCGGAGGGGAGCCTGACCTGTTGCCCCCCAGTGCAGCGCAGGCCGTGCAGCGTCTCCAGCAGGGAGAACACATTGAACACGCGTGTCACCAGCACCCTCTGAAGAGCCTGCATCTACGAGAGAGAGAGAGAGAGAGAGAGAGAGAGGACAGAAGCTTCAGTGTTCATCAGACGCTCCACCGCCACTGTGAATCTGCTGCCAGAAACCCAACACATAACAAGGTCAGATCCCACACACACTAATTTCTCCTGACTAAACAATTTGAGGAGAGAATGAATAACACCCTCCCTCCCCTCACCTAATTGTTGAGCAACATCCTCTGTGTGGCAAACGAGACTAATGATCATCAGACTAGCAGAACCCGTGAGAAGCTCATTAGAAGAGCAGCCAGTTTAGGAGGAGGACCATTTTTCAGATCTAAAAACCGTCCTTTCGCACCACAAAGTGCCGATGTGTGGCGGCCTGAACCTCTCCTACGAGGTAAGGATAAACTGCTCAGAATTAATAATAAGATACATGTGTTGGTGTCGGGAGTTTGGGAGTTGGGCGGCAGACCCCACCTGCTCCTCCGCACTGCGAGTCTTGGACTGAACCATCTGCAGCAGGCGGCTGGCCGACAACCCCCCCGTCGTGTCGATGTAGACGACACTCTGTTTCAGGTCACAGGAGATGCTCGCTGCCACGCCCAGGCACACCTGAGAGAGAGGACGGACTGGCACTGCATCCGATGCATAATTTATTCACTTGATTGTTAATTATTATCTGGTAAATCCATTGAGAGAGAATACCCGTTGTGTTTCATGCAGAAAGTAAACTTAAGTAAAATAAATAAATAAAATGAAAGTCAAGACATCCCTCATTCTTTACCTGGGTCTTGCCACTCCCTGGTCCTCCTGCCAGCTCTGTCACCTCCCCCGTGTACAGCCCCGTGTCCAGCAGCTTGTCCAGGCTGAGGGTAGAGGCGCACGCACACATACACACACAGAGACACAAACAGACACACACACACACACACACACACACACACCCCTCCATCAACACTCGGAGACGGCAGGGCAGCACTGAGCAGCACATGGCTATTCAAACAGACAGAAGGAATAATACAACACAACTGCAAAAGACAACATGAAGACAGGAGCGTTCACTGCTCGAGGAAGCCTCACCTGGCACAGCCTGTGGACAGTATGGCCGTCGAGCTGAGCAGCTCCTCGTACAGATGGGCTCCCGACAGGGGGAAGGCGGTGTGCTGCGCCAGGAGCACGCGCCGCACCGCGACCAGGGCCTGGAACAGAGCACGGCACAGGGATGCTCAGGACAAGGGCCAAGCATGGGATTCTCACGGTACGCGTAGGGATCGTTTCCCGTGGGAAGTCACTTTTCCCAGGCGTGATGAGAGGCAGGGGGATTAACACTGGGCAGGATGCTGGGATCCTTGTTAGGACATTGTGTTTAACTGACGAGTGTCACTCACCTTGTAGGACACAGAACACTTCTGCACAAGTTCTTCTACATCCGAGGAGACCAGATCCTCCACTGAAATCAGATGCATAAGTAATTTAGTCTAAGTCCCTTGTAATGCTTTTAATAAAAAAATAAAAAATAAAGGCACAAGTCAAAAGAATATTGTATGCTTGAATTTGCTTTGCCACTCCTTTCCACGTTTGTATTTCTATTTTAATAACACTGTGGTACACAAAACAAACACGACCAGCTGTCACTCCCCTCCTTAGAACCATAACCTTGGTCTCCACCCCAGGAGAAAATAAGGTCATTAAATAAGAATGACATCAGGCGCTGCTCATTAAATGCCCGGCCATAATTTTAAAATGTCCAAATGAAGTGTGATGTTCAGCAGAAGCTGCATTAGGAGACTACAGTCAGTTGTATGATGACAGCCAGCGACAGTGAGCTGTACAGACACACCAGTGTGCAAGATGACCTGGCTGTCTGCCTCCAAGTCTGGGTTTCTTCTGTGTCAGTGGCGAAGAGTGCTGTGATGATTTGCTGCTGCAATGCAATGTGCGTGCTGTGTACCTGTCCGGATCCCCTGCGTCCTCAGAGACGCCACCAGGTCCGCCGTCAGGCCGGGACACCCCCCCTCCTTCAGGAGCACCATGGCCCGTCCTGACAGCCCTGCCTGGTCACAGCACACGCAGTTTCCACCTGGACATCACATATTCATCGAGTGGGTTTTTAATATGACATTCTGCAACTGACAACGAAATATGACACCCGTGCACCGTGGTTCTGCATGTGCCAGTGGTGTGCAAACACTGAAGTCAGTCATGTATGTTGTCGTTTTAATGTGGTTTGGCAGGGGATCTGATCCTGCTGAGAAACTGCTCTGTACTGCGCTCAATGAAACACACTCTTACCTCAGCAATGCACGGGTCTGCTGTTCCTGCTCAGAAGGACAAAGAACTCTGCAGGACAGGTTTTAATGTCAATCTGCTATAAATACGCAGAGTGCAATTGTTTTCAAACGTGGCGCCGTTCCTTCCGCCTTCCCGGCATCCAGCCTCGCTCGCAAAGTGAGAATGCGACGTCATTCCCGGAAGGAACATTGCGTAAACAAGAGGGACGGGTGTCTGTACGCAAACAGCGTAAGCGCAGCGTAGAGCCCGACTGTTTCCGAGCCGCTGAGCAGCGTGTGCGGCGCAGAGAGCTTGGCGAATAGCACCCAGAGCCGGGGACGGCTGCGCAGTGCGGCTGGAGCGCCAAGAGCAGTAAACAGTGGCGAGGCAGGCGAGCGGACGGACGCACAGGCGGGCGGGACAGAGACACTCACACACCCGGGCGACACAGGCGAGCAGACCGGAGAGCGAGGCCGGCCAGGACGGGCGGATAATGGGAGAGGAAGCGAGCGGCCGCGCCAGCGCTGTGAGCCCCGACTGCCCCGCATGAGAGCCGGCCGTGACTCTGTGGAGAAGCCGGATATAGAGCGACCCACCGCCGCGAACAGAGAAAATGGTGAGGAGCTGCGTTTATTTGTGTATAGATGTGAGTGTGTGTACGCGTATGTATATATGCGTGTTTGTGTGCATATATATCTGTATATCTGTAGGCATGTATGAGCCAGATATACACACACATATTGGGTAATATCATAATTATACGCTCTGGCGAACTTTCCGCGGCCAGGTACGGTGGCCGAGCGGTGCTGCTCGGTGTCCAGCGGCCCTGTGACGTCACCAGGTCCGGCGGGATGTGCTGGTGTCATGATAAATAAATAGTACGTGTGGCCCTGCTGTCACACACACCGTCTCCTGTGGTTTATTACAGCGCTGTAAATGTGCTCCTTGTCACAGTCGCCCCCCCAGACACGAGTTAATGTATAAACTGTTTTTACTCTTATCTTGAGTGCTGTGTCAGGTATATGACTGCATTGTCGTAGATGGTTCACGCTGCGTAGTGTTTTTGTGGAAAGGTGTGCATACGCAGGAAGTTGACTTGTCCTCTGGTTGTGTCGGTGTTTGTGCAGCATTGCCATGCGGACAGGCTTTCTGTGGGAGTCCAGTCTCAAGTGATCAGTCGTGTGTGTAACGTAAAGAACAAAGCTGTCATCTGTGCTGGTGCTCAGTGGCCTGTTGTTGACCCTCCACAGCAGCCTGTCCTGGCCAGGGAGCGGTGTGGGGGGCAGAGATGAGCTCCCTAAAACTGGATGAATGTGAACTGAGGCAATAATGGAGAAAAGCCTGCGATCAAGTGGAATTCACGAGTGAGTGTGTGTGTAAGTGTCTGTGTGTGTGTTTGTGTGTGTGTGTAAGTGTCTGAGTGTGTGTGTAAGTGTGTGTAAGTGTCTGTGTGTGTGTGTGTGTGTGTGTGTGTGTGTCTGTGAGAGTGTGGCGGGGGGGGAGGGAGAGCTTCTGGACTTTACCATGTTGTCTGACTCTGTTGGCAGAGCAGCAGGGGAAGGTGTGACAGCGGAGGACCTCCTGACCTCTGTTTCTGATTGACTCTATAAACACTGTTTATATACTAGTCACTGCCCCCCCCCCAGCACCACACTATGCTCTATTAAAAATGGGACGCTCACTACAGCTCGTGATTACTGTGTGCGTATGTAAAGGTGTTTGGGAAGAGTTGCTTGCGGTGAATTAAAGTAACCTGGTGAAGGACACGTGGACATTCTTACTGACTCATGATCAACAAGTGCGCAGGGAAGTTTACAGCCGCAACACCTTTTCAAAACTGCATTTTTTGGCTTTGGCGTGCAAATATGCTGACCACATGGCAAACCATACAAGGCAGCCACTGTGCGCCGAGCCCAGATAGATAAACAGCTCTGTTCGCAGCATAATGCTTCAGGGATTCTCTTCGGATGCTTTTGTGTTTTTTAAATGCAGTTTTCCCCGTAGCAAAGTCTGTTTTTGTGTCCTACCTGGTTTGCTTTGATTTGTAAACTATGCAACGGAGTGCTTTTTCATTTCCTCTGTTAGTGTGGATAGTCTCTTCATTTCCGGCGTGCGGCACGCTCCTCTCCTGCACTGAGGCTTTAAGCTTATTGACCTGCCAACTGTATAATGTGGACGTGTTCTTCAGCTGCTGAGGGAGGTTTTCTTCAAGAAGGCAGAGTTGCGTTACACATGCCACACTGCACTGCACTGCTCTAGCCTATATACAGTCTATATACAGTACACATCTGAACTGTACCTCTATGGCCAACCTTGCTTAAGCTGAACTCCCCAGACGTCTGGTCATGGCTGGACTATTTGGGAAGCTGTTGAATTAAAATGATTGCTTTGAAAGCTCCTTCATCTTCATTGTTCGCTGCCGTGCCGGTGCGCTCAAGCTTCGGCTGAGTTTGGTTTCTCTCCAGAAGTATGTTGTGCTTTTATCTGGTGGACTGTGAGCCTCTGAGAGGCACAGCACGATGCGTCCCCACGCGTCTGCTGCTTCTGCTTCAGACATGTCTCTAATGCGTGGTTATTATTCTTTATTTATCTTTACTTTGTTACTGGTCCAGTACAGTTGAAGACATCAGTTTGCGTTCGAGTAGGGGTGTGTCCTGCAGGCTGCAGTTTATCCAACGTGGCTGTCGGCAGTTTGAGAAAGGGGCAGGTACGGCTGCTTCCGTCTCCTCTCTGGCTCGCACTTTGACTCCTGCCTGGGCCCAGTTGCACGTTCCCTGCAGGTTGGCAGTCCGTTGCGATGTGAGACGTCTCAGCCACTAGTGCCTCAGGCTTGGTCCTGCAGTCGGCGCCACAGTGTTTGAGATGCTATGGAGGCCCGTGGATAGCGACGGCCTTCCAATTACAATCGATCTTAACTTTGACTTTGCGCGGTGTGTCCGGTGTGTCCATTGGTCCAATGTGTGTGAAGGGCTTCACTCTGTGTCGGCAGGTGTACCTGACCGGAGCCATGCTGAGCATCAACCCGCTGGAGAATCTGAAGACCTACATCAGCAGCCGTCCCCCTCTGGTCATCTTCATGGTCAGCGTGAGTGCGGTGGCCATCGCCTTCCTCACCATCGGCTACTTCTTCAAGATCAAGGAGATCAAGTCCCCTGAGATGACTGAGGTAGGAGAGGCGTGCCGTATTTAAACGGAGACCTATTGTCTTTTGTTTTGAAAGTAGTCCTGTTTTGAGCTACAGAAATATGATCGCAATTCCTAACACTTTCACATCCGAAGTGTAACAGGAAGTTTTGTAAATATTCCTCTTTTTCTGCTGTTACGGGAACTAACCCTGCCGAACCGGCTGCTGTCTCTGTAATCCTCATTGTTTAATTTGGGGATTAAGCAATTATTTTACTGTCTTTCTCCTTTAAAGCCTTGTTGTCTCCTAGGTGTTGTTGGTCAGAACTTGTAAATTAAACTAAAGATGGATTATCCCGTGCTGTTCATATTTTAATAAAACAAATGACAGGAGAAAAATAAGGTTTCCTTCCACTCGTGTTAGACACGTTCTGGAGCAGCTCAAACAAAACGAAGCCCAAATTAAACAAATCGACCGACAGAACAGACCCCGGGGGCGGGCGTGGGAGCTTCACAGACGTGTTTCTTGTAGCCCCAGGTTCTCAGCCTTGTCTCGTCATCCCTGTCTGACGGCCCTTCTCCCCCCACAGGACTGGAACACATTCCTCCTGCGCTTCAACGAGCTCGACCTGTGCATCTCGGAGAACGAGACCCTGAAGCATGGCCTGAACGAGTCCACCACGCCCGAGAGCACGGTGACCAGCGGCCAGGCTCGGCTCAGCACGCAGGCGCCGCCGCTGCTCGAGGACCCGGGCCCCATCAACATCTCTGTGCCCATCACTCTGACACTGGACCCGCTGCGGCCCTTCGGCGGCTACTCGCGCAACATCACCCACCTGTACGCCACGGTGCTGGGCCAGCAGGTGGGCCTCTCAGGTAACGCACTGCTTTGATTCGGTGGGGCTGTAGTCATCGCTGTAGTTGTGCTGCTGTCATCTCACTCTGGGCTGGGGGAAACGGCCGGCGAGGGACAGCAGCTATGGACGAGGTCGTTCGACGCGCTCCCGTCGAGGCAGATGGTCTCCCGTTGCGATGTCAGAGCCTCCGGAGCGCCCTACGGATGCGTTACCTGGGTGCTGTTTACGCACAGGAGCGCCGCGCTGCTCTGCTGTCCCTCGGGGCCGCCTGTGCCGGGAGTCCTCCGGTCTCCGAGCACGGTGTCGTGACGTACGGGCCACACGCCTCCGGGAGCGGTCGTGTGAGAAGCCGTGGCTGGCTGGGGGGCTTGGGACGGCGCCAGCCGATGTTTTTCATCCCCGTCTATAACCGCCGTGTGTCTTTCTGTCTGTGCAGGCCGGGAAGCCCACGAGGAGATGAACATCACCTTCACGCTGCCGGCCTCCTGGAATTCGGACGAGTGCGTGCTGCACGGCCACTGCGAACAGGTGGTGTTCATCACCTGCATGACCATCACGGCCGCCAGCAGCGTCTTCCCCGTCACAGTGTGAGTGTCCACCCCTTCCTTCCTTCCCCGTCACTGAGCTTCTTCCTTTCCGCCCTGTTTATAGCCAAGGCTAGAGTTGTTCTAGTATATCCAATTAAAAACGCTCAAAATGCCTTCCTCACAGCAGCTCCATTACCATCTCCACTCCTGCATCGATGATTTCAGAGGCCGGTCTCTCCCTGCCGACCTGCCGGCGCCGGCGCCGGCTCGCGTCCCCAGTTTCGTTGGGGGCGGGGGCGGGGGCGGGCGCGGGGATGGGGTCACTCGCACGCATGGCCCACCCTCACTATCCCACTTCTCGCTTCACAGCCAGCCCCCCCACTGCGTCCCCGAGACCTACACCAACGCCACAGCTTGGTACAAGATCTTCACCACGGCCCGGGACGCCGCCACCAAGTACACGCAGGAGTACAACCCCTTCTGGTGCTACAAGGGGGCCATCGGGAAGGTGTACCACGCGCTCAACCCCAAGCTCACCGTCATCGTCCCCGATGTGAGTGCCCCCCCACCCGCCCAGTGAACATACTGGCTTCAGTCAGCGCAGTTCGACCCCTCAGAGTCTGTTCAACAGGACGCTATATGTTGGGCACTTATTTCCTGTTCTGTTCATCTTCTTTATCGTTGTAGGCTTCTGCAGTTCAGTTCAGTGTCCAGTGCTGTTATGATATTTTTTTGGCTCCGACGCTTTGATGAGATTTTGTATTTGAATCATCATTAGAGCCGTTGGTACTTTTGGCAGGAACTCCTCCCACGACTGAAAGACCCGTCTGTATCCCTTTAAAAACAGCATGAAGGAGTTATTTACACACAGTTCTGTTGAATATTTATTTACTGGGGGATGTTCAGTGAAAGGTAGATTATTCACTTATTTTGAGCAAGGAAGTGGAGTCGCCACAAGATGTCACTGTTCCAGCATAGCTTCAGGTTATTTCAGCTTGGTATTCATAATAATAAGCCTGTTTTGTATAAATACAGCTTTAGACAAACAAAAGTAGCCGTTTCCTCAGCAGAGAGGTCTGAGAGCCGGTTCTCTAGTGGAGCGCGGGTCAGTTTCAGACTTCCGGTTGGGTTGTGTAAATAGACGGGTCCTGCTGAACGGTATCCGAGCGCCTGGCTGTGGCGTCAGTGAATGGAGTTTGTGGTGTTGAATCGTTTTTGACCTCGATATCCACTCATCGCTGCTCTGTGTCGACAGGACGATCGTTCGCTGATCAACCTGCACCTGATGCACACCAGCTACTTCCTGTTCGTGATGGTGATCACCATGTTCTGCTATGCGGTCATCAAGGGCCGGCCGGGGAAGGTACGGCAGAGCAACCAGGACTTCTGCCCCGAGAAGGTGAGCGCTCGATGCTGTGCTCAATCCCAGTCGGTCCTGTAGAGGTGTATTGAATTGTGTAGCCGGTCTGTGGAGTAATTCTCTCTCTCTTTCTCTCTCTCTCTCTCAGGTGGCTCTGTCAGAAGGATAAGGATGTCGAGGAGATGAAAACAAACCTTAAAACATTTTAAAAGACAAGAAAAACACTAAAAAAATGTAAACTGATTTTACTAGTTGCCTACTGAACCCAGAAAAGGGTGCAAAGCTCTGTGAATGCATTTCTCTGCAACGTTGGTTCACTCCAACCAAAGACGTTTTAAGTGCCTGTATCTACTGTGTACATATGTGTGGGACTGAGTGCAGGACGGCCGAGGACACGCCAGTCCTGCTCACGGTTCCGCTCCGTTGGTTTTCAAAGACCCGAGGACCGAGGCAGACGCCCCGCCGCCTGAGGAGAGGTCTGCATGTCGTCCCGAGCGCCGCCCGCCCCCCCGCTCTCCGTCTGTCTCGAACCGGCACCGCCCAGACCCCCGCTGCGGTCACTTTAGATCTTGTACGCTTGTCCTTCCTGGGGTTTCAAACAGAAAGACTCGTCTATTCAAGTCTTCTTTTATGCAATCAGATTTCTTCTTTTTTCAGCCCATGTTCTTAATTTTTCTAGTTTTTTCCTCTTTCCTTTCTGCTTGAAGGTGCTATATGTGTGAAACTGGAACAGCACTCTCGGTTATCAGGCTAGGTCTCCCCATCGAGACCAGTGTTTCACTGCGGCCTGCTGGCCTTCACTTCTGGCCGAGGACTTCTCTCGAGCTACAGGGGCGGCCCGAGCTCCCCTGCTGGTTCTGATTGACCCGGACTGCTAACAGACGGGAGGGGTGAAGGGTTGCAGTGCTGAGCCGGCAGCGTGTGCGGCCCTCTCTCTGAGGGAGCCGAACCAGGAAACCCGTGCTTTTAGATCAAAGCCCCGCCCTTCTCCCCACAAACACTGCCGCGTCGAATTCGCCGCCGTGCGCTTCCACACGTCGCCCCAAACTGCGGCTCCGCTGATGCAACTCTGTAAATGCCTTTTCTGCAGACTTGAAACATGGCCAGGATTTGCAGTTAGGAAAAAAAAAAATATATATATATATATATAAAAAACAAGGGCCAAGAGGACGGCACCCAGTCGTTGCCCATGGGGCGTGTGTCTGTGGCTGTCGGGCCAGAAGGGGCGTCTGTTGTTACCCGGTTGCTTATTTTATTCCATTGACACAGATCTCGTGTTGCTTCGAAGCGCTGCCGGCACACGCCAGTGGCTCCTGTAGCGCTGGACTCGGATGAGATCTGCTGTCTGTACCTGAAGGATAAACATGTTCAGTTCTGCTTGTTAAGGGTTTGATCTGTTTTATTCGTCTGCACTTTTTCCCCTGCTTTTTATGTCAAAAAAGATCCTCAATTGAATGTAACTCGATGGCCGAGTCTGACGGATGCTCGGTGGCTGGAGAACGTCTGCCCGTTGTGTCCATTAGAGTCACAAGTGTGTTTGTCATTGAAAGTATGGTGTACGTTTATTTTAGTGACTTACAGCTGATGAAATACTCGTTAATGAGGCCCTGCGTCACGATGACGGTCCTGTGACGTATGAGAGCTCTGCACCTGTGTTGCGAAGGAGATGGGCTTCCACTCTTAGATGGGGCACTACGTCCTCAAACCTCAATCCAGACGCTTGTAGCTTCGTCTTTTCTTCATTGCCGTCGATGTTCTTCCCTCTCTGATCCGGGGAAATCGTATCTGCAGGTTTGATTCTGGCTGTCCTGCAAGGCCTTGTGATCTGTTGTGCGAAGGCAGGTGTAAAAAGTCACGTTCGGACCTTAAAGAGCTCTGCACTGCAGACGCAATAAACACAGCCTGTACAAACCACACATGTGACGCTGCAGCCCTGTCCGGCGGCGCGAGGATCCGGTCGTGGGCCGTCTCGTGTCTCCGCTGCGGCTCTCGCTTCTGAGACAATAGCGTGTCGTCTTTTAGCAAAACCGTTTACCTGTTTATTCATTCAAGATCTTTTGTTTTCCAAGGTGATTGCCTTAACAAGGCCTAATATTGAAATTTCCAGCCTTGAGTTGAAGTCACGAGCGAAGAAATGGAGGGGTGTGAAAGATTATTATCGCAGTCCTCCCTGGATCGCCTGCCGGTTCCCCTTGAGAATCCCACGCCTGCACCGCACACCCAGATTCACCTCACGGGTCATATCTGAGCTGTGTCAAGTCCGTCTTTGTGTGTCTGGTTTAAAGCGATGGAGCAGGGTCTCGTTCTGTAGCGCGGGGGGGGAGTTGGAGACGCAGCTCGCTGTAGCGAACCGTACATACGGGTCAATCTGAGCGACCTGTACGAGGGGCTGGGGAGTGTAGGGCCCTGCACAGCCCTGCCCTCGTGTAGAACCAGTCTTGCATCGCGGTGGGGGGGCAGTGTCTTTTCCGAGCCCCGTCTGCAGATCTGATTTAACCAGGTGGTGCAGAACAATGTGAAATGGAAGTTGTAGCAGCTTGCTTTTAAACAGACCGGAGATGATGTAACATTTAACCTTGATATTGTTGCAGTAGAGAAATAAGTTTCCTTTGGGTTTAAATGTGTATGTGTTGTGGCAACGGATGCCTCGCTGTCCATGTAACTCCCCCGCAAACTAAGAGTGCCAAAAACAGCGCGCCGGAGCTGGCGCCCCTCACCTGCGCCTTGATGCCTTTGTCCATCAAACTGCCCTGGCTTGTAAATAGCGCTTGCGTTGGAAAGCATCGACAACGGTCCGAGCCCTGACGACCGAAAGATTTCCTCAATAAAACATCTGTTAGCAACCCGAAGAGCGTCTGCTTTGTTCACCGGCCGCCTGTGTGTGACTGTAAACGCCAAGACAGAGAATATATTAAATTAAAGTGGGAAAACAACTGAGGTTTGGAGATGTGATGTGCGCTGGCCTGTGACTGCAGGGGCTGAGAGACTTCACCTCTGTGTGCATGTCTCTCTGTCCGTCGACTCTGAGACACTGAGCTCAAACGCACTGACGTTGCTTCGCTGCCACTGCTTGAGCCCGCAGTCGCGCCTCGGGGGGGTCTGCTGGTGGTTGCATGCTGCGAGTTGTGCAGGAATCACTGCAAGCTATCACTCGGTTCAACAGAAAATCAATAAAATGCATTATCTGGCCAGTCTTTTAAAATGAATACATGGTTTTGTTTTTGCACTTAAACCTTTTTTGTCTCCTCTGCTTTTGGAGGCACTTAATAGACACCCCTGTCAACAGCAAACTAACGTGATGTTTGTGTCGGCCCGGGTTTGTCTTTTGGGCAACCAATGCGATATTGAGCAGACTTTCTGCCGCTACGTTTGCTCCTTTGCATTCTCTTTTAGGACTACTGTAGGAAACAGATCTCTTAAATTCAGTGTTGATTGTCCCACGAGTCCACAGCTGCACCCCTGAGAGCATTTTCTATAGAAATGCCAGCGTGCAGTTTTTAAAAGTAAAACAATTACACACACAGTGTTGGTAATTAACTGATAAACACAGACGTGGATTCTAGTTCTTCAATCCCTACTGCTCAGCTTTGTGTGGAGATTTAGGTGTGTGTGTTGGGTGTTTTGCAGTCTGCACACTCCAGTGTCTTCAACATGAAGATGCATCTTAAACACACAGCCCAAGAGCAGGGCGAGGGAGTGCCAGCCTTCATGCCAGTCCCCAGAAACAGCCCTGTTCCCCCGTTACACGTGTTCAGTAGCGGTTTGCAGTCACACAGACCACACCGCACACCATCTGTCTGCTTCCTGTAGCGCCGTGTTGATGGTGTCGACGGGCGCGTGGGTGAAGACGCCAGCTGTGGTTAAACGAGGGGAGGGGAGGGGGGTTCGGTTCGGTCCTGGCTGTTGACTCGCCTGTCTTGCTGCATGATTGTAAATGTGAATAACAGCTGATCTGTTTCCAGTGATGACAATCTCTCACAGATTGAGTTTCTGTGCTGTTTGTAAAATGTGCGTCTGCTTTTCTGAATAAAAGAAGGAAAGAGAAACGCGCAGTGGTTCAGATTTCAGAGTGCAGCGCGTTGGCACGGGGCCTGCGCGGCTCGACTTGCCGATCTGATCACACGGAGACGCAGTTTGATTATTGTTGATTGCTGGCAAACAGTTGGGACTGCTTGAGCGAACAGCCGCTCATCCCGTGGGGCTCGTCTGCTGGCCGTGTTTCCAGACACGCTTTAGACGTCGGCCTTAGAAATGGGCTTAATCACCAATAAACTGCAAATTAATCAACTGAAAATGTTTCCCAATGAAAAGCTGTATTGGTTGTTTTAACACAGCTCACAAACATCCACAGGAGTTGAGGGGGTGCATGTCTTACACTAATTAACCAGAAAGGGCAGAGGCGAGGGAGGGGGCACACAGTTTAATAATTGCTACAGTAATTTAATAATTGCAGATTGCTGCACAACAGATTGTGTTGTATGGGGAGACAGATCCCATCATTCACTTTTGCACAGGTCTTGCTCATGTCCTCTGGTCTCCACCGGTGTCTCGGACGCCTCCCAGGCCCTCGCAGCGTCCACAGGGCCCGGCATCACGGGCAGCACAGACCCGCGTGTGCATGGCATCGGCTTCCCTCCCCTGGCGTGACGCAGCGGAACAGAGCAGGCGCCCAGTCGAGCGCTGAGACGGCGCTGCGAGTCTGGTGTCGCCCTTTATGGGCATCAGTCACGGCACCTTGGTATCGCCCGTCTGTCAGAGAGACGCCCCGAGGACAGTCCCTGTTCACCTGCACTGGCCTGCGTTAATTTGTCAACTAACCACACGCAATCGCAGTGACGTGCGACACTTTAGTGCAGCTACACACAACAACAGACTGCATGATCACACGGGAGCAGGTATCCCGACCCAGGTGGAGTGACTTCAATTTCACACCTTCGGGGAACTCCTGGGTTTCATATTGAAATTATAATTGTGTTGCTTCTGTGCGTCCATGTCTTTCATCCAAAAGGCATTTGCATTTAAATAAACTATTGCAGACCAGCGCTCAGACTTGTCTTGTTAGTGGTTTGAAACGAGCTTGTGGTGACATTAAAACAAGCAGTATAATGTGTGCTGGAGTTGTGTCTTAATGGAGAGATGCACCAGGGAGCTGAAACGGGGGATGTGCAGGGAGAGCTGACTTATTTGTTGTCTGTTTTGTTTCGTGTGATCCTCGTGCTTCAGTTCGATCAATGCTCTGACACATGGGGCGATCAGTATCTTGCACTAAAGAGGGATCTTGCCGCAGTCTGTGACTGAAGGCGCCGCTGCTCGGACTACTTTGAATTTTGTTTGTCGTCGGGTCTAAAAATAAAAAGGGAAGTGGGGGGCGGTGTGGCCATCTGCGCGTGGCTAATTCCATTTTCACTCGATAACCCGTCCAGGGCTGTCTGAACCGGTTTACCTGAGGAGCGAGAGGCCTGCCGTCCCCGGTGCAGCGCTTCTGTCAGACGGCCTCGCTGCTGCTCAGTTAGCCGGGCTCTTCCACAAGCGCTCGGCGCATCAGGGACCTGCAGACATTAGACTCTGTTGATCTGCGTATGTATTTGTCCCTTCTCGGTGTATATCGTGCACTTTGCTTTTACTAAGTAGACACATTGTTTTTCTTTTTAATCCTTTTCACGCAACTACCGGACATGGGCCAGAACACAGTGGTTTAAAATCCATAAATGCGTTGTTGTTTTATGTGGGGGGTGGGGGTTAAACACACAACAGATGTATCTGACTTGTGAGACCGAGGGCCTGCGATGAAGTCACTCGCATGTCTTGTGAACCAGGAGGAAATTCAGAGGGGAAGTAAGCCATGAGGCAGCCGGGGCTTTGCGAGAACACAATAAGAGTTTTAATCGGGCTAATCATTGAATCATCTGTGCCAGACCTCCGGCTCTAGCTACACAGATCACATGCCCAGTGACATGCAGAGCAGTGTGAGCTGGACACGGTAGATATCTGAGCACAAGTGCAGAGTCCTGCGTGTCTCACTGCAGCATCTTTCTTCCACCGATCTGTTTTTTGTGCTTGGTGTGGTGTGGAGGGTCCACTGTGCGGTGGACAGGGCACATCTTCTAACGTGTATGTGAAGTCCTGTGTGGCTCACCAAGCAGGGAGCTGTCTCAAAGCGGGCAAGTCCTGCTGGAGCCCTTGTCTTCTGAGGATCGGGTGCTTGTGTGTTGTTTTAGTGCCGGAGGGGGCAGTGTGAGGCTGACACACCAGATCTCTCAGCAAGTAAGTGTGGTGTGTTGGTCTAGAAGATAACAGGATGTGGGTTCAGATGCAGACTCGGGAGCTTGCTAGTGATTGAGGTAAGAACATGGAGAGATCATGCCAACACTATGGACTGTGCTGTGTGGAGAGGCCTGGGATGGGGAGGAGGACTGATACAGACATGGCAGGGATTGTCGGCTGTCTGGCAAAGGAAAGCTCTGGGTCTCTGCCTTCTAACCAGCGAGGTATGATGATACGTCATCATGTCTGCAAAGACTCCTATTCCAAACTGCACTACAGCTACTCGGACTTA
The DNA here is from genome assembly GCF_036373705.1 of Amia ocellicauda. Lineage (NCBI taxonomy): Eukaryota > Metazoa > Chordata > Actinopteri > Amiiformes > Amiidae > Amia > Amia ocellicauda. Next base: position 240,222 of record NC_089871.1, on the reverse strand, counting down.
TCTACCATCTGTCACTGACACTGGCCTGCGTTTTACCCTAAGACACATTCAACAGTCATGTATATTAATAAGTAGGTCTGTCACAGGCAAACCAGTATCTTCAGAAACTCCAGTCTGGGATCTGGGCTGTGATGACGCGTTTGATGGTTTCCCAGCAGCCCCTGCGCGCTGTCGGCTGTGTCCAGGCAGCTGTGCGTCCGCGCGCTGTGAGACTCGAGAGGAGAGTAATAAAGTTACACACACACACCAGTGTCAGTGACCAGCACCACACACACACACACACACACACACCAGTGTCAGTGACCAATACCACACACACACACACCAGTGTCAGCAACCAGCACCACACACACACACCAGTGTCAGCAACCAGCACCACACACACACACCTCCCAGTGTTCATGTGTGGATCATGCTCCCGGTGCTTGTAGTCTGAGGCACTGCCGTCCTCCACAGCGCTTGCGCAGGTAAGACCCGGTGCTGATCAACGTCTCCATCACCGTGATACGGGGAGTGACGTCACATCGTCACTGGGCTCCTATGATAAGGGCCACTTCGGCCCTGACACCTGCCATTAACCATCCCGTGCTTTGGGAGGCTGGTAATACGAGCCCCGGACTGGAGAACACGTCCAGCTCGAACATACAGCCGGACTGCGCAGACTTCAACAATCACGACGTCACGAACGCGGAAATAAAAGCACACAACGCGACACATGGCACCCAATTCCTTGGTAAAGTTCTGCCTCCTTAAATACCATGAACGTTCATGTGTTTGTCATCTGGGCCGATGACACCCTGGCTGTCACTAGCATCACTCGCACAGCGCTGTGACACATGTTGGTGAGTGTGTGTCAGTGTGTCTGAATGCTGTGACACATCTGAAGATCATTACGAGCACAAAGCGAAGTCTGCGGAAAACCTCCGTGCGGGCGTGTGAACGGGTCACTCGAGGTCATGCGTGGTTTCCACCGCAATCCCTCACGTGAGCGCAGTGACACACACAGTGTTGAACTTTGACCCCCACTAAGGGTCTTGGTTTTGAATAGCACGCTGGATATGTAGTGCCGCTCCCTGTATATAAGTATGATATATATTCGCAAATGATGACGCGTCATCGCTATCTGATGATACAGCGCGGGGTGACGTCATGTGACCGAGGAGGCCGTGGAGGGACCCGGATAACGGTAATGGAGCCGTAGGGTCCATAATTCATATTTACTGACCGTTACCACCTCCTGCCGTCACACTGAATGTGTCTCTCTCTCTGTGTATGTATGAGTGTGTGTGTGTGTGTGTGTGTGTGTGTGTCTGTGTCTGTCTCTGTCTCTCTGTGTTAGTGTGTGTATATGTCTCTCTCTCTCTCTGTATGTATGAGTGTCTGTGTCTGTCTGTCTGTCTGTGTGTGTCTCTGTATGTATGAGTGTCTGTGTGTGTGTGTCTCTCTGTATGTATGAGTGTGTGTGTGTGTGTGTCTCTCTGTATGTATGAGTGTGTGTGTGTGTCTCTCTCTCTCTGTATGTATGTGTGTGTGTGTGTGTGTGTCTCTCTGTATGTATGAGTGTCTCTGTGTGTGTGTGTGTGTCTCTCTCTCTGTATGTATGAGTGTGTGTGTGTGTGTCTCTCTCTCTGTATGTATGTGTGTGTGTGTGTGTGAGTGTCTCTCTGTCTCTGTTAGTGTGTGTATATGTCTCTCTCTCTCTCTGTATGTATGAGTGTGTCTGTCTGTCTGTCTGTGTGTCTCTCTGTATGTATGAGTGTGTGTGTGTGTCTCTCTCTCTGTATGTATGAGTGTGTGTGTGTGTGTGTCTCTCTGTATGTATGAGTGTGTGTGTGTGTGTGTGTGTGTGTGTGTGTGTCTCTGTGTGTGTGTCTGTCTCTGTCTCTCTGTGTTAGTGTGTGTATATGTGTCTCTCTCTCTCTGTATGTATGAGTGTCTGTGTCTGTCTGTCTGTCTGTGTGTGTCTCTCTGTATGTATGAGTGTCTGTGTGTGTGTCTCTCTGTATGTATGAGTGTCTGTGTGTGTGTGTCTCTCTGTATGTATGAGTGTCTCTGTGTGTGTGTGTCTCTCTCTCTGTATGTATGAGTGTGTGTGTGTGTGTGTGTGTCTCTGTATGTATGAGTGTGTGTGTCTGTCTGTCTCTGTCTCTCTGTGTTAGTGTGTGTATATGTCTCTCTCTCTCTCTGTATGTATGAGTGTCTGTGTCTGTCTGTCTGTCTGTCTGTCTGTGTGTCTGTGTGTGTCTCTGTATGTATGAGTGTCTGTGTGTGTGTGTCTCTCTGTATGTATGAGTGTCTGTGTGTGTGTGTCTCTCTGTATGTATGAGTGTCTCTGTGTGTGTGTGTCTCTCTCTCTGTATGTATGAGTGTGTGTGTGTGTGTGTCTGTCTCTGTCTCTCTGTGTTAGTGTGTGTATATGTCTCTCTCTCTCTCTGTATGTATGAGTGTCTGTGTGTGTGTGTGAGTGTCTGTCTCTGTCTCTCTGTGTTAGTGTGTGTATATGTCTCTGTCTCTCTCTCTGTATGTATGAGTGTGTGTGTCTGTCTTTGTTCGTAGTGTGTGTGTGTCGTAGGTTAAACACTACAGTCTCACTGAAGGGGTGACTAGTTCTCCTAGGACCCGTCTCCTGTGATCCGTTGTGTGTATTGTTTTTTAAAGGTGTCAGTTGTGTTCGGTCCTACATCTACACCAACACACATCTCCCTGTAGTGGGAATTCATCTCAATACAGAAGGGAGATGCCTAAAGTGTCACCCAGTGTTCACAAGAAGGCCACTTTAGACTCATCCTCACCCCTCCCCCCCGCTCTCAGCTGTGGCAAAAACAGCCCCCCCACCACACAGCTGGCGAGCGCGGTCTGCATGTTGAGCTGGGCCGTCCCCACAGCTGCTGTCGTGCCAGGGGGCTCAACAAGTTGACTACATGCCAGGAGGAGCCATTTCCCTGCTTAAACGGGAACCCCCATTGGTGTCAAACGCCTGATTTTCAGGTGTGTGAGTGTTTGTGTATCAAATAACCACCGTCTGTGAGAGACTGCGTGGGTGTAGATGTGTGTGTGTGTGTGTGTGTGTGTGAGAGAGTGAGAGAGAGTGTTAGTGAATCCTGTCCCACCCGAGTCCTTCAGCCCTGCTGCTCTGCATCTGTGTCTGTCAGCAGTTGCGTACAGGTTTTACGTGGGGGGTGCTGTGTAAGGTCCACAGCGCTGCGCTCAGCTGGGCTCTCCTCCGCACAGCGCTGCAGCACCACAGGGACTGAGCTCAGCACAGAGAGCGTCTCGGCCGCCGGGGAAGAAGCAGGCGCTGCGGCCGGCCTGGGGGAGGGAGTTCCTCACGTCTGTGCCGTATCGAGCTCCGCCGGGCAGCGTCTCGGGAAGTGACTGAACGACTGGTTCACCAGGAGCACCTGTAGACGGAGCCGCGCTGCGAGGATGGGCGGTAGGCGCTTGTGTGTTTCAGTGATGTGCTTTTCATCGCACTGCTGCTGTCAGACTGCAAGTTGCGTTGTTGTGCTCTGACATCTGTGGGAAATAACGACCCTCTTCTTATAATCTGTGACTGTTGTATGAAATTGGTGCATGTCATGCTTGTTGTTTTTAAGGCATGGTGTGACACAGAATACAGCTACTTAATGGTTTAGTGAGGTCCGGTCCTTCACGTGGCATTTCTGAGCTGGTACCAGTTACCCCGGCCCAGCTGGGAGAGATGAGCAAAGCCCCCTGAGGGATGGACTGTAATGAGAGACCGGAATAACATGAGTGACAACTATAACAACTAGCTAATATTCAGACATGATCGAGTGTAAGGTCAGCATCTGTGCTGTGTCTCGGAGTAGCACAGCAGTACCTCGGGTCAAGGAGCCCGCCTCCTCAGTGAACACACTCACAGGCACACACAGCGCGTGCCAAAGTACACACTGACCAGCCGGCTCAGCTCTGGGAAAACCGTGCCTGGTCTGCGGAGATAAAGGCTGAAGAGACTCCGGAGCAGGACGGAGGAAGGAGGAGGAGTTATGGACTGCATTGTCCTGGACAGTGGCAGCTCGGTCAGGGTCGGGGTCGGGGTCGGGCTGGGCTTTAACTCCTCGGGGCCCGGAGAGATTGGTAAAAACTGTAGGCTGGTACTGAAGGGCTACAGAGTCCGTTGCTTGATTGGGTGACTAGTTCTCAAGTGGACTGGACTCTGCCACGGTCTTCCTTTCTGTCGCGGTTTAACCTCCCTGCTCTTGCCGTGGTCCGATTCACCTATGCTGTACCACACTGTACCGTGCTTCGACCGTAGTAAACTCTTTGTGAGGGTCAGAAAGGTGGCGGGTCCTGAGTGAGTGCTGCAGTCTAATCCCCTGAGCCCAGGTACTGTACGGCCCTGCATGAATAGGAATATAAATATCTGCTGTGCTTGCAGCCTAATTGGAAAGATCCAGTTTTACAGAGAGCAGGAAGCACGGGGGTCAGATGTTGCCCTGAGCTGAGCGTGTGGACTCCGTCACTCCGCCGTGCTCTCGCCTGTCAGACAGTCCTGTGCCCCCCCGCTCCCTGCGTTTGGTGGAACAGGATGTTTCAGGAGGATTTGTTTCTCGTCACGTGAGCAGCCAGCCAGGCAGCCAGTGAGAGCAGAAGACTCGGGCAGAGCGAGTCCTACCCTGACATAGTCACTCCTCGGGCTCTCCTCGGGTCGTTCTGCACAAAGGGACCTGCTCCCACCCCCCCACGGCGGACCCCCCGCCCCGCCGGACCGGCGCACGGTGAGCTCTCCTTTCTCTGGGTTGTTTGCTCTGCACACACTCTCTTTTGTTTGCTTTCAACCTGGCTGATGCCCCTGGGAGCGAAGCCAAACTCCCTCGTGGTCTTAAAGGGAGGGAGAGCGATTGGTGCGGGGGGGCGGTGTCGCCGGTCTCCACTGGGGTTTTGTTTTTCTCCGGCGTCGCTGCATCGTGGAGCTGGGAGCGAGTTTGCCACTGTTTGACAGCCCCAGACTTGTCTCTCCTGATCTGTGTGTGACAAGGCAGATGACAGCCAAGCTAAAATAAGAAAGGCTAGTGTCTCTCTCACCCTCTTGAGCAATACAGAGAGAAAGTTAAAATCTGTGTCTCTCTGTCAGACACTTGGGGACAAACGAATCACCGGCTGTGTCCTCTACAAGGCAGGGAGATGCTCTTGTTGTTGTTGTCCTTTGATTCTTTGTGCTATAAAGGTTATCTGCCTGTATTTGCAGGGGGAATGATCTGTTCCGTGTTTTGTTTCTGCACTGAGCAGTATTGAGTGCATGGAAAGTTTATGCTGGAACAGTTGTAGGGTCTGTGATATTCCTGTTGATGGCTCCTGTGTTTGTGAGAAATATCTGGGGCGCATGGATTGGCCACAGCGGTTTAAGAGTCACTCTGAGCCCGGGTTCGTTATGAGCTCGTGGAAAATCACAGCAACGTGCCGAGTGTCCAAAGCACAGCGAGAATCAAATGCCTCGTTTGTAGCTGCTCCTGATCTAATTAAAAAACACACAGAAAACAAGTCCTCTTCCAAAGTGAGTAAGCCTTGACCTCCGCTGCCCCCCTAGAGACCAGAAACCTCACACCTGGTGCCTTTAATTACCCAGGCCAGCGCAGGCTTGCCGGAGTAATTAAAAGGATGGGTTTGAACGGCATTAACCTAAATAAAACAGCAGGGCGGTGAGGTCTGCCTGGAAACCCTGGCTGTGTGTGTTTTAATTCAGGGCGTTCGTTTGTAAAGCCAGCCGTGCGTTAAACCACACACTGACGCCACTGAGCTTCACCTGAGACGCACAACGTGTAAATGATCAACAGGCACTTTCCTCTCTCAGCGGCTGTCGAAACGGCTCACAGCCATTAGCTGTTACAGCTCCGGCTTCCCCAGGTCTGTGTGGACAGAGCGCTCTCCCCACGGCTGGTAGAACTGGAATAATCAAAGGCTCATGAAGTCGGAGGTATGAAGCAAAGAGAAGAGAGAGGAAGATATCATTTCCTTTCAGCGAGCGGTTGTTATTTAATGAGGGTATTTCAGAAGTTTTATTTTCCTTCTAGGCAGCTTTTGAGTTATTTTGTTGGCATTTCACAGTGTAATCCCTTTATCTTCAAAGCATAACGTTAGCTCGTCTGTATTCACTGTGACAGTAGTTGGGTGTTTGAAACTGCTTCTGTATCACAGTTTAAAAAGTTGACTGCTCTGCGCTAGTCTATTAAGGCTGAGACACAGTCTGCCCCTGCAGGGTGACGCTCGCTGCTCTGGTTCTGCATTATCTTTGTGGAAATGCGAGATGAGTTTCTCCTCATTTCTGTCTGTGCCCATGCTGTTGCTAGGCCTTCTAAATGCTACTGTGTTTACTCCTGTTTATTCACATCTTCGTTTGGCAGTCGCAGAAATGTAACGATGAATATTTAACCTGAGAGAGAGAGAGAGGAAGAAGATGTTTAAACAAAGTGGAAATTTAAGAAGGGAGAACAGATTGTTGAGGAGAAACCGGGCGTCAACAAAGATTGATGCGTCTCCAAAATGTGCCCACAGCCGTCTCTCGAGAGATGTGAATCTCCTCTCAAAGAGGAGCTGCTGAAAAAGGAAGTCACATGGTCTGTCTCTCCAGACCCAAATCAAAACAAAAGAATGAATCGATCGATTGCAAGTTAAAAAGCAGTGATTGGTATGGATTGGCTCCCAGCTCCATGCGAGGTCACTTCCTTGTTTAGGAGACAGATGTACCAATCAATTTTAGGAGGGCAGTCGTGGCATTTGGATGGCATTTGCCCCTGACCTGCCTGAGCCCTGCTATTGATTATTTCTCTAAGGATAAGCATTGCCAATAATCCAGATAAGTCATGGCCTAATTAATGCAGGTCACCTGGCATCGAGAGCAGCGCAGACTCCGGACTCCGAAACCCGTGTGGTTCGGTGAGCTCGGGCAGTGTGTACAAATCACATGGCATCACATGGCATCTGTTGTGGTGATCTCACGTTGTGTAACTATCTTCTGAGATCCTGATCCACAGCCCACTGAGGACTGATTAACAGCCCTGGGCAGGAGGATGTCTCTTCTCTCCCAGTGGGTAACAGTGGGTTTCACTGCCACCCACACACCCTCCTGGCGGCTCACCGGGAGGGTAAAGCACTCTAACTGCCCGGTGAGGAGAGAGAGGTCTGCAGGGCGGGGGGCCAGAGACGTGACTCATCCGTTGCCAGGAACCACTCTGCGTTCGCATCACAGGCAGCTGTTTGTTCAAAGCTAAGTGCTCTGCTCTGATATCCACAGTCAGGCACTCGTCTGCAGGACGTAGGTGGCTTTTAGCTCCGCCGTCCTTTTGATCTCCATTATTGGTCCTAATTGGATTGTATTTATCTGGAGCACAAGCTTCGGTCAGTGCGGCTCCGTGCTGCACAGGATGATAACCGAGCTTTCTGTGCGCGAGACCTTTTCTCTCCGAGTTGTCTATTTGCTCGAAAGGTCTGTGCTTCAATATCAAACATCTGAACTGCACTGTTCAGGAGCCACCCAGGGCAGTAGGACATAAACTGTGATCATTCTGCCTTCTTTGGGCTTTTTATTGTTGTTGAAAACCAGTGTCAGTGCCATGACCGGGGACTTAATCAGAGTGAGTGTTCGGATGGAGCTGCAGTTTGTTTATTTCGATGCCCCCGTGCCAGATCCCCGTGAAGCCCCCGACTCAAGTCCCGCCTTCTTATTCACTCCACACCTGTTGTCCCCATCCTGCGTACGCCTCCCTGCTCTCCCGGGCCAAAGTCAACAGCGCTATCTCTGCCCCCGGGCCGTGGCCGCTTTCAAGCTGTTGCCTGGAAACCCAGATGTTTCTGTCGCAGCTTTCTCTGGAGAGACGCGCAGGTGAGGAGAGGAGAGACGCGCAGGTGAGGAGAGGAGAGACGCGCAGGTCTGGAGAGGAGAGACGCGCAGGTCTGGAGAGGAGAGACGCGCAGGTGAGGAGAGGAGAGACGCGTAGGTCTGGAGAGGAGAGACGCGCAGGTCTGGAGAGACGCGCAGGTGAGGAGAGACGCGCAGGTCTGGAGAGGAGAGACGCGCAGGTCCGCTGTCTGGTGGCGTCGTCTGTGTGCGAGCCCAGAGGGGGTCGGGAGCCACTGACACACAGACAGACCCCTCCGCTTCGCTCAGAGTAGAACAGAGAAAGTGAGAGATTGGGAAAGACCTGAGAAACGCGCAGGTGTTTCCAACTGTCCAGGAATACGTCTCTGCTGCTGAAAACATAGTGATCTAATGGATGATTGGTTCAAAGGTTTCTCTGATATAGAAGTAGTCAAACTGTTTTCAGAGTATTTGCGATTTTGATTTGAGATTTAATTCTTGTGATTTTTGTTGCTTTTCTTTTTAACCCTCCCTGCGCTGTGCCCCCCGGCCCCCCAGGTGCCTGTGCTGCGTTGGTAGGTGTGTCTGCAGCCCCGCGAACCCCAGAGATGACGGACGCTATATTTGGCAACGGGATGAACCAGTGGGTGTGTCCCAATGACCGGCAGCTCGCGCTCAGGGCCAAGTAAGTGTCTGCCGGGCTGCGGGGGACAGGGCCGGGCCTTCGTCAGTGCGGTATTGATGCAGGGCTGCCCCCTCACCGTTACCTGTTCACCCCAGAGTGCGGCTCTGGGTTTGGCTGGTGTCTACAGTGTCATTTCAATACAGACACAAGGGGGTCCTCAGTCCCTGCAGCTGTTTTTGTTTATTTTCAGTTCAGTAACAGATGTTCCTGTCTTCCTGTTTTTCTTTGCATCTTTCCTCCCCCAAGTGCTGGAATGGTGTCAAGTCCCAGGGCAGCGTCCTGGAGTTCACCTGGAGTTCATTCAGTCTGTCCCTGGCCTGTCCAGTTCAGTGCCATAAGCAGAATATATTTTTGTTCTGTGTGTCTGTGGCCCCTGCGCTCAGTGCTGTGTGTGTGTGTGTGTGTGTGTGTGTGTGTGTCTGTGTGTGGCCCCTGCGCTCAGTGCTGCGTATGTTTTGTGTCCCCAGGCTGCAGGCGGGCTGGTCGGTCCACACGTTCCGCTCGGAGCGGCAGCAGAAGAGCCAGACACTGAGCGAGGAGGAGCTGGAGGCCATCGTCCGCGTCATCCGGCGGGCCGAGCAGCTGGACCAGACTGAGCAGCTCCGCATCGGGTACGAGAGCCCAGCTCCCCGGCACGGCACTGCACCCCACCCCACCCCACCCCAACGCACACCCACACACACACACACACACACACACACAGACACCCACACACAGTCCTCTCGCTCAGTAGTGCAGGTGTGTGAGTGGTCTTTATATCTCTGTGTGTCTCTCTGTCTCTGTGTGTCCGTGTGTGTCTCTCTGTTTGTCCTCGTGTCCCCATGTCCCTCTCTGTCTGTGCGTCAGGCGTCTGGTGGAGCGGCTGGAGAACATGAGGAAGAGCGCGGTGGGGAATGGCCAGTCCCAGTGCCTGTTGTGCGGGGAGCTGCTGGGCCTGCTGGGCACCTCGTCCGTCTTCTGCCAGGACTGCCGCAAGGTGGGCAAACCGGCCGGGCCCCTGGGAACCGGGGCCCCTGGCTTCTCTCACACCTCACTCCCCTCTCTCCCCATGTTGGCTGTCAGCTCATGTGTGAAATATATATGAGTGACGTATCTGGGATTATTTGGAGGATGGGTGCTCTTGTTTCCGCCCCCCGCTGTGTGCCCGCCTCTCGCACCGCCGCGCCCTCGCCACGCTTATTCACAAACACACACGTCACCCTGTTGCTCCACCTTAATCGTATTCACCCTGAGGCGAGGCTTCATCCCGGGAGGGGAATCTCAGCCCGTCTGCGTTCAAGAATGACTCCTAGGAATCACTCTAAAAGTTAGTTTAGGAGAAAAGTTACTCCTCGCTCAGAGTAGGAGGCAGGAGTCAGCCATAAAGTCTCTGAGAGTGGGGTCCAGTAGTGGGAATGACTTGTAGCACATTTTCACGACAGTTTAGGTCAGAATACGACTCACTGTGACGCATTTTCTTCATTTTGGGAAAAAACGAAAACTCCAAAACACACGCAATCGCATGTAGACGAGCAGAGCGAAAAGACAGCTATACGAATATGCTAATTAACGCAGCCTTTAATCGTTTATAATTTGACACAGTAAACGTGTTTCCCCCCTCATTCCTTCATTACAGGATGTTAAGATGCTCCGTGGAATTAAAACGCTGGATTAATTTCACATTCATAATCCCAATCATAAAATATACATAAAACGTCTTGCACTGAACTCTGATTGTCCTGTTGTGCGTGGGTCTGTCCGCAGGTGGAACACGGGGTGTGTTACTCATGAAGGGTTTGACACCGACTCGCTCTGTCAGACACTGTTTCTGTGTTGAATAAAATAAAGTGAACAAGCATCATCACAGTCTATTATGAATATGCTTTGTGTAAGAGGATCGTTTTTCATTCATTTTGCTTCTTTTTTTCTTTTATTCGTGTTAAAAAATAGTCGGATGCAGAATCGGTGTAAACCCCTTGATGAGTGTAGGCTGGCATCAATTATATAGGTGTAATCATTGAGTGTGAGTGCGGCTTGTTTAGGGGGTGTTTGCCGGGCAGTGGTGGGAAATCAATAAACTGTCGACGGTCTCGGCTATTAATGCCATTATGGTCTGATGTGAAAGTGTTGCTTATTGACGGCTACGATGATGGTCCCAAATCCTCATTGCTACATCGTTGCATCTTCCCTGTGGCCCCACACACAACATCGTCACACCTGTGCTCTGCTGACAGACGCGTTTCTGTCCAGTCTGTATTGCTGCAATAACTTCCTCACCACACCGCCGTAAGGACTGCCGCTCCTGTGGACGAGCGCTTTGAACGCGGGTCAGCAGCTGCAGGCAGCCGGTGTCTGGGGAGTGAGGGATGGGTTAAATCAGGGTTTGAGGGCTTTACCTTGTCCCTCTGTGTCTGTTATTCCTGGAACCACGTGACCGAGGCGCTGGCGGGCGGGATCAGGGTTCGGTCCAGGTCACTGTGTTCCAAGAACCTTTCGACTCCAGTTGTGTGTCTGAAGTGTTTATTCCCAGAGAGAGATGCAGTCAGCAGTGTTGGCCAGAGGGTGGCAGCAGAGATCTGTGTGGCTCGGCCGGTGTCTGCATGGTAAGATGCCGTGCTTAGAAAACAGCAGGAGTGGAATTGACAATCAGGGGTGTTTAGACAGCAGAGCCCTGTGCCCACGGGGAGAGACCTGGTGCTTCATTTTAAAATCATGCAGAAACATTGTAACTGCACCATGAGGAGAATGTAGCCGTCTGACTGGATCTATAAAGCTTTGAAAGCAGCTGCAGTGTAGAGCCCTGGCTGTTCAAACTCTGAGAGACACACAGAGGCCACCAGGGGCCAGACTAGGCCAACGGCGGAAAGAGACTGATTTTCCTCCCTCCGTGTTAGTTGTACTTATTTTGGATACCATTTTAAACACAGGTTTGACTCTGTGTGCCTCAGAACACGTTAACGACCTCATTAATGAATTTACAGTCGGATATACATAGTAGTTAACTGAGACTGTGATCCCACCCTCCTGTGTGTAGCGAGGACAGGAGGTCAGGAGGTCAAGAAGTCAGGATGTGGGAGTTGAGACGTCTCGAACCCGGGTCTGGTGTTCAATCTGGTCAGAGTCAGCCGGGCAAGAGCTGAGGAGCGTATTCTCCGCTGAGCTGCGGCACCCGGTTTGCACGATCAATTATAGTATAAATTAAAAACATAATCATTAGGAGCTCTTCGAATATTAAATCTAATGTTCCGCTTTTACCGAGAACGATTCATATCCACTTCCTGGCTTCCTGTGTGTGTTTATAGCGCTTTCACTTGGAACGGAGGTCCTGTGACGCGCAGAGGCTATTTCTTTAGCGCATGAGTGCGTCGCGTCAGATGGCACAGAGACAAGCGGAAGAACGAGGATCCAGTTTGCAGGATGAGTCAGACCTGTTCCTGCGGTTCAGAGCCCAGCCTCGTCAGCCTGAAGTGGCAAAGTCATCTCTGTCACTGAACACAGAGTTAAAAAGAGAAACTGTATGAGAGCGGTGCTGTCAGGGGCTGTGAGTGGGGCCCTCTAGTGCGGGAGACGGGCGGCTGTGGGGTCTCGGCACAATCTGTGTTCGTAGCAGGTCTGACCGGACTCTGCCGTCGCTCTGTCAGACTCACGAGGGTATTCAAACCCCCTGGGTCAGGTGACGGGGGTCCCGGCCTCGCTGGGGGCCCTGTGTGTCCGGCGCATGCCTGATACGGTCCTGGGAATCGGAGCTCTGGCCAAATTCAGCTGTTCAGACTGCTCTCGGTGTGTCTGTCCTCTCTGACTCACTACAAGCCGCTCCGTTTTCACTCTAGAGAAATGATGGAGAGGGAGGAAAATCATTGACGAGCTGAAATCAAGAAAGTTTTGCAAGAAAACTGGCCGTGTCGGGCATGAGCGGCCCGGTCCAATAACTCACCACCGCTGAGAGCCTGTTACTCTTAATGTCTGAACAGCCGCGAGAGATTAGCTGTGCTGGTGTTAATGGCACATTGACAGATGACTCTAAAACGGGCCGGTGCTTTTTCTCTCTCTCTCTCTCTCTCTCTCTCTCTCTCGCAGAAAGTGTGCACCAAATGTGGGATCGAGACGCTGTGCGGTCAGAAGAGATCGCTGTGGCTGTGCAAGATCTGCAGCGAACAGAGAGAGGTGAGAAAGCAAGGGGCACTGAGGTTGCAGCAGCAGCCACATCCTCTATATTTATTCAGGGATTTTAAATTCTACTCATATTTCCAGCAATCGATATTTAAGACAAACAGTGTCCAATCGAGAGGAGGCCATTCGCCCCATCCTGCTCGTTTGGTGTCCATTAATAACTAAGTGATCAAGGATCCTATCCAGTCTGTTTTTGAATGTTCCCAAATTGTCTCTTCAGCCACATCGCTGGGGAGTTTGTTCAGATTGTGACGCCTCTCTGTGTGAAGAAGTGTCTCCTGTTTTCTGTCTTGAATGCCTTGAAGCCCAATTTCCATTTGTGTCCCCGGGTGCGTGTGTCCCTGCTGATCTGGAAAAGCTCCTTTCAGGGGTCTCTTTTCTTGTTCCTCAAGTGTGTTTGAGAAGCAGGGTCTCAGTGGGGGAACAGGCAGGTGTTAAAATGTACCTGTGGGCGTGGGATTAGGATATGATAGTTGCTGCCACTCAGAGATCCTGATGGGCGACTCCTTCTCCGAACTCGCAGATCAGAAATTTATGAGTTTCCCCTCGTCGGTCAATCTATAGTTTGTTTGTGGCTTCTCTCTTAACGAGATGGTGTCCCCACTGTGAGCCCATTAGGACTCGTCTCCGCGTTGGCGTGAGGCAGCCAGGCTGAACGCTAGAACCCCTTTCAGAGATCAGTAGGCCCTGTGGTCACTTCATCGGGACTCATCTCCCACAGACAGTCAAGCCTCTGGACTCCGCCAGCCGTCTCGGTGACGCGTCTGGTGGGAACCAGCCTTCCCTTCGTGTGTGGCTCAGTCTGGAGACGCTTCCGGGAGCCACATGTCTGACTGACACGCACTGGGGGGTGGCAGCCGGCTGCCGGAGCGCAGGAACGCCCTCACTTGTAACTAGACTGTGAAAGTCAACCGTCTGCTCTGAGTGTGCGGAGGCGTCGGCGCCGAGCAGATGGGCTGTCAGGGTGGCTTGATTCTCCTCCTGCGACGCCTCACTCCAGATGTCACCCCAGAGAGTGGAGACACACAGCTCTGTCACTCGTTCATTGTCATTCCTCACCTGGAGAAGGAGAGCTGTAGGTCCCGGGTTTGTGTTTCCCATGTGCGTGGCGTGGAGGTGCGGCTCCGTTCCGGTCTGTTTGCTCTTCGTTACTCGGTTGAACTCGATTGAGGAAACAAACTCCGCGCTTTAAGGCAACTTTTATTATTCCGTGGTCCTGCGGTGGTTGTGTGTTTGGATTGAAGTCTTGGCTGTTCAGGGAGGGAGAGTGATTCTGCCACATTGTGCGTATGAATGGGAGCGGAGGAGAGCCAGAGCGCCTGTCGATGAATAATTCAGGCCGAGGGCTGGCGGGGAAGCAGAGGGCATCGCACTGTAAAAAGAATAAATACATAACATCGGGTTCCTTCTGTGCGACTTTGGAGCCACGTTTACAAGGGAAGCTGTTGTGAATGTGGGAGAAGCGATTAATGCAGGGATGACAGACACTTCATCGGCCCGCTGTGCTGTTAGAGTGGCTTCTCTCTGAGGTGTGGGGAGGAGAAAAGGGGCCAGAGCTTTTCCACAGAGCCAGAACCAGAGTGAAACGCTGTGATGCCCGATCGGTGGGTCATAAAAAACCTAAACGCATGGAAAAACGATGTGCGAGACGCAAGCGCTGGGGTTGAAAGTGACCGTTTTATTGAGCTGCTGGTAAAGCCCCAGATGGACATCGCTGTGGCCCCGCTGACTCACACACAGACTCCCCCTTTCGCTGGTCATCTGTCCCATGTCCCGTCCGTTTCGCACCTCCGCCCCGCGGTGCCCGTGTGTGTGCTATGAGGTTCTCATCACTCGAGGAATTAATGAACGAACAGGAGAGTAAATAATGAAACTCCCTCAAACAAAGTCTGCCGCTGCGTCCATCGAAACTTGCCGCCACTCTCAGAAACCTTTCTCCGCAGCGGGGTAACCCCCTGACTAGATAAAATAATAATACAACCTGCCCAGGCTTTGCTGTCAAACCATACAAATATAAAAATGCATTTATATATATATATATATATATATATATATATATATATATATATATATTTTGTTCTGTGCTAGGCTTTTGTCGGAGCTCGATGTTTATTTTTTCCTTGGTTTTCCTTAAATTACAGATCTGCAAACTAGCTGCTGTGCAATGCTTGATTACACCGCTTGTGCAAAGATAACAAGCCTGTTCTGTAAAGGGAGGTTTATGATCAGGGGAAAAGCTCTGTTAGGAACGCGATCTTAAGAGGATGCTTTTGCTCTTACACAACTCTTACAAAACCTCCAGGAGGCAAAGCTTTGTGCAAACGAGAAGGTTTCCAGGCCGAGGTGCTCGTCTCGGGGCCAGTGCCAGTTAGGGCTGTGATTTAATTGCACCGCCGAGCCTTTCAGCCGCTCCCTGTGACCATTTTTCACCGGTACTCGGAGACCCATCTGCAGCCGTTCACAGCAGTGCCTTCATTACTCTGCTGAAGACACCAGAAAGGAGGGGGACGGGCTCAGGTGAGAGGGGACGGGGGCCTGAAATATACCATTTATTCCCTGTTACTGTCAGTTAAGGCCTCCCTGCCACTCGCAGACACAGAGAGGGTCATTAGCGGCACTGCATACCCACTTCACGCCAAGAGAGGCGGTGGAAGTGGCAGCTGGTACGGGCAGCTCTCACACCTCCCACCCGCCCCTCTCCCTGCAGTAGCATAACGGCCCTCGGAGGAGCCCTTCACCCCCCGGGATCGAGCGCACGACTGCAATGTCGGGGCTTTCGTGACTCTTTATCATCGCGGTTATGTAAGACGAGGGGGAAGTGACTCTACAGTTGGGCAGGTGGACAGGTGGCAGCTCGGCGCCCCCCCACCGCCACCTTTCATCTTCATCTTTTCATTTTCACCTTTCGGGGGCGGACTGAGCGATCTGAGTCACGGGCCGATGGGACGCCCACCCCCGGGGGAATCCGCACAAAAAGAAAGTGACCCATGAGAGCAGCTCTCCTGCCGATGTCTGGCCAGGTGTCCTTCAGGAAGACGGGACCGGCGGGCGCCGCTGCCCTGCGCTGTCCTGACGCCCATGGCCTCCAGTCCTTCACCTGTACTGGAGCTCGGTACCAGAGGAGAGCTGCTCGAGAGCCTTCTCTGTGAGGACAGCCGGAGCTCTGCACCGAGTGGCCGTGGGAAGACTAATGGCCCTGAGTACATCTCTCTCTCCTTCCTAATGGATACGTTCAGCATTATAGCAGAGCTCGTTACTGGAGCCTTGCTTGTGTGGCAAATTAAAGGGGAAAAAAAGGCTCTTGGAAAAACCTAAGCAGTACTTCATCGCATTTACACTTGCCGTGTGTTTTTCACTTTAATGTTTCTGAAGGTTTCTTTCTCCCTGGAAAAACACAAACACATTCTTTTACCAGGAGAGGTGATAAAGTAATAACAAATCGTTTTCCAGTTAATTTATCTCCCTGTTTGTAACGAAGATGTGAACAAAGCGTTTGATAGGATAACAGGTTAATACTCCTGTTGGCCGATTAGTGTCAGTGGAATCACCAGGCGTGTTTGGGATGTGGAGCCGCAGAAAGACAGTTGTGTTCAGTAGCTCCTGAGAAACACCCGGGTCCCAGTTTAAAGGAAGGGAAGCCAATCAAAACAGCAACACAACGTCCAGGCAGGTGATCTCTCTGGCTTCGCACCGCGAGGGTCTGTGTCATATTTATACAGCATGATGAATCCAGTGGGGGATGTGTGTGCACGAGATCTTGTGTGTTTCTTTCTCACACCCCCTCTGCCTGTTCATCTCCGCCTGCCATCACAGAGCTGAGAGAGGGGTCTGCGCCACCCACGATCCATGCAGCCCCGAAGACCCTGACTTCGGCTCGGCCCGTCAGCGACTTCATCTTTCAAAGGGCAAACCAATTAGCGTGAAAAGGCTAATATTGTTTCACTCAGTGACTAGTTGAGTGGGTTGATGCTACAGATAAAGGCTTTCACTTTGACAAGTCGAGCATTTCATGTGTTCTGTAATCCAATCCAGTAATCATAATAAACCGTCTGCACTTGAGTATTTTTCAGTGCTTTGGTGAAAACAAGCCAAAGAAAAGCCCAGGATATTATCACAAACCTAATGACGGATTCTCCCAGGGCGATACTTTGCATTTCCTCGTTTAAACGCAGCGAGCGCTGGATAGAAATGACACCTTTTGGCACTAAATACATTGAAAGTCATCAAATAAAATCTCAAAGCCCTGCCAGAGTACAGCACAGCCCTTGTGTGCGTCTGAGAACATATGGACAACAATGGAGCTGAGGACGATTTGACAGTGTGTTTTAAGGTCTTTTAAATGTCACACACACACAACGAGGCAAATCCGGGGAGGACTTGCTGCTGTTTAAAACTATTTTCTGGTGCCCTGCCTGGCTCTTCTCACCTGACCACCACAGCCTCTCGTTCCCAGAGACCCGGCTTCCCCTGTCTCCCTCTAACCGGATGAGACGCCTGTGGCTTCACTCATCCCCAGTTCCGGCCTGTGAGTCGCGCGGCCCAGGACTGACGGGGTTAAGTGCACAGCATTTCCATCTCATTAGCGGCAGCACTTGTTTTCTCAGGAGGAGGAGTGCGTTTCCTCTCCTGCCTGTGACTCTGGGACTAATCAGCATAATTAGCAGCCTCTCATTTGTACCTTATCCAGAGACACGGGATGCGTTTACTCATTTTCGAGACCCGTGTTTGGAACAAGCTTCTCGCAAAACAACAAAACCTACATGCATGTATATATAAAAGCTTATTAATTAGCTAAAGGGTCCTAAATCATTTTGGCTGCTCAAATCAAGGCTCCGTGCTGATTATCTCTCCTGTTTGTGCCACGCTTCCTGCTATAAATACCCCGTGTTTTTGATATCACCTCACATTTGCATAGATATAACTGATATTTGCAATCAAATCTGGGAGAACTCTGGCAATAATGTGCACGGTGTTAATTTGGCCTACTTTCTCCAGGATGTAAAGTACAGTCACCGGCACATTGTGTTCGGAGAGACGAACGCCAGCGAGTCGCTCCCCGCAGGAAGCATCTTTTCTCCAATTCGCCGCGGCAAATCCTCCGGCCCTTCAGGGCTTCTTCTGATCAAATCGTGCCAAGAGTTTCTGTCACACTTGAGTAGCAGAACAACAGGCGCGTTGGACGCGGTTGTGCGTTGTGCAGGCCTGCGCGCTTCGTCTCGAGGCAGCAACACCGGCTCCAACGGTCACATTTTGCCATCGTTTCTGGTGAGAGGCGATATTATCAGGACCCCCTTTTGATGCCCAGGTTCGACCCCACCGTGTTGTTGTCATTTCAAACGCACACAAGCTGCCGGGGGCTGGGAGGAAACGTTACGTATTTTCAGTTAATGAGAGAGATCCAGGGGGAGGTATTTGCATGATGTGGAACGGTGGAGCAGCCCGGGGACCTGAGGTCTTATTTCTGAAGGACGCGTAATAGAGAGGCCGCTCGGACCAGTCCCTGGGAGCCGGTGCCGCTGTGATCAATTAGTGGACTTTTAAACGTGCTCTTGAAGGGGTTTGTTCGAGTTTGCGATCGAGTGTCGGCGACAAAATGTGTGTTTTTGGTGGGGCTGTGATTGCGAGAGAGTGTGTGAGTGAGTGTTCATTCATCTATAATCTACAGCCTGTGTGTGCAAGTGAACCCCCTCTCCCACATATCTGTGACCACCTCAACTGGGGAAATGATGTCCCGAATTATCTCCTGTATCGGCGCCGGAGTGATTTCATTAGGAATAATTGCGACAGAGGTGTGTGTGTCTCTGGCAGTGACCTGTGGACACGGCGCCTGTGAAACTCGCTCGTGATGTAATTGGACTGAGCACCGCCCGATTACAGGGAGCAGATTATTAAACTGCTCTTCACAGGGTCGGATGCAGAGGGGGCAGAGATGTGCGGCACCCCCCTGTGACAGCGCGGCGGCAGCGCGGCAGGGCGCGGCAGAGAAGCTGCGTTTATATTCCAGCTTCCTTCAGCCGTCTTCTCCCGTCGGTCTCGTCCATCTGCCCTCAGGCGGTCTCCCGGTCGATGGGATCCCGTGGGGAGGTGTGTCCCTGTAGCCCGCCAGCCTCGCGCTCGCCAACCACAAAAACAATTTCACGAGACGCTGCCTCTTGCATGTTAATTAGCGATCCTATCACTTGCGCTAATTAAAACGCTGAAAGGAAAGCTGCTGTGGAGATTCGCATGTCGGTTGAAACATCGCACTCTGTCAAGACGTCCCCAGAAGAGCTCAGGGAGAGGACAGTGTTGGGGGACGGTGCCTGACGTGTGGCCTAGCCCACTTACTAAACACCTCTTTGTCAGATAATTAGACTTGGTATTGGGTTTATGTTCCACCTGATGACAGTTGGTTACCAATTATTGGACGAAGAAAAAGGTGTCTGTGGTCTCGGTTGGCAGCCATGAGAAACAGATCTACTCCAAGTTCACGTGCAGTTCATAACCGAATAGTGCTGTCATACTCGACTAACGAGCAAGAGATCACAACCCCTTCTGTCCGGCTGTTGACAGTCAAGAGAAGGTTAGATTCTGGGGGGGAGAGAGAGAGAGACACACAGAGGCCAGAGAGACAAGGGAGCAGCATCTTAAAAACCCCCGGGACACAGCAAGGCAGAGCTGGACTGAGCTGCTGCAGACGAAAGGAAAAACTGATTTTGAAGTGGAGTCTTTGTGTGTCTGTTCAGTGAAGTGTTTGTCAGAATTGGATTTAAACCATCACCTGAGCCGGCGCTGGGGGAGTCGACTGCACCGTTAACGGCCTCGCACTGCTGCGGGACTAATTAAGAGCGCTACACTCATTTGTGAAACTATTGCAATTCATTTTCGCGGATTGCAGAGATCGTGTTACGAGCCCGAGTGGCCGCGGAGAGCGGGATTAATCAGAGCGACCACACCGTCTGTAGGGGTCCCTCGAGTTTCCCTACTTTCATTTATTAAAGTATGATTTTAAATATTTATATTTCTTTTCTCTTCAGAGTCTGAAGGACGAATCTTAACGCTTCCTGTAGTGTCGATCCTATTCTTGTGTAGTTCTGAGCCGGGGTGTTAAGATGGTTTGCTTCGTGACTCATCTTCTCTTGCTTGGTACAGTATAAAATTAGACCATCTTGGACGATTAGTTAAAGAAATCCTGTGTCATGCTTGTTCTCTCTACTGATATCAGATGGAAAGCTATGTAGCTAAATAATCATCATAACAGAATAACATTTCCTTCTCCAACATCGTCAAACGTACCGATTCCAGACGGGCTCGTCTGTAAAAGCACATCTTTCACAGGCAGCCCGAAGACATCCACAGAAGTCAAAACAACTGCATTGAAGAACGTGGCTGTGGTTCATAGACCATCTGAGCATCACCTGACATCAAATGTCTGTGAGATGGGACCTGGGGACAGGAGAGAGATGTGACTGGGAGGCAGAAGTCCTCTCTGACAGCTGCTGGAAGGGGCAGCGTTGGCCGGAGACGACTAGGCTGACAGGACCTTGTCAGTGTGGAGATTTATCCAGACTGGGTTTATCGTGCTGCACTGGATTGGTCTAAGAAACTGCCAGTTGAAATGAAATTAAAAGTGAGAAAAGGAAGCCTGGGGATTGTGGAGCCGGATAGGAAGGCAGATTTGATCAGCTCCACGGGATGTCTCATCCTGCCGTCCTCCGATAACCCCGTCTTTGATCAATTTCCTGCATGGACCCAAACTGCGGTTGCCCGTCAGACTGGGTGTAAAATAGTCCTCTTCCATGGCTTCTGTCTTCCCTGCAGAATTGGTGTGTGATGTCTTTTTTCATTTAAGAAAAGACCAATTTTCTCATTTAAAGAAACTTCATTGGGAGCTTTTTTTCGCACGGCAATCCAGTCAAAGCTCTTCCAGGGAAATGACAGCCCTCAGATTAAGATGAACTCTCTCTGCAGGCGGCAAGAGAGAGAGACACAATCTGTCAAGAGCTGAAGGTTTATCCGTGTAATAGACGGAGGGAGAAGGACATCCTTAACACATCCGTCTTGGCCTCTGAAACCCAGTTTAGAGAGCAGCGAATCTGCTCTTCAAAAGAACACAGCAAAGTGAAACGGGGCCGGACACAATTGCCAGTGAAAGACCAAGAGCAGGGCCTGCTGTTTGTGTCATAATTTTGAACATGGTGGTGGACGCAGCTGGGTACGTTGGATGCTGAACCTGACAGGGCTGTTTCCAGAGGGGTTATTGCAGACAGATTTCCAGATGATTGCAGTCTCAGCAGATACAATCTTGGCAGCACAGGCTATTCAAAGGGACTTAGATAATTTTCAGGGCCGACACCTGGCGGATGAAATTCAGCAATAAAAAGACAAACAGAATGCTAGGGCATATTGTCAAAAGTGTAGAATTGAGAACAAGGGCAGTGATGTTCAGACTGTACAATGCGCTAGTTAGAGCTCATCTGGATACTGTGGACAGTTCTGGGCTCCACACTTCAAGAAAGATATCGCTGCTCTAGAGGCAGTTCAGAGGAGAGCAACCAGACTTATTCCAGGTCTGAAGGGAATGTCCTACTGAGAGACTGAGGGAACTGAACCTTTTCACCCTGGAACAGAGGAGACTACGTGGGGACTTGATCCAAGTCTTCAAAATCATGAAAGGCATCGACCACATCAAACCAGAGGAGCTTTTCCAGATCAGCAGGGACACACGCACCTGGGGACACAAATGGAAATTGGGCTTCAAGGCATTCAAGACAGAAAACAGGAGACACTTCTTCACACAGAGAGGCGTCACAATCTGAACAAACTCCCCAGCGATGTGGCTGAAGAATGTGAATGGCATCCTCTCAATTGGACACTGTGTTATGTTCTTATTGCACAAGCCACACTTATTACATGTGGCTCGGAGGTGTGCAGGCGAGTGGGCTTTCCTGAGAATGAGTTGCATTGTGAGAGTTTGCAGTTGCGTTGGCGGTGCCTGTTTTTAGGTGGGCTGCCATACAAAACCCTGGCTCCCTGTGCGGTGACAATCGAGTGACGATCGGAAACCAGTGCGGTAGAGTTTCTCCAGGGATTTCGCATCGATATCATTCCAATACCCATTGCCAACGAGAATGGCCTCCCGGGTCCGTCTTGCTGTCAGCGGTGACTTTTTTTTGTGTTGAGAGAGGCGTCTTAAATTAGTTTCTGTCGATGCAGAACGGCCGACCCGTGCATTTTATCGCGTGCAGGGAGATTACTGTATTGCTCTGTTTGCTGATGGGAAAAGATTTGCAGACAGCACAGAAAGCTTCTGGGGGAGTTTCGTCAACAGAACAAAACAAACAAGGAAACTATTAGAACGCCACTTTTTGCTCCATCCATCTTGTAGGTTAGCAGACAGGAAGTTCCTTCATTTCCATGTGCGCCTGCATTGTCAGTTCATCCTGCGCTCCCACTCTTTCACCTGGAAGGGAAGCATCTGTGTTTCCTATAAAGAGTCTGTGATCTAGAGGTCGAGAGAAGAGTGCGGTCAAATCCCATCACTCTCTCAGGTCAGGCCGGTGCTGGTGGTCCCAGTAAACTGTGCAGTTATACTGGGGACAGGGGTTCTGTTTGAGTTGGTTTATCAGGTGAGAGGAGCTCTGGGAATCCGGCTCCTGTCTTCTGTGAGGGAGATGGGAGAGACTTAGACTCTCTGCCCGGCAGCGGCAGATAATGGGGTCGAGGCCGGAGGACGAGACACGGCTGTTTTATCTGCTTCCACTTTATTGACCTCGAAAGGACACTGATTCCCACACGACTGCCTCTCCCTCTCTCTCTCCGTCTCCCTTGCTCCCTCTCCTTGTCTCCCTCTCCCCGTCTCCCTCTCTCTCTCGTTTTTCAGAAAGTGTGCCCAACATGTGGGATGGAAAGTAATTAACTTCCAGCCCAGGAGTGAAATAATCTTCTCCTGGAGTGACAAACTTGAAGCTAATTGAGAATCCCATTATGTCCCGGCCTACTTTCTCCCAAACCATCTATTAAAATAATAATCATCGTAATAATAATAATACATTAAAAAACAAACAACAAGCAGACGGAAAAAAAGCAATTTGCACCATTTCGATGTTTATGTAAATATCTGAGCAGCAGACATCAAATTGCCTGGGCAGAAAGCATCCATATGAACACTTGCATATAAATATGTGTCCTGCTGGAGCTCTCCATCAGTGGCGTAGTGGCTGTGCGTCTCTGTATTGTGTGTGTGTGTGTGTATCTATCTCTCTCTATATATATTATTTTCCCCTGTGTGTGAGTCACACAAGAGCACCGAATTATCTCGGCTCCAGCCGCCTGGAGGTGTTGGTTACACAGTTGCTCTCTTTCTGCTTCTCAATACCCAGAAGCTTGTTAAAGTGCGAAATCGAGCTCGTCTCCGGCCCACTGACTCCCCCGCAACTCCCCTGTACATCAAACGTTCGCTTTTCTGTGGTGTGTGTGTGAGTGTGTGTTTTTAAATACTCCTGAACTGTGCGGTGAGATCTGCGGTTGTGGATGCGGCTCAAACCACGTCTCCCTTCCTGGGAGTATCTGGCACACGGCTTCGCTCCTCTACTACGTGTGTTTTGTTGGCTGCCGTCAAGACACCTACACAACGGCTTTATGTTGTTCTGCGCCCGATAGTTACGTGTCGCGGCAATCGTAGCTTTATTACCATTGTTTTTCACTTTTTCTTCAGGCGTCCGTCTTTCATTCTCCTACCAATTTGTTGTCCTTTAAAGAGAAAGAAATAATGAAGCGTTTGGACATTTTCAGACTCGCTGCCAGTGCTCCTTCGCAGGGGTTTAATGATATAGAAAATTCAGAGCCTCCACAGCAGAGCCGCAGGTGGTATCTGGGCCGGGCCACGTTTCCAAACCGTGGTTCTGTGCGGTTGAGCCCGAGCCGGGGGAGTCCGGGGGAGGCTCTTCTCTCCCTGCGTTCCCTCAGACACTGTTTATCTCCTGGTGTTTATAATTTACTATTATTATTAATCTCAGTGCTGTAGAAACGTGTGGAGCCGTGGGCCGGCGGTTGCGGTGAGTTCGGTGCGAAGGGTGCAGACAGGCAGGCGCGATATCTCTCACCTCCACTCCCAGCTCCCCCTCTTCTGTGCGCTGGACGTCCACGCGGCTCCACTGGGGGTCTCCCCTCTCCGGGGTGTCGCACCGCGTCCGAATACCGTGATACAGACCGGCGCTCGCTGGGGGGTGAACTCCATCCGTCTCCTGTCACTCCGCATTGATCCGCTTTGATCCCCGGCTCTCAGAGGAGACTTCAAAGATTAAAAGATTGACTTCCTCCGCGGCCGATTCACAGATCGAATAAACGCATCTAAATAAACAGCGCAGAGGAATCGAACGCGCCTCTCACTGCGCAGATCGTCCGGAAAGCCTGGATTTGTTGAATTGCTTCCTAGACGATTGAGTGCCGCACACTGGACGTGCTCCGGTCTCTCGCACATGGGTTGTGCTGTTGGGTGTCATCTTGGCCAGAGCAGCAGTCATCCTCGCTACAGCACATGCTCCCTACAGTCGTTTAAACAGCGACTGTTGTGTCTACAGACTCGCCACTGAAACCTACAGAATAAAACTAATGTCCATAGTGATCTCCCACCCAATAATAAAACACAAGCACATGTCTAGCTCTGTGGACAATACTGCCGTGCCATTCGCTCGGACTGCAGGCCATGGAGAGGCTGGGCTCTGTTGGCTGTACTGGGCGGTTTGCCGGCGGCCTCTTCGCTCCCGGGCTCTAGGGGGTTCAGTTGGCCAGCTTTGGGGCCGAATGGTGCGCTGGGTATTACCAGGGCAGAGTGAGACCACCAGGCTGCCAGGCCGGCCTGTCTGTGATGAGGCCGTTTCGAAGTGTCACTCGGCTGTCTGGAGCAGGTGCATCAGTGCGTTGCATCATGGGACAGTCGGCCACGTCCTCTCGCCAGCCCTCTGTTCACTTGAAGAGGAACCAGCTGCGTTTGAACGGTCTACTCATCGCACATCACGTTCCCTGCATGTTCTGGAAGAAACAGCCGCTAAATATAACTGTCCTCAGTATATGTTCCCTGTGTTTACATCACAACACTCGGCAAACACACTCTTAGCATCGCTACGAGTGATAAGCAAATTTCACAGGCTTCCTTTCATGCGACTGAAATATCTGTGAAAGCTCTCATTTTCAATGACAAGAGGCTTAATTCTTCTCCCCTAAATGCCTCTCCTTCGCTTCTAAATCGGGCAGATTACTCACAGATGTGTTGCATCTAGATTTGTAATTGTCTTTTTTTGCATTTCATACAGACCTATAAAATGAATTAAAAACACAAATAATCACATTGCTGTACGGAACGGATGTGGGTGAGTGGCTGTGCCCCCCATTCGAATAATGACCCCCCGGGGAACAGAGGCGTGAATTGCTTGATTTAAGAGGGACGTCTAGAGCCCTGAGCTCCGGCCGGGACCCTGCTTCTCCACTGCAGCGTGATGGCGTTCAGGTGGGCTCTCACAGAAAACCTCACTGTGTTCGTTACAGCAGAGCGGCGCTAACAGCCCTGTCGAGTGGTGTTTGCCCTGGCTTTCCCCACCCATCCATCCATTTTCAAAGCTGCTTATCCTGGCAGGGAAACCGGAGCCGATCCCAGCAGGCAGAGGGTGCAAGGCAGGAGTACACCCAGGACGGGATGCCAGTCCATCACTAGGCATCACACACACACACACAAACACATACACTCACACACATACACTCACACAGGGCAATTTAGAGGGACCAATCAACCTGACCTGCACCTCTTCAGACGGTGGGAGGAAATCAGAGTGCCCGGAGAAAACCCATGTGGACACGGGGAGAACATGCTAACTCCACACAGACAGGCCCCCCGAGACGGGACTCGAACTCGAAGCAGTGCTAACCAACGTTCCTCACCCCGTCTTAATAATTGAATAGTTGATTGTTTTGAGTCGGTCGTGTTGGAATTAAATGCACTACGACAGTGTTTCTCAACCTGCTGGTGTGTGTTCCAACCGAGCTCTCAATTACTTAATTGAACCCTTAATTGAAGTAATAATTTCCTAAATCAGAGCCTTTTAATTATTTAAAACTGTGAGGGTTTTTAGTGAAGTATAGAATTGTATAAAGCAGCGACTGATTTTGAGTCCCGAGATCACAGTATTCTTGGTTATATAACAGTCTTTGGTTGGCTGTGGATTGCAGTCCTGAACGATCAGCGCTAGAAATTATATCCAGATCAGGAGGCGTCCTCTGGTTTAGTATAATCCGCCCCCCCTGTTTTGGGGAGTTGTCCCGTTGCTGTGTTCGTGCTGTACTTCCTCCTCACCTGCATTGTTTACTGACGGCTCCTGGCCGCCGTGCGATGAGTGGTTTGTGCTCCTAGGCCTTGGCCTCCATTGCCCTCCTCCATTTCTCACCACATCGGAGGCTATTAAAGGCTGTTTGGTTTGTGTGTTCGGGCTCCGTATCTCCTTCGGTCCTGCCTGGGATTGCTCTGTTTATTTACTCTTCCATTCACTTAGCGGGGGGGTGGGGGGTGCACTGCCATTTGCTGGTACAAAAATTACGAATGACAGGTATTTGCACCTGAGGATGGTTTTCACCTCTCGGTGTGACGGGTCTTGCGGCGCCGTGGCCTGTCACACACCGTGCTTTTGGTGGAGTCGCCTGCCGGAGCCGGAATCTTAATGTGCTTCTGCTGCGCGGGGCGGCCTGCGCCAAGGTGCTGGATTTGCTTTTTGAGGGCAGTGCCTGGGCGCAGACCTGCCAGTTTCTGTGCTGCGCTTGGCAGCTGAGCAGTAATGGGAGCCGAGCCGAGTTCTCTACAGCTAATTTCCTTTTGTGTTAGGCTGCCCATGCATGAAGCGTGCACTATCGAAAGAAATCGGCTGACAATTAATTTGCTCTGCTTCTGAAGCCGCTGTGGAAGGCAGGCAGCCCTGTTCTTTTTAATATCTTTCTCTTTTTAATGGCTTTCGTGGCAGAGTGTGCTCGTCTCGCCGGCGCTCACTCCGGCAGCGCCGCGGCATTAGTCAATCCGAGCCGCTAATTTGAAATGGCTTTGCTCATTGACCACTTTTTTCCTTCCTTCTTATTCCTTTTACTCTCCAAAGGGACCGATGACTGATTGTGCATTTTCGAGACACAGTCTGAACTTCCTCGTGACGCTGCAGAGCTCGTGGCCCGAGGCAAATGCAACGGTGCCTCTCGTGTGATTTAATCGAATCGAATCCTTTAATTAATCCATGAGAAGCTGGCAGCTGTTCTGCGATATTTTGAGTCATGTGTTGCCTGACGGTTGTGAGGCTCTGACTGTAGTGTGAGTCACTCAGGTGGTCTCCAGCGGTGTTTAAGAGACTGTGTTTTATACACACACAACCCTGCTGTGTTTTAATCAGCCGCCCCACGGGTTCTGGGATTCGGTTTTCCTCCGTGTTTATAAACCTGCAGCAGAAAATCACCCGGGGGGAACAGCATCTGCGTCAGACCTGCCGAGCTTTGTCACGGCCATCGTGGGCGTGGGGCTTGTTACCTGCCTCTCCTTGGCCTGCAGGGTCCGTGTGCCTCTGACCCCCCGCTCTGTGTTGCAGGTATGGAAGCGCTCCGGGGCCTGGTTCTACAAGGCCCTGCCCAAGTTTGTGCGGCCCCTGAAGGAGCGCTGTCGAGGGGCGGAGACCGGCCTGCGGGGGGCGGCGCAGAGAGGAGGGACGCAGACTTGCAGGGCTGTGCCGCCGGGCCGGACCTACAGCTGGGCACGGAGCAAAGGTCAGTCCTGCACTCTCCGAAATAAAACACCCAGATCACGCACATATTCCTGCATGTATACAAAGTCATTGTCACGCCACAGTAAGCCTGTACTCTTATCTCCCGTGTTGGTACTGAAGCACCGAGATCTGTGAAGCTCATCGGGACGTTCGGACGTCTCTGCTTGGAGCCGATACACACCGACACTGACGCACACATCTGCGTACGCGTGTAATTACACAGATAATCCATCACGCGGATTGCTCATGCTCTCTGTGTTTGTTTTTGGATGCCTTGGCCCCGCAGTGTCTGTACAGGAATGTGTGTTTGCTGTTCCTCTGGCTTACAATCCCATCGGCTAATATTTGCTCGGCTGAACCTCGGGACCTCCTGCCGGCCCTGAGCCTGCCTTTGTTTGTGTGGTTCTGGTTTTGTGTGACGGATCAAGGCAGTGATGTACAACATGTTTGTTGTTGTTCCTGTATTATGGTAATTTTAAAGAATCGGTTTAATTTGCAGGGAAACAAGGTTAATTGGTGAAGCGTTTTGAGCTCAGGTCGCGACGCCCACGTCTCCCGGGCTGACGCTCGCCTCGCCGTCTTATCTTAACTGTGCGATTGCCAGGACTGGGAGATCGAACCGCTTCTGTCTTTGAAGGAGGAAAACACTACACAATCTAGTGGCTGCGTCTGCGTCCGTCCCGCCTCCCTGTTTTGACATCATTATTTTCCTTGCTAATGTCGTTTGACCGTCCACCGATCTGTGCTTGTCATTTCTCGTGCTTCCTGACGAGTCCATCAGAAGTCACACCTGTAGGACTCGGGCTTGAAACCAATCCGTTTCTAATTCGCTCTGTTATCCGTCAGCCGGGCCCGTTCCTCTGCGCCTCTTCTCCGCTCTGTTCCAGCTTCTGATTAGAGATGGCAGACACCCCCGTGACCCGGCATTGCTAATGCCGACCTTCTCCCACGACCTTCTCCTCCCTGTGTGTGTGTGGATAATTACCTCAGCTGCTTTATACCTTCCTGTGTAATGAGCTATAATTGGATATTTATCAGGTTCTTCCCTCCTGATGATCTCAGTGACATCGTTTCCATAAGGATGGGTGCTCTGGTGGGGGCAGGTATCCTCTCTTAGTATGTGTGGATTAATGTACACACTTGTGCCCGTGTCCCTCGTCTCTCCAGTTTTTTATTGTGTTAAAAGTTCAGTTCATCTTCAGTAGGTAGAAAAACCTAAACCAAAATAACTGCAGGGATACCCAAATATCTTGTTGTACATTAATGATTGATGGTGTATAGGAGGTTCAGGCTCTGTTTGGGGGAAACGCAGAGAGGTGTCTGAACATCATGGCTACAAAAACAATGGTTTCTTGGCCCGACGGGACCTCGGACCAAAACAACAGCCCGTAATCTGAGAAATACATTTCTTTCTTAATGTGTTTACTTGTTTTACCATCAGCGCTACCAGGCAGCAACGCACCCCCTTTGTACGAAAGTCATCAATCGAGGAAGTTATGAAAGGTTTTCTTCGGAAGAAGTAAATAAGAAATAACTCATTGGGTGACACACATCAGGGAAAATGGAGAGTGTAATTGAAGGAGAAAACAGAGTGAGTCTGCGCTGGCTGATTAATAGGCAGAGGAGAGGTGATTTATGAACGCATGGAGCGCCTGGAAACGGCGTCTGGAGTCAGCTCGGCTAAATACGCCTAATTTTGTACGCTGAATAATTCATAGATATCGATATGGGGGTGTGCTTCCCGAGAACTTGTTCTTGAAACTCTTTTCAGACGCATAACCACTTCACTGGCTCTCAGGAGAAGTTCTCGTCGAGATTTGTATTATTGATAAAAATCTACATTGACGCACTTTTTTTGATGTGTTCTTGTTGCAGGGCTTGTGCCACACAACTCACACTTGGGCTGCACACTGTGTTCAGGTTTTGTGGGGGGAAATATAATTGAATGAATTAAAGTTCCCGGCACAGAGACTTGTTTTATCATTAAAGGCATTGACCACATCAAACCAGAGGAGCTTTTCCAGATCAGCAGGGACACACGCACCCGGGGACACAAATGGAAATTGGGCTTCAAGGCATTCAAGACAGAAAACAGGAGACACTTCTTCACACAGAGAGGCGTCACAATCTGAACAAACTCCCCAGCGATGTGGCTGAAGAGACAATTTGGGAACATTCAAAAACAGACTGGATAGGATCCTTGATCACTTAGTTATTAATGGACACCAAACGAGCACTATGGGGCGAATGGCCTCCTCTCGACTGGACACTTTCTTATGGTCTTATCTTTAAACTGACACATCTTGGGGAGTTGTGAGGCTCTTGGCCTGGCTGTGCACCCTTATGCTCCTCTCTGCAGTGGCAAACTCTCGAACCGACATCCTCTCGGCAAAGGTGCACCTCGTGCGTAATTTTGAAATGATTAATCATCCCTGGCTGACGGGGTGTGGGGGGGAAGGTGGTGCGATTGCAGTCCTGCTCTCTGGCTTTACAATTTCAGAGTCACCGTTTAAACAGCTGTCAGGAGCACAGACTCACTCTGATAAGATGGTCGTAAAAGCTCGGGCAGGATGGCAACGCGCCCAGATTCGCTACGCTAATAATTATAATAACACCAAAAAAATCATCCTTTTCTGTACGTGCCATCAAACGTGGAGCAGCTGCACGGCGTTCACCGGGACTCGCACAAAGGGGAGATTTATGTAAAGTAAATTCGCTGCGACAAGACTAAAGCCGAACCATCTGCTCTCGACGATAAGTGTTTAATTGCGGGGCAAAGAGTACCTCTGTGTGTCGGCACGGCGCCGCTCCCTGCGCCTCTCCAAGAGGACGCTCCGCAAACAGGAAGCCGCCGGGTGCTCGCGCTCTCTCTCGGCTAATGATGCTCTTTTCACCGGGTTTGAATTCACAATTATCCTGCTCTTTCACTGCCGTGCTACTTATTTTCTATTTTAGTCGATTTCATAAACAACTTGGAAATTGGTTCTGCCCTTTGTGAAGGCGGGGATCAGCTGCTCATTTCCTGAAGTGACTCGATCCCCCCTTCTGCCTCTTCTCGCTGTGCTTTTGGAAGTGTCTAAAACACCAGGAACCACTGCTGAAGACTTCCAGGGGTCCCGGTGCACGGGTGGGCCGCCGGGAGTGTGCTTGGTGCCTCTTGGAAGTAATGACAGGGTTGAGAGTGTCACGTGACGCACATTAAACAACAATCTTACTGTATGTCGATCTGCCGAAGAGAAACAAGCTTCAGTTTTCTTAACCATGGCGAGTTTCTCGGTCCAGGCCTCCTGTTGTATAACCGCTCTTGGCACGAGGAGTTTGGATACACTTTCTGCCGCAGCAAGCAGATGGCGGTTGACGCTGGTGTTTTACATGGCCATATATTTTGTCACCGAGCTGAGTTCCCCCGCAGACGTGAGACTCACGAGATGGGATTTCTTCAGCAGAACGGAAAACCCGAGTGGTATAAAACGGCCAAAGTTTGGCTTTAAAGGTCTTGTGGCTACTCTTGGTAAATATCGTTTGGCTTTGGTTTTGTTTACTTTTTATTCAGTGTTTCACATTTCAGTTTTTACTGATTAAAGTACACAATGTATCCACACAGTTCAATAGGTGAGAGGCAGGGATGTGAACCTCTTCCAACTCACAACTCGCAGTCTGACAGGTTGTGTTCAGTACGTGTTGTTTACCGTATCGTTTACCAGGGTAAATTGTCATCAAGTGACTGGCTTCTCCCCACCTGTGCCACGGGTTTGCTTGCTTAGGTAGCGCCCTTATTGCACCCGACGCCGAAACTAATCTCGTTTGAGTGTTTGATCAGCCACTGAAATGTATCCAGGCCACTTCTAGATCTCATCTCGAGGTGCAATTTGTGAAAGGAGGGTTAAAAGTGAGGCACTGGCATTCAAAATTGCTGGGTAATTATTGGCAGGTTTGTGGAGCTCCACAGGGTTTGATTAAACCGCTAACATCTGCACCTCGAACGTGACCCTCTGCTCCCGAGCAGTGGAAATCCTCCCCAGGCTGATTTGCAGAGCACTTGACTCCCACACAGTGCGTTTGTGAAGACGCACACCATCGCAGTGCGTTGTTTCAGCAATTCATTACTGCTGAAGTGCAAACGACCAGCAACTGATGCATTTTTCATAAAATTCTGTGTTTTTTTTTCCTTTTGTTCTATGTTAGAACATAAGAAGAACATAACACAGTGTCCAGTCGAGAGGAGGCCATTCGCCCCATCGTGCTCGTTTGGTGTCCATTAATAACTCAGTGATCCAAGGATCCTATCCAGTCTGTTTTTGAATGTTCCCAAATTGTCTCTTCAGCCACATCGCTGGGGAGTTTGTTCAGATTGTGACACCTCTGTGTGAAGAAGTGTCTCCTGTTTTCTGTCTTGAATGCCTTGAAGCCCAATTTCCATTTGTGTCCCCGGGTGCGTGTGTCCCTGCTGATCTGGAAAAGCTCCTCTGGTCTGATGTGGTCGATGCCTTTCATGATTTTGAAGACTTGGATCAAGTCCCCACGTAGTCTCCTCTGTTCCAGGCTTAAAAGGTTCAGTTTCTCAGTCTCTCAGTAGGACATTCCCTTCAAACCTGGAATAAGTCTGGTTGCTCTCCTCTGAACTGCCTCTAGAGCAGCAATATCTTTCTTGAAGTGTGGAGCCCAGAACTGTCCACAGTATCCAGATGAGCTCTAACTAGTGCATTGTACAGTCTGAACATCACTGCCCTTGTTCTCAATTCTACACTTTTGACAATATACCCTAGCATTGTGTTTGCCTTTTTTATTGCTTCCCCACATTGTTTGGATGGAGAAAGTGAGGAGTCCACATAGACTCCTAGGTCTTTCTCATGCGTTACTTCATCTAGTTCTATTCCTCCCATAGTGTAATTATAGTGGACATTTTTGTTACCTGCATGTAGTACCTTGCACTTGTCCACATTGAATTTCATCTGCCAGGTGTCGGCCCACAACTGAATGTTATATAAGTCCCATTGAATAGCCTGTGCTGCCGAGATTGTATCTGCTGAGCCACCTATTTTAGTATCATCTGCAAATTTGACAAGTTTGCTAACTATCCCAGAGTCCAGATCATTAATATAGATTAGAAAAAGCACAGGCCCTATTACTGATCCCTGTGGAACTCCACTAACAACCTCACTCCAGTTAGAAGCGACTACTCTAATCAACACCCTCTGTTTCCTATAAATCAACCAGTTCATAATCCATCTACTTACATTACCCTGAATGCCTACAGCTTCCAATTTGAAGATCAGTCTTTGGTGTGGAACCTTATCAAAAGCTTTTTGGAAATCTAAGTATATCATATCATATGCTTTCACGTGATCTACAGCTGCAGTTGCATGTTCAGGAAACTCCAATAAATTAGTAAGACATGATCTGCCTCATCTAAACTCATGTTGACTATCTCTAAGAATATGGTTTTCATTGAGATGCTCCTCTATTTTCTGTCTAATCATTTTTTCCAACATTTTACAAGTAGAAAAGCTCTTTGCATTAGTTTTAGCTCCAATAACTATGCATCTTTCTATTTCCCTCTTTGCTTTCCTGATACCTTTCTTAAGATCTCTTTGCAGTTTGCAAAACATATTCTTTGTATTTTGTTTTGTCTCCATCTCTTTTGTATGTGCTATACAACATTTTCTTTCTCTCTTTGGTACAAATTTCTCCTGAGCCTCAAGTAGTATATTCTTAAAATATAAGCATCCATTTTCTCTGACTCTGTATCCAGTGTGCTCCAGTCTACCTCTTCTAATTGTAGACCATTGTTTGGTCCTTGTTTTTTTAAGAAATCATGTCCAATCAACTGAATTTACCACAGGTGGACTCCAATCAAGTTGTAGAAACATCTCAAGGATGATCAGTGGAAACAGGATGCACCTGAGCTCAATTTTGAGTGTCATGGCAAAGGCTGTGAATAATTTTTAATACATTTGCAAAGATTTCAAACAAACTTCTTTCACGTTGTCATTATGGGGTATTGCTTGTAGAATTTTGAGGAGAATAATGAATTTAATCTAATATTTAGGCTGTAACATAACAAAATGTGGAAAAAGTGAAGCGCTGTGAATTCTTTCCGGATGCACTGTAATGCTACCGCACAACCTCTTCGATTTTGCCTGTCTCTACTAAACTGTGTGTATCCTTCCAACTTGTATTCATCCCCATCATTTTCTGTAAGCCATGTTTCTGTCACTCCTACAACATCATAGTCACCCGCCAGCACTGTGGCTTCTAGGTCTAACATCTTGTTCCTTATACTCCTGGCATTGAGGTACAAACATTTCAGGACTTTCCTACTAGCAGTTTCCCTCTGTTTTCTTTCCTTAGTGGAACATGTCCCATTGTCAGAGCTTCCTGCCCCCCTGGTTCCTAGTTTAAATGATTCTCAATTACTCCGCACATACACTCTCCCAATGCGTTAGCCCCCCTTCTGTTTAGATGTAGACCGTCCGGTTTGTACAGGTCCCATCTATCCCAGAAGAAAGACCAATGCTCCATAAACCTAAAACCCTCTTCCCTACACCAGGATTCAACTACGTATTGAACTTTCTAATCTCTGCCTGTCTCCCTGGCCTGGCACATGGTACCGGAAGTATTTCAGAGAAAACTACTGTGGAGGTTCTGCTCTTTAAATTTGTCTTGCAGAACCTCTGTCCTACCTTTTCTTATGTCATTGGTTCCAATGTGGACCATGACCAGTGGATTCCCCCCAGCTTTGGCCAGTAGCCCGTCTACTAGTTTAGGGAGATCTGCAACCTGAGCACCAGGCAGGCAAGATACCATGCGGGTCTCCTTGTCACTAGAACACAATGTGTGATCTATGCCTCAAGAATTGAGTCTCCTACTATAACTACCTCCTTCTTCTGGGGTGGAGTGGGCACCATGGTGCTCTGGTGCACAACTGCCCCCCCCATCACCCTCTGAGCTGTCACTGTCCAACTCGGTGTCCAGCAGATGGAACCTGTTGGGCATTTCTAGCTCTTGGGGTGTCTCTAGGGGCTGTGCGCGCCCTGTTCTGCGGTTACGACCTACTGTAACCCAGCAGTTCTCTATGCTGTCCTGCTCTGAGGTCTCAACTCTCCTAGGTTTTGGCTGCGCACCATCTCTCTCATGGGCTGATTGACAAATTCTATATATCACTAATACAGCGCAGATCAACAAGCTGAGCCTCAAGATCACAAACCTTTATCTCTAGGATTTCAACCTGCTGACAACTTTTACAAATTAAACCTTCTTGGATGAGTTCATCCAGGAAGGCAATCATTCTGCAAGCCTGACACTGTAGTGGCCACATTCTTCTAGATGTTAGTTTTTTAGTCTCTTGGTTCCTGTTCCTTAGTCAACTGCTTAACTTTTTGTCACTGAGAAACAGCGCCGCTCTTTCTCAACAGCTGCTTTAAGTAGCTTTTGTCTACTTGCCCCCAATTCACACCTAACTGACTCCAACTGGATCCACCTGGCACAACTCACTTAACAGCAGTCCTGCTAGTCCTTGACTAAATCACCTTTCCTTCAACCTGTTTACTTTCACCAGCTCAGCAGCTGAACTGAATTGACTTCAATTTAGGCAAACTACAGACAATGCTAACTTCAATTAAGCCAAAGTTAAAACAAAATGAGCAATGCTAAGACTGGTCTGAAACTAGTCAAACAACAAGATGGCTGCCTCTCACCTGTACTCTCCTGTGTCTCTCTGTGGCAACTTGTAAATACTCTTGGTCTCAACAGCAGCTTTAAGTAGCCTTTTGTTGCTGCGTTTCTCTTTTGCTTCAGAAGGTTACATGAAATATTCCAGCTTTTGTCTTTGAAGATCAACATGTGCCGATTGCTTTTGTCCTGTTAAAATTAACGTTTTGTGTTAGCTATTCAAGAAAATCAATGCCGCTGCTGTTAATAGGAAGTATCCTTCACTGTGTCAGGTTTGATCCTTTTAACGGGTTATGACATTCTCTGACAGCGCCTGGTGAAACAAAGCCGCACGTGTATGTCCTTCCATTAAACAAAGCCGACTCGTTACCTACGTGTGCGGCCTTGGAAGGCAGCGAACAGGCACTCTAGTGTGTTGTAAGAGCTTTAAGCCTTTCGTGCTCTTGTACTCACCTCCAAATGGCCCTCAGACCCTGTGAAAACGGCACAGAACAAGCCCAGAGCAATCTCCCCAATATACCCCTGCCGCATCAATAACACATTAATAAAATCATACTCAGTTTGTCTACAAGCTTCTTGGGGTAATAGGACAGTAATGAACAACAGCAGGGTTGAAGGAGACATGTTTGTTAGTGTTGCTAGATTGGTGCCATCATTTGTCAGCCCCAAGATTCACTCTAATCACGGCGGAGATGCGAGGGAAGAGGTTTCCCGAGGTGTGTGCTTCTCAGACAGCAGTGCTCAATCATCCGCCGCCTGTCGCTCGTCTCTTTCCACAGGGATGTTTCTGAATGGATTTGCCCCTCGATGCAGCCCTCGGTGCGACCGAACATGGCAGCGGCACACGGGCACACAGACAAATGCCAAACAGTGCCGTATGTTTCATTGCATACGAGGAAAATCTGCTGTCTGGAAGTCCGGGGTGTAAATCTGCAGCGATGCAGGCGTCTGTGTCTCCGTACCGGCCTGGTGCTAATATTCCCATCATCTGCTCCCTCCTCCCTCCAATCTGTTATTAGACTCTGACCACCTTCCTCATCCTCCGTAAGACTCGCCTGTTCAGCTGGCGTGTTTTGTACGCGTTGGCTGACATTTTTTTTGCCTCTAAAAACCGGGAAACGCCCGAGAGAAGTCTGAATGTGGGTGTGTAGTTATTTGCTTGAACAGAACAGGTTAAATGGATGTCATGTGGATTAGAAAACGCCCCCGTGTCACACCACTGTGTCTAGATGCTGTGCTGCGGTCAGCCGAAGTTTACACCGGCCTCAGCAGGAATGGGGCAGAATTGGCATTCCAGTTAGTTCCTCAATACCTGACCCGGCTTGTCTGATAGCGGCTGCCAGGAGGAACCGTTAGAATGACCCCCCAGCGGCTCGATCAGGCCTCTGCTCTGCATACTGCAAGACCGTCTGTAATGTGAAGGAGCGAGAGGCGAGGAATGCTGATTTAAACTTCCAGAGACAACAGAGAGACCTGTCTTCACTGTGCAGTGTTGCTACACCGTTCCCTCACACACGCACTGTACGGTTTGCAAACTCGGTTCTTGGAAACCCTTGGCAGTGGCAGGCTATGCTTCGGGAAGAAGAACAAAATAGGGCTTTTATCATTTCAGATATGAAATACTCCAGCCAGACGCTAAGTGACATAAGTACTCGCTGTTACAGCTGTCAGGGAAAATTGTGTTGTTGTCTTAGACTCTGTCAGTGTTGTGCAGGTTTTGGTGACCGAGCACTTGAAGTTAATGGGATGTGTTTTTGCCGCATCACTCTGCTAAAAGGCGCCGCTGCTCCCCACTGAGGGGACGCCTGGAGGAAGTGACAAACTGGTGTGTTCATCAAAGCCAGCCCGCGCTTCCCTGGTTATCTGATGCCTTTATCTGGCTCCAGCAACACAAGCTCTGCGCTGTGATGTCACCGCAATACTAGTCTTCCGGGATGACAGCAGGCTGAGAGTCTCTCAGTGCCTGTGGAGACGAGGGACATTAAATCCATGTCAGATGTAAATCTCCTGACTCTGAGAAGCTATAACTGCAGTGCTGGTCACATATTCACGTCTGTGTCATACAGGGGTGCATATCACAAATATAGACTTCTAAACTGGGGAGATTTTTGATTGTACATCTACCACAGTACCCGTAATTATCCTTTCAAAAATCCCATTGAAATCTTCATGTGCCTGTGATATGATATCCTGCTTTAGCTTGTGCTTACAGACCCGGTCTATGCAATAATTGCGATGAAACGGTCTTCAAATGCGATGCTTGGTTTTGGTCAGTAACACAACACAGGCGCGCATCTCGCAGTGCGTCTTCAAACGTATTGATCCAAAAATAGCCGCTGCTCTGCCCATTAAGCCTCCAGACTCCAATATTTTGACAGCTTACTTATTCAACCGACCAAATAAAATGCTTACTCTGAGCTCATCCGTCAGCGCAGAGCGCGCTCATGTAAGCGTCTCGCTGGCGGTGCGTCCCACCCCAGCTCCATCAAACCATCGTCCTCAGGGTGCTCTGGGCAGCTGCGTTTTCCGTTTGCTTTTCTTGGCTCAGTAAGCATGAAGCCCAGGGAGTTGGTTTTCTCGGCTTCAACAGGTTTTCCAGTCGTTCACTGTGAGGAACTCCTCCAGAACCCGCGTTCGGGGCCTCGTCTTCAGCCTGTTTACCCAGGTTCACCCAGGGGCTGCGCCTGGCCTTCACTGCCTTCACACGGCGGAGGAAAAACCTGACATGAATAACTGAGTCTCCGCAGCTTCACACCGTCTCTACACAGTCAAGGGAACCTAAACGTTAAAAGCCCTCCCCCCAAATGTATTGATTCCTGGAATATTGTTGTACTAATTCTCTATGAAACTCGTTCGGAGGTGGATATTCCCACTGAGGAGAGAGACGGCGCTGTTGGAGTCGGGGGGGCACAGGAGATCATTGAGCAGATGGGGGGGGGCGGTGGCTTGTTTGCAGGGAGGTCAGCCCCATTTATCATCCAGCTGCCATAGATTTCAGACACTAAACAGATTATCTCGCGCTCCTCTGGGTTTATTTTCGGATTGCCCTGCACGTCTCAATTGGTCACCGTTGACTTCAGTGATCTGTTTACTAACCGGAGCCGCGGAGAGCCTGTTTACTGAGAGTCAAAAGCAGGAGATTAAGTGTGGTTTTATAAACGGGTCACCTGTTGATCTGAAGTGTTTCATAACGAGCCGCTCCGCAGATCGAGGCTTCAAAAGAATCAATTACAGTGAGCTGCGTTTTCTCACTGGCTGCGTTTACATGTAGCCTAATATTCTGTTAATAATCCGACTAATCACTCAATCGGATACAATACCCTCATGTATCGGAGCAGACCAATCAGTTCGAGCTTGTTCCCAGTGAATTTTTGATCCGAATGAAAGGGCTGGTGTAGACCTTTCGATAATCAATTTAATGGAAGAATATTAGCTACTAATAGCCTTATAAACGCCACTCTCTCAGTCGGAGGCTACTGCTTCTTTCAGCGCACGTCCGTTACTTTGCGTCACACAGCTAAATCCAAAAACACAGTGAACATTTTTCTGCTGTGGAAACTAAATGTTACATTTTACTTCCATTCGAAATCCGTAAACTCCTGAAGCACAACTCTCTCCCACCAGTCTGAGCTCCGTACCTTCATCCAGCGATCTCTTGTCATTGGGGGAGGGATAGGCATCACGCTAATCATTGGAATCAAACTGGCATTGCACTACTAATTTTAATGTTCAGCAAGTGCACAAGGAGTATATTTTGCGGACCCTGTCGAATTTATAAAAATACTACAAATAGAAGTATTGTGTACCTGAGCACACAACTCGCTAACGCAACCATTGGCAAGAATGACATGGGCTTTGTGTTGTCATGATGTCAAGGATGCTCTACCCATGTGCAAAATGTATTCCGATGACATCCCTGTACATATAAACGAATGTTAGTGTTCATAGATGCAGTTCGCTCAGACTCTTCAGTTGGAACTAATTAATTCAGACTGATGAAATTCTCTGCATGTAAACACAGCCATTGTGTGATTTGTAATGTATGAGAAGATCCGTGCGTTCGCTTTCTGAATCTGCACTCCAGCTGAGGAGGGAATTAGCAGGTGCTCTTCCTTCTCTCCGAGCTTCAGGCCAGTGTGGGAGACCCAAATTCAATAACCGCCAATCAAAGCACCCCGGCTTCGCCTCGCTGTCGGCTGAGAGGTCATTAGCAATGCCCGATAATCCATCGTCTGATCTCCATCTCTGTGGCAATACGTATTACGTGAAGGATGTTGTATTAAGCTCCGCAGGTTATTAACAGGGCTGGGGAAACTCTTTGTGAAGCGTCCCTGAGATGAAGCTGTTGAATTTTAAGGAGACAAAGAAAACTCGAGGGATTGAGACCAAAGCTGCCCGGGAGAGAGATTCTCAGACAGGTCGACACACACAGCACAGAGAATACGGTAAAAACATTGCACACAGAGACACTGGCATGTTCAGAGTTAATTAAGTCTGAATGAGGGGCTAGAAATCGTTTTTTTTGAATGTGCCAAAAAAAACAAAAATAATTTAGACATTTGAACTTTTCAAAAACGACCAAATCTAAAATGCCTGTTTGAAAGCACAGCTCCCTTAAAAAAACACATTTCATACCATAAATGCAGAGGTCCCCCACGGTCTCCTGCCATCAGTATCTGGTAGCAGACAGACGGCCGATCGGCGCAGATGGAAACAGTCCTGCCTT
This sequence comes from Amia ocellicauda, assembly GCF_036373705.1. NCBI lineage: Eukaryota > Metazoa > Chordata > Actinopteri > Amiiformes > Amiidae > Amia > Amia ocellicauda. The sequence goes on along the minus strand of NC_089871.1, from coordinate 200,410 downwards.
TCAAGGGCTCCCAGATGAGGTGTAAATGGGCCAGTCCTCACTGGCCCACAGAAAAATGGAGATTCAGGAGCTCATATATTTCAGAGCAGACAGGGCGCAGTCCTTACGGGGTAAAGATCATTTGAACGCATTGATTCGCCTGCGTACGTCCTAATGTGGTTTTGATGATTGAGTGTTTGAAGCCGATGACGCCGTGCTCCCGTGGTGTGGGACTTTAATTTGGAAATGAAGTGTTATTGCTCCTGAACTGAAAAATAAATGGTACTTCATCTAGAGAGCTCTGGCTAGGGAAGCTGGGATGGTAGCGGAGAAGACCGCAGTGAGAGGGAAAGATTGGGGTTGGACAATGGAAAGGGTTACCAAGATGTTTACAATTGATGCTGTGCTAAATGTATTTTCGTGTATATGATTTGGCCCAGATTAAATCTCAATCTCAGTTTTGAATTGTGTCGGATAATGGCGTTTTTATTGAATACGTGCAGGATTTCTCTGGAAAACAACAGATGACAAGTTATCATTAAACAATTTCACGTCAAACTGTGATCAGGGCCTTGTAGCTCCATCCAGGCTATTGAGAAACATCCTTGGGTGAATCATTACTGCTGATCTGTTGAGGCTGTTTGACCTGGCATCTCTGGCAAAGAGACGGGGAGATCGATGGCCTTGCGGTGGAATTGCTGAGGCCACAAACGAGGGGCGGTGGGATGTTCTATGCATTGCTCTCAGTGCTTTCTGAGGTGCCACAGAAACAGAGGTCTGTAAATGGGTATTTTTGTGGCACCTCAGAGAAGTGCAACAAGAAGGAGGAGGCGGCTGCTTTCACATGTTTTTCTCCGCGTTGGCGTTTGCCACACTCAAAAGAATACCTGCCTTGAAAGTCCATTACCCTGCTGACGTCATCCCTCCTGCTCGGAGAGCCAGCTGTGGCCGCCATCTGGCCCCGCAAATTAATAGGCGCTCTGACACGTTGCGGGCTTTGAAATCCACCTCACACCAGCGATGTTAATTGATTGTAATCTTCATCGTGTGGAGCTCCTTCTTTCCGAGGGGGTTCATTGACTCGTCACGAAACTAATGTGCATCCTAATGTGATTACTGGAGGTGTGTTGGGTGGCTCAACATGATTGGATCCATTTAACTGTACAAATTATGTGCTAAAATCAAGGAAAAGCAACATCAACCTGTCCCTTTCTGCGGGCAAATCACAGGATAGGATGGAAGGGAGTCTGGCAGGTGTTTGCTGCGGATAAATTGTTCAGCTGATGTGAAATTCATGATTTTTACAGTTTGGACTCCAGAGTTTATCCATGGCCTTGATGCCCGTACGCCATAAAGACCGCAAACCTGCAGCACCACTACTTTGTCTGTGGTTTGCGTCTGTGTGGGGCTCAGTGCTTCTCAAGCGCTCCTCGGACAAAGGCGATGCTAATGTGGCTTTCCTTCAGCCTCTCTGGGGAGTTAGTTTAATGCTGTGTTCACTTATTATGATAATCGTAGAGGAAGGAGGTTCATGCCGAGCCGATAAAAAATGATCAGAGTCAGAAATTAAGTAACTGGAAACAGCAGCCGTTATGAATCACAAACCTCTGACCATTAGCCTATAATTCCTATGTGTGTGCTGTGACCGGAGCGCGAGAGGCTGGGAGATGTTTCTGGGTTCGTTGTGATCTATATCGCCCCGGCGCTGTCCCCCTCCCCCCGCTACATGCCCTGTTTTTTATCCATAATTAAACACAGTAAATGTATTTCTGCTCAACACACAATCGATGGAGTTGAGTTACTGAAATTGAGCCAATTTGTTTTGCCTTCCATTTTCAGTGGATTAAAAGTGAGTTTTGGGAGATAATTCAGTTCAGTCATGCAGCGCCAGCCCTCGTCCCCGGTATAAGAGGATGCGTTCGGGATCATTACCCGCCGTTAGCGTCTCCCGGATGCTTCCTCAATGAGGGCGCCGTGAAGGAAGGCATGGGGGCTGAATTACGGCGATTCATTTACCACACAACCTTGCTGTTATAATCTGCGCTTCACTAGACAAATTGACATTTTAGAAGTATTCTGAGGAACAAGCCCTGTTTCATCAGAATAAATAACGGATAAAACCTGCTGCTTCTGTTTCTCAGTTTGGTTTTTGTGCTGTAAGAGAAAGCCTTTTCTGCTGTGTAGCGTCAAACACTCCACGAAATCCTCCCGAATTAAAACCAAGACGCCTGGTGCAGCGTGGGGGGGTTTGAAGGCGTATGAAACTCTTCAGGGGCTGCTGTTTCACAGGCAGATCGCATTCGTATGCGAGGTTGCTGAATTCTGCTGCAGCAAAAGAGGAAACCCGTTCAATAAAATCCATCCCCATTTAAATTCAAGCGATCTCAGTCGTGCACTCGATACATTAAACTTGCATTGAGTTTTCGAGAGCAAATCTTCAATCTTCACCGAGGCGTCGGCTCTGCTCAGTAAACTCTTTCTGTGTCTTGATTATTGGGACGTATTGGAGGCCGGCTGAGGCCTTTAAGAAATCTGTTTTTGTTCGCTCTTGAAATGACTGTTTTGTTACTGATGTTCCAAAGCGCATTGGTTTCCTCAGTCTGTTAGGGTGACATCGCTCAGACCACCCCTCTCCCGTCCCCTCCCGTCTTGGGGGCAGGCCTTTCAGCTGCAGCTCCTCTGAGACGGTTGCATAACTAATTTGCATGAAAAATCTTGCAGGGGGAGCCATATAAGATGTTATATAGGGTGTTGTCTCTATCTATAAGCGACACTAAGTGAATAAATAACACTGCAAACAGCTACATAGAGAAGAGAAATCGGAATCGGTGACAGTTTGGGGTGTAAACTGCACAGGCAGACGCCTCGCTGTCACTGACCACTCCATCAGACCCTGTCCGGCCCTCGCTGAGGCACGACTGTTGGAAAAGGTATTAGAAGCCATCGATCACATTGAACAGGCCTTGGGGTGAAGGCAGGATTCACCGATCAGTTTTACAGCAAGAGAGCTTACGTGTTTAACCCTTTCCGTGCGGCTCAAACCCCAACAGTGCAGAGATGGAAGCTTCACGTGGGTGATGTGCAGTATAGTGCCTCTTGGATTAGTTAGATAAGGGCGTTGCTGGTCTGCAGGGGTGGTCTTGGCCTGAAAGCCCACTGACCAGCTTCTATGAGCGGTAATGACTCTGAGGTTCCCAGTCCTCTCTGCCCCTCTCCCCACACGTGCACACAATCCTCACCCGGCTTCAAATGTCACCACTGCATTGCACAGCCCCTCACTGCCGGCTCCATCCAGCCAGTGTGTTTCGGCATCTCAGCCATGACTGAACAATGCCGAATTGAATTACATTCCCCTGCCCCCCCAAGCCCCTTTTACACACGAGATGCACGGCTAGTGTTTCCATTGAGATGTTTCTGTTGCAGGCAGGTCCTTTAGAGGAATACTGTCTGTTTCTCCTCCAAAGTGCAGGTTGTGTTCTGACTCGTATTTACTAATCCTGTAGGTTTACAGTGAGGCGCAGTAGGCAGAGCCCCCTTGTTATTAATGTGTGTAATCCCTAAAAATACATGTGTGGAAAGTCAGTGAGCCGTTAGTATTTTAATTGGGCAGGAGCTGCTACTACAGTCATAAACTGAAGGAACGCGTTTTTAAACATGACGGCAAAACATTGCCATGAAAGCGCAGGGAATCTTGCTGTTGTCCGAGTGGTGAGATATTGACCACCGTGTCAAGGGGGGCGCCGGACAGCAGGGCGGCTCGATGAGGGTAATGAAGCTGGGCGACAGGAGCGCCAGAGAGCAGCCTCGGTCTTTCCCTCTCAGCCAGGGTTTTTCTCATTCCTCTCCCTCTGCCTGTCGTTTCCCAGCGTCCCCGTAACGCCAGCGGCTGTATTGGACATGACAAGCACTTACTGTGCCCGGCTACAGGCCAAGCAGACGCAGAATTGGTTTGGTTCTCGGTGAGACACACTGCTTGTTCTGGAATCACTTTCAATCGTCTGTAAAGCTGGGGTCGGGCTCCCGCTGCGCTCCGTCTCCCCCCCCCCGGGAATTGAATTAAGCACAGCGACGGGGGGCCGGGGAGCGGGGGGGGTGGCCTGCTGTTTTAACTCCGAGGGAGAAGAGCCAGGCGAGGGGCGGCGGTGATGAGGGGACGTCTGTCTCTCAGGGCTTCTGTAGTAGTGAAGTGTCCTGACTTTCAAGTTAATGAGACGACACGAAGTGACTGTCGCCCCTGTTTGATCGTAGTGAGTAATATCGACTGCACGTCCACGAGTCAGACGAGGGCTGAGCTCCACAGAGACGCAGCTTCATTGATGCGTCTGCCGGGAATGACAAAGGCTCCCGGTGTTTAAAGTGAAGAACAGAAACACTGTCCTGTGAGAGCACGTGTCTGTGGACAGACGTTCTCTACTTTTTTTACATTAAGAGTATGCTTGTGTTCATAATATTGGTAACCCTGGAGTTTCCTGATTGCCGTGACTCTCCCTCCCGTGTGTGTCATGTGACCCAGTGCGCACACACACACACACACTTACACACTCTTACACACACTCACACACTTGATATGTCCCTAGAGTAACGAGTGTTTGAATGTCAGTGCGCTGCTGTGATCTGGTGCAGATCATTTGTTAGCAGCTTTGAGTTTATCTTCCACAGCCAGGACTCGACCGCCTGTGTGTCCTCTTGTGTCTCTGTGTCCAGTGGTGTCCAGCGACAGTGACAGTGACTCTGAGCGGAGCGGCTCCAGTCAGGAGGACAAGGCCTCCAGCGCCGGTTCCAAGGCCGCCCGGGAGGGGAAGCCGCATGAAGAGCCGGGGGAGCACCCTGCGGTCCGGACTGCCCCCCGAGAGGCCGTGGAGGCCCACACTGCACAGCGCCTGCAGAGCAAACACTGCGGAACATCAGGTGCACACAATACACATCCATAACCGTTCTAATGAATGTGTGTGCCTTTAACCACTCAGCTGTGCAGGGTTTGAGCCCGGGACCCTCCAGGCATGAGGTCATAGTGCGGGGGGTAACACGGCCTGTCTCCATCGCAGTGTCCGGTGCAGCAGCGACGCCCCCCAGCGTGACCAGTAAGACTCCGGGCAGCGTCCCCTCTGGCCCCGCCCCGTCGGACAGCCGCTCCAGCCTGGGCAGCGATTGCAGCGGGGTCCTCGCCCCCGCAGACGGCGGCCCCAGAGACGCCCAAGCCCAGGAGAGCGACGCAGACCCCGGCCGGCCCTCTCCCGGTGAGTACTGCCCTCTCCTCTCGTCGTGCGGTCAGCCTGTCGGTCCGGCGCGCTGGGGCTGATGCGATGAGACACGAAGGAGTCGGACACGAGGAGCTGGCTGTGACGTGTGGCAGCAGGGGACAGGACTGGGCTGAGCTGCCATGTCTGAATCCTTGAGTAATCACTACTCAACACGGGCGCGTTTGTGAGGGTTTCATATGAACGGACCGGGCGATTTATCCATCGCTGCTGCAGCCTCCTCTCCTGGTGTCTGGGGATGGAGGGCCAATTTCCGGAGGTTGCATGGGATGGGGTGGCCATAGTAGAAAATGAACCACCGATGAAAACGAAATCAGTCCCAAATCATACCTTTTTATTTCCTATACTACTCTGTTAGGGAACATTAATGAACTTTGATTGTTGTTTTATTATTTTCAATGTGCAATTTGTAACAGAAATGTTCAGAAAGTGTAAAAATATAGTCAAGGTTCAGAAACGGCGGGTTTGAATGTTGACTCTGGGGGGCCACACCAAACATCCTCGAGGGCCGCACTTTGGGAACCCCTGGTTTAAAGATATCACAGTGGCGTGTCCGTCTGTCCTTCAGCAGCTCCTGCTCATACTACAGCTGCTGTCACATGAGCAACACAGGAAACAAAGCAGCACATTGACAGAAACAAAACTGCATCTGTCTGGCGTTTCCCTTTGCTGCTGAATAAACCTGGCAGAGGAGCCACGATATCCCGACAATCCCGTCTCTCCTGAAAGAGACGGCCGGGTAGAGCTCGCTTTGTTGTCGTTTGTCTGTTTGTTTGTTTGTTTGTTGTTATCGTTGGTCTCTCATTGGTTACTTGTCTGACAGGCCGAACATCTGTTCTTGGCTCCCCGTGCGATCGCTGCGTCTCCGGCGCTCTCTGTTAACGCTCTGATCGCATCGGCTGTCAGCGAGAGCTGCCCTCTCTGTCTGTCGCTGTTTTTATTTTTCTTCATCTCTGTTTCTGCAAACCCTCGGGGATCGGTACGAAGTTGCTCCTGCACCGCAGCAAGGTAGACAATGAAGCACAGTGTAATTAATCGCAACACAACGCTGCAGCAGGGGAGCCAGGAGTGGGTTTGTTCTTATTCAGAGGATAAGTTCTCCAGACACAACGAGAGGGGGTCTCTCGGTTCCTGCAAAATAATGTCAAAGATAAATGAATTTATAAATATATTAATCAAAGCTTGTATATGCTGGTGAAATGCTACACCATTGACGTATCCTGTAAGTCGCCCTGGATAGGAGTGTCTGCCAAGAAAGAAATAATAGAAATAATAATAATGCTCTGGCCACATGCTTCCACACACAGGTGAGCATCCTGGGTTCGAGATCCAACCCCGCTATAATCCCCTCCACGGGAATGAGCCAAGAGCCGCTCTCTGCACTTAATTACAGCCTCCCTTCCTGTCGCCGCTGATGAGGTGAGGGCACCGCAGGTGGCCCAGTCAGGGGGGCTGTGCCGATGTGTCTGACAGCTGGCCGTGTCCCTGTCCGCGCCCCCCGCGGACCCCCGCTCTCACTCTGCTCCTGCCCAATTGGTGCTCGTTTGCACGGCCAGGCCCAGTTTGTCCGGGTTGCCTGAAGCTAATGGGTTCCTTCAGAAAGGTGACTTGACATTCATAGTAAAAAATACATCGTTTTCTTGCCTGTGACCAGAATCTTTATGATGTCTGAAGAGGTTATGCTAAACTCCTTTACTTTCTTCTCCTCCGTCTTGCTCTCCCTCCTGCTCTCTCGGTCACAGTGTAGGAAACCCACAGCGCTGCCGAGGCGAAGATGCCATTATTACAGTTATTATATAGGAATTAAAAAAGGTCTAGCTCATAAATCTACACATGTACAATTAATTGACAATCAGGGGCTTCTGACTCCAGTCTCTCACGCTTCTCCTCCAATTGAAGAGATTTAATGTCTCTTGAAGGAATCTGATGCTAATCGCTGCGCGGCCTATGCTTTAACGAGGTCCGTTCAGTTCTCCTTCGGCACGGCTTTGTAATTGAAATTGGCGTTGATACGCGATCAATGCCAGCGTTTGAATCGCGTGGAGACGGGTCTGAGTGGCACGCCCTCGCCTCGCCGCGAGAGGAAGTAAGACATGCCTCTGAGATCAAACCCGCACCGGCTCGCTCCTCCGCTCCCAGCTGAAACCTGGTGATTACATCCTCGTCACTGAGAGCGGCTCGCTGACTGACGGGGCGCCGCGCTGATTAATAACCGCCGAGAGGGTGTGTGACAGCCGCTCCGTCATTAGCCGGTGTAACTCTTCAGGGAAACACATGCCAGGCTCTTTGACCCGATTACAGCAGGAAGAGGCGAGGCTGAGTCTACAACAGTGTGTGTGAGGTATTAAAGCCCAACCGCTTGACTTTTTGATTGGCTGTGCGTTTGACCGGGGCTGGCCTGTGACTGACTGCTGTGGGTGGTGGCGTCTTGCCACACACAGGCAGCTTGTCTGGGGCAGTTAAAGACCCCCAGGGAGGCTTGTGGTAGAGGTGGGGCAGGAGGCTGAGAGCCCAGGAGCCATACGGCTGGGCCAACGCGAGCTGGGCCCGGCACTGAGACGCACCAGTTCCTAACGCAGTCCTCCCCGTGGGAAAGGCCGTGAGTTTACCCTCAGTGCAGTGAAGTGAGGTCACGCTTATTCCTTGTGCAACTGTTTCCCTGACTCTCAAACCGGGACGAGGGCCTCTAATTCGGCTATTTCTAGTCCTAATGTAACGCATATCTAGGTTTCGTTTGTTTGTGTTGTTGTTGTCGTTAGTGCTCTCTGTCATAGTTTTTTTTTAAAGCTGTTTTCCCCTCTCTCTCTCTCTTCCTCCCTCTCCCCCTTTCTCTCTCTCCCCCTCTCCCCCTCTCTCTTGTGTTACAGTGAGCCCTGGCTTCATAGAAGCTGTCATAATTGAGGAGGAGATTGTAAGGCACTAAGTGGCTTTCAGTTTGCTATTGATTTCGGTGAAAGATGGTAAATTGCTGTTGTGTGTCGCCGCATTGAATCACCTCGCCCTCCTCCTCCTCCTCCCCACCCCCCCGCCCCGTGCTCCGGCGCTCCTTTCTCTGCGTTACCTTGACATTTGAAAGTTTGCATTCAGGAGACCCTTTTGTGTGTTTTTTTCTTATTTCACATTGATACATTTATATAACCGCTCTTTTATCACCGCTGTGGAGGAAAACATTTTATTTTTGCTGCTGCGTCGATTATCGTCTCTGTCATCTCTGCGGCAGCCTTGGCAGGAGGGTGCGTTTCTACACAGACCTGCTGTGAGGCCGGGGGGCGTCACACACATGAAGGGACCTGAGTGTTCGGTTACAGGGTTGAGACGGATGCAGATTTTTTTTTTTTAAAGGTGAGACTTTTAAAATAATGGACACCGATCCTTAATGGTTTTCTGTATGAAGACAGCAGATCAGAAAAACTGCCTTCCTGGAGGGTCTCTAATGTCCATAGCGGCTCTTTATTCTGGTTTCACTCCTGAGCCAAGCGGCAGATTGGGTCACGTGAAAGTAATGCTCTTTCAATTCTACCCACCGAGGGAGGGGCCTATTGCGTTCCTGTGGGACCTACAAAAAGCGTTTTCTACAACACAGCTGCCTATTGTCTTATGTAGCAACCCTCGTGTACCGAGGAAAAGCCTCTTACTGCCGTTTCTCGTGGAGGTGATCTTTGAGCTGCAGGTGTGCCAGCGATGCTGTGCTTCACTCTGAGATCTTACGCACCAGTGTGAGGGTTACACCGAAGCACCGGGGGGTTGTGTAATCGCGAGTCAGTCGATATCTTCCCAGGTGCGGAAGTGCCATTAATTACACACACTCCCGCGGTGCAGAGAGACGTGTCTGCCGTCGCTCCGGGTCTCTCGCTTCATCACGGGCAATTTATAGCTCCCGGCACTGAAACGCCACCATAAAACAGCAGCCTTGATCAGGAGGCAGACCTGTCGGCTCAGCCTGGCCTCGTATTGTACTTCAGTGTGTTTTTAACAGTTTATTCTTGAAGCACCCTTACCCAGGGTGACTTACAGCTGCCTCAATGTGAAAACCCAGCTGGCGCTCCGGTGCTGGGCACGAGAGCACTATTGTGTGTGTTGTCACAGTATTGATTGTTTGTGAGCGATGGCGGTGTGACAGTACTCCTCTGTGTCCATCAGCGCCAGCGCTCCTGTTGCACGCGCTCAGTAGAAACAGTCCTGGAACTGTCCTACGTTTCCTCACAATGTTCGAGCAATAAAACCTTGGAGAGCAGAAGCTGGTGGAGATCGTTAATCTAGCAGTGATGCTTCCTGCAAACCTGCACGCATCTCCGCAGCACACTGACTGGACTGGACAGGGGGGTTTAGCTCCTATAGCTGTCCTACGACTGGCATCACACAGGAAACGCGCTTGAAGGCCCATTTCGTGTCATAGCGATACCGATACCTCCGCATGCTTTCCTGTGATTTCGCTTTGCTTTTCTACACTTTCCTGTGGGTTTACCATGGTTTACTACAGTAGAACCCTATACGGGACATTGAAAGCAATGTTCCTCTCTGTGCTATGTCTTACAGTGACTGCGTGAAGGTTGAGGACTGGTCCAGTTGGTTCGCTTTACTGGCCAGGCAGCCAAACTGTATCAGTGTCAGAGTTTGCTCCTGTGTGTTTGCTTCTCTGTCTCATGTGAAACAGTTTTGTTCTTCCTGGAGTAAGAAGCTTTAAACATAAGAACATAAGACAGTATCCAGTCTAGAGGAGGCCATTCGACCCATCGTGCTCGTCTGGTGTCCATTAATAACTAAGTGATCAAGGATCCTATCCAGTCTGTTTTTGAATGTTCCCACATTGTCTCTTCAGCCACATCGCTGGGGAGTTTGTTCAGATTGTGACACCTCTCTGTGTGAAGAAGTGTCTCATGTTTTCTGTCTTGAATGCCTTGAAGCCCAATTTCCATTTGTGTCCCCGGGGATCCAGCTCATCTTGGACATCGTGGCAACCCCCCCTGGCCAGGCACAGGACAGACACAATCTCATCCTCAACCGGCTCTCTGGGACGATGCAAACAGATCCAGAACTGAGCTGAGCTGATTGGGATCTGAAATAATATTGCAGCAGGCTAGTAGCATTCTCCCTTTGTCCGCTACATGGTAGGTGGGGGGGGGGTTAATTCCGTCGATACATCAGAAAGAAGGATTTGCGGTGACTGAAATTGAAGGGCGAGTCATTAGTCGAGTTAATGCCGGAGGTGTACACAGCTGTCACACACAATAAGATAAGAAATCAATCTGTTCTTGCATTTAAACTGATGTCAGAATTACCTCCTCTTATCGCGGCCCCCCGAGGGACCCCTCTGCTCACAGGTAGATCGATGCAGGTGTGATTGCTCTGCTGGGATGCTGATCCAGCCCATATCCCAGCATGCATCATTCCGCAGACCCCGTACAATGTTTCCATCTACTTCTCATTCTGCGTGTTGCTGCAGAGGAAGCTTTTCTTAAGATGCACATCCTGCTGCCGTCTCTAAAGTTCACCTGCTGAAGAGCTGTGGACACACCGGGGGGGTTGTCTTATTCCTCTGAAGCTCTGCTCTCACATCACTGTCACCAGTCACTTCTCCTGTAGCGGCAAATTAACCCAAGCCCAGACAGTGCAGTCAATTGTACCGTGTGTATCTGTCGTTAATTGCACTTAATTACACTCCAGCCACTCAGAAAACGAATGACATAAATATAATCGCATTAGCAGGCGGCTGCAGAGCTGAGAGGAGGCGAGAGGATGCAGGTCCTGCTCTGAGCATCAGCCCTTAAAGCGACATGAAGCAGCCTGCCGGTGCCACAAGGTGCAACCGGGACCTGTGTGTGTCGTGTGGCTCTGCACTCAGAGCGCGTGTGTGTCGTGTGGCTCTGCGCTCAGTGTGTGTTTCATGTGGGTCTCTCGTGTTTGTCTGCTCTACTCCGATGTGTGCATTATTTAACACTCGTTTCCTGGTAATCCACAGTTTCCGTCGCACTGTCGTCTCACACTGGTGCGTGTGTCCCTCGGTGACTTGTTGATGTTGCTTTGTTAATAAACTATTCCAGCAGAATCGCCTCAATGAAAGCAATACAAAATGGATAGAAATGAACACAAAGCTGTTCCTTGCACAGTGGCTGAGTGTGAATAAGTGTTCGATCATGTTTTTAAGTCCTGCACGGCCTCTTCCTCCGGGAGTCTGTCTTGTCCAGAATGCTGCTGTACAGATTAAACACTGAATGGACGACTCCTCATGAATTCTCTCACGGGGGGATTTACCATCCGTCTCCCTGTCGCTCCAATTTGAATTTCTAATGCCGTGCTTTAATATCGAGAGTGGGAATCGCAGCAGAGGTGAGGTTTATGAGCTCTTGGATGTTATTAAATGTCTCTGCTCTTCTCCGCGCATGGCGACCCTCTGAACTGCAATGCCTGCAGTCTGGGTATCGAACAGTGGGCCATGGTGGCGTGTTAGGCCTCATAAAGGTCAAGATTGTTTTGGTTCTGAACAGCATGACAGACGGAAATGACCGCCATGGTCCTCCCGCCAGCCGCCATGCGCTGTTCCCTCTCTGTGGTCCATTTCAGGAATTTTGTCTCTTTTCACAGCGATCGTCCTCAGCATCTGAACCCTGGCTGTGATTCTGATTCAGTGTGTCTGTTTATTCAGCAGCGTGTGAGAGGAATGCACTGTGGATACGATACGGCACTTCTGGCCCCGGTCGTGCCACAGTCGCACCGGATGCAGAGAGGGTTTTTGTCAGGAATTAAAATGAAGCAGAAATGACTGTAAGAAGACGGGATTAGAGGGGAACTAATAGGTGCCAATTTATTGTGTAAGTTATTTCAAATTCAATTAAGATAATTAACCATTTCCATGTGCGGAGAGAAGCCGGGGAAGGCTGACGTACCGGCTGGGCTTTATTAACGATCCCATTTAATCGTGGTGACGGCAGAGCGGCACTCGGCTGACCAGCATGCAAATTACATCGAGAGTAAAGAAATAAATCAGTGAACGCAGACGCACTGTTAGAGAGAGGGGTGGGCATTGTGTAACTGTGATGAAGAGACGCAGGGTTACCGTGTGCCAGGAAGCCATGCGCTGCCCCACACAGCCGGCACTGGGCTCAGGGCAGATCGATCTGCAGGAGAGCGGGTGTCTTCAAACCCCAGCAGCTCTGTGTCGGCCCCCCGCTCATCCCTGTCCGCACCCTGCTGTGCGACTCTGTGAATGTAGGAGCAGATACGAGCAGCAGGGATAAGAGTCGCCTGTCGCCTGGGGAAGTTTCTGTAACGCAGAGCTGACGCTGCATGTATTCGAATGCAGGGCTCTCTGCAGGACTGAGGGATCATCACTTGTGCTCGACATTACCAATCGATCGCCTCATGCATATGCAATCCGGTCCAGTCATTCATCAGAACGTATGGGAGCCCCGGGAACGTAAACAATGACACAGCCTCGTTAATTATCTCCGTGGGCCAGGCACCTACGTGCGCTGCGTTCAGGCCGGTCCTTACACTTCTGGGGGTCTTCTCTGAGGGAGGAGAAATCCTGCTTTATTCTTCAGTCCAGTTTAATAATGTAGATGTTCTCATTTTTACTAATTTATAGTGCAGATTCTACAGTAATAAATTATACAGGTAAAAATAAAAATAAATAAAATTACCAGCAATAATGTTCAGATAATATCTTCTTCGTAGCAGTTAATCAGGTGGGCAATCTGGCTTTTCGGTGATTAACTGTGTTGTTGTGCTTTAACACCAAAGTGTTTGACATTTATATTCGCTGGAACAATCCTGAGGAATGTATCGGCACCCCTAATGAACCCGTATTGACCGGGGCCTTCATGTACGGACCGAAGTTATTGCTGCTTCAGGGACGTTTATCAGCCACGAGGAGACGGAGCGAGTAAACAAATAAATACGGTCTGTCGCTACAGTGTCGATTAGTGTGGCGGAGACCAGTGCAATCAGGCGCTGCAGAGCCAGGCACATAAATACAGCCGGCTTTATTGGAAAAGGAAGCAGCTCAATGGAGGGGGCAGGTCAGATACCGGAGCAACACGGTGGGGGGGCTGTCATCACACAGCGGGATCGGCACAGAAAAAGAGCGCGCCAGGGTCTGAGGGAGGGGAAGAGTCTTCTGACCTGTCAAGGACGGTGGTTTAATGATGCGTTTAAGAATATAAGAGAGTGTCCAAACAAGAGGAGCCCATTCGCCCCATCGTGCTCGTTTGGTGTCCATTAATAACTAACTGATCCAAGGATCCTATCCAGTCTGTTTTGAATGTTCCCAAATTGTCTAATTTCCATTTGTGTCCCCGGGTGCGTGTGTCCCTGCTGATCTGGAAAAGCTCCTCTGGTTTGATGTGGTCGATGCCTTTCATGATTTTGAAGACTTGGATCATGTCCCCACGTAGTCTCCTCTGTTCCAGGGTGAAAAGGTTCAGTTCCTCAGTCTCTCAGTAGGACATTCCCTTCAGACCTGGAATAAGTCTGGTTGGTTTGGATCAAATGCGAATTAGATGACTGCCATTTAACCCTTCGCCTCCCCGGGCGGACCCTGTACTAATCTCCCACTCAGAGCTGTGATTATGTATTAGTGGAAGATGTTTCCTCAGAGGCCGTTGCTCTGTGATTATGTCTCAGGGAGGCGCTCGGTCTGCTTCAGCCCGTCGCTGGACGCTGGTCTCTGTGGCGAACGCTGATGTCTGTTGTCTGCTGCTGTATCCATTTCCTCTCCTCTGATAGCTGGTGAAGATTAACAGTCTGAACACCCATTAACATATTGTGCGTCGTATTGTCCGCTGTCTCCGTCCATCAAATTAAAGACGGGAGACGTTGCGCAGCTCTCCTCTCGGCCCCCTCTGTGCGATTTAGTGCTTTCCGCACCTCGGTTACCCCTGAGAGGGAGTGATGGGCTGAGGTATCGCCCCCTTTCCTGAGATTTCCCTAAAAACAAGCCGGCAACGGGTGATTCCTCAGCCCATCACCAGAGACAAAACCAATCCATAAGAGATAAATAAATATAATGGTTATTTCCCCGACTCTTTTTCTCTCATCATCATCCCGTTGACTGACAGGATAGCCGGAGAGCAGCTCTGCGTGGGACTTAAACATGTCCAACACAAGATTAAAAACACCACCGCGAAGCACTTAGTGAATTCCTAAGCCGGGCCGGGAGACGAATGCCACTTTGCCGCAGTGCCGTGTTGTGGTTGATCCCTGTGTAAATTGAGTATAAGCCCAGTGGGGATAAATGGCAGTGTTGCAGTCTCTGGAGGTTTGCCTGCCAGGCCGAGGTGATGGTGGTTTGCATGCTGGGGTTGTGCACAAGCACCGGTGTGAGTGATTTCCTCGCCGCCACGTCTGTGACTCCATGCCGTGAGACACCAGATGGCAGTTACTGCTTCTAGTCCACCTCAGAAATGAAAAATATCTCTAATTAGCTGGGTTTTCTCGGTAGGACAGAGATCCCGGCATCAACGTCCCCAAACCCAGAATAAATCCGTGGAGTCGTGTCTGCGCTGAGCCCGACACCTAAACACCAATCCTGAAATCCAGGCCTTTATTAAAGAGCGAGGAGGAGAGAGTTTTCAATTAGATCGGAGGATTTTAAAAGGCCTCCGTGAAAATAAAGTTGTTGTTCTTTTAGGTTTGATGTTCGGAGTTTTCAGTGTGAGGTGCCAGAGTGTTTTATTCACCCGGTCCTTGGTATTTCAGGAGATAAAGCTGGATTAATATCTATTTTATTGGTGCTTTTGGGCTTAGATGCTCCTGGAAGCTGAAACGGCTGCAGTTTGTCGAGTGACAGCAGTGTGTGTTACAGCAGGGTTTAACTGCACTCCAGCAATTGGCCAGAGCAGGTTTTATTTCTCATTAACTGTCTCTGCCTCAACTAGAGAACAACTGTCCCCGTGTTTCATCTCCACACGGGAAACACAGCTGGAGTAAAACACGGAGTATTTCTATCAATCTGAGCCCGTGCGATGGCCTCCTGGCGATGCCCGTGGCTGACAGTGGGTCTCACCGGGGTGCTGGGCTGTGACAGCCTGGATGACATGATGCAGAAAAACACTCATCTCTGGCAGGTGTGCCCTTGTGAGCGTAGGGCTCATCCCTGTTCGTTTTAATCTCCACAGATAGGATCGAGGTTCCTGCCGTGTTGTATGGTT
Organism: Amia ocellicauda; assembly: GCF_036373705.1. NCBI lineage: Eukaryota > Metazoa > Chordata > Actinopteri > Amiiformes > Amiidae > Amia > Amia ocellicauda. The sequence continues at coordinate 185,025 of NC_089871.1, read as the reverse complement.
ACTTGACTGTCAAAAAACAAGAACTGAAATGTGTCCTTCCGGCGCGTCGTGCTGGCTGAGAGCGCCGCCGCATCCTCAGACCGATCTCCAATCTTCAGTTAGTAGAAATACCGGAACCAGATACTGGATTTTTCTCAGTTATCATCTTGCACTTTTTTGCTCACGTTATAATTCATCCCCTTTTCCCTTCCCTTCCCTTCTCACTGCCACCTAATTGTAGTCATAATAAAATACTCGTGGTCCTCTGTCCGGCCTTCGAACTGGCGTCTCTTCATGCATATCATTTGGTGCAACCTGTACCAGCTCGGCCTCCCGCTGTGACACCGGGGACGCGCCACACAGGGCACATGCATCTCCTCGCGCTCCTGCCGGGGGCACCGAGACGGGCGAGAGGAATCGCACTGGCAGCGGTTCAAGATATCGCCTGACCCGACCCCCTCGCTGCCCTCCGGACGGCTGCTCGGTGACAGAGCGGTCACACACATGCGAGACGCAGTTGTAAATTTCGACTGTCACAAACCGGTGGACACATCCCGAGTGAATAAACAGAGGTATCTCCCACAAGGACCGACTCCTAAATCACGAGCAGCGCGGAATGAAGCAGTGTGCTGACTGTTTGGCCTGTCTGTTATCCAGGCGGCGCAGCGAGCTTCAAGGCATGATTGCCCCGTCTCTGATTTATTTCACAATTATCTCTCTCTTTTTATGGCGGTTGGGATTGACGCGCCCCTCGATGGCAGGGTGAGATGGGGGCGATGCTCGAACTGCACGGGAGGGAGGGAAGGAGGGAGAGAGAGAGAGAGAGAGCGAGCGAGCGGAGGCTGACGCGGGCAGAGGACGGTGACTTGAGAAACGCATCTGTCATGGTGAGCAACGACCCGGGCGATGCGGCACATTGTGAGCCAGCTCTGTCACCCAGAACCGCTACAGATGGGGGTCCGGAGGTGGAGAATTCCTCATAGAGAAACGAGAGGCAGGTACACATCCACACTGTGGCCCCCAGAGACAGCTGCGCAGTTGTTGTCTGGCATAGTGGGGGCGTTGTAAACAAACAGACTGCTTTCGCTGCCTTTTTTTCACTGAAGGCAGTCCCTTCCTTTTATAGTATCGGAGGCTGTTTCCTCGTAATTAGATTGAGTTCTGTGAAGGTCGGTGAAAGGAGTCCTGGAGCCACTAGAAACAGAAAGGGCTTCAGAAACTGTTCTGACTCCTCGTCTCTGAACCTTTTCTGAAAGTTGAAGACAAGAAACAACAACAACAATTTGTTAATGTTGTGCTTGATTTTGCGCCGAGGGCAGATTGTGCAGTTTAGCATCCGAAATGAAGCCGAAACTGTTCATAATCTGCTTAATCTGCTAATACGGTTATCGATGTAAGAAACAACAAAGATTCCAGCGGTATCGCTCAGTTACACGGGTCACTTCAGCCTTCAGACTGACAGAGAGTCTAGTTCACTTTTAACCAGCCAATCGGTTCTTTTTATAGTATATACAGTTATAGATCTATACAGTATATAAAGCAAAACCACAGATTTGTTTGAGAGGTGAGGTGGCACCAGGACCTGATCGCACAATAATAAAACCACTCCCCATGGCCGAGACGCTCAGCAGGCGCGTCGGGGAACAGACTCTGCGTTTCTGGAAGAGGCCCAAGCGCGGTTCGCAGCGCCTCTGTGTGTTTGTGTGTCTGTTTATTTGAGTGGCTCCCCCGGCAGCTCGTGAAAGCGGGTTTTCTCGGGAGCAACGCTCTCCTCGGAACGGGCCTCGGCGTGGGTGAGAGCGCGGTTGCTTAGACACAGGTGTCGCATTTTTAGCTCAGGATCCCCTCCTGCCTGTGGGTTCCCTCCAGGATGGTGATATTTCCAGGCAGCCGGCGAGATTAATGTCCCGGCGCTGGGGCTGTGATTGACTTGCCAGGACTTCTCGAAGGCGCCGCTGATTGCGCCGGGTTTTGTCGAGTGCGATTCATGAGGGTTGGAGCAGCGCAGGACGCACAGACCTGTACGAGTGCGCCTCAGTGTCGGCGCGTATCTGCAATTTGCAATCATGTGGCATTGTGTCTCGCCGGCAATGATTGAGCCGCAGTGTTACCTCCAGTATTGGTTAATTATTTATTGAGATTCATCAAGGTTACTGGCGACGTCCTCTCCTTTGTCAGCTGCCGAGTGTGTTTATCAGGCTTTCTTTGTTCGCCGTGTTTTTGGGGTCCATTGTTGGTATAACCGGCGGTGCCAACTGAACACTTCGCTTGATGAAGAGCAGCCGCAGAGAGGAACCGCTGAGAGAACCACCGGGCCGGTCCCAGACCGAGAAACCACACAAGCGCGAGGCACACGCTGTGGTTCGTTGGCTGCTGTCAGATCTGAAGTCTGTTTCTTTTCTCCTGCCAGGGCCTGGCTAGGGAACCGAATAATAAAGTTGTGATGGAGAATCTTGCTTTCTATAAGTCAGGAGAAATGTGTTAGTGTTTGTTGTTCGGTTCCCTCCGTTATAAACCCGGGTTCTGGTGCAGACAAAGACGGGGCTGAGAGAAGTGAGATCTCAGTTTCATTTTTAGACACGTACCTGCAGTCTGTGTGCGGTGACTCATCCCTGACTGAGCGCTGATGACACAGACCGGCTTCTGAGTGGCGCTGTTACCCCAGGTGTCTCTGTGGGGTCGGTGTCTCTCCGCTCAGTGTGACACTGATGAGACGCAACCGGGTCTCACGCCCCTCCCCGTGGCACCGCGAGGTCAGCAGGGCGCGCCCACGGCACAGCAGGCCACAGTCAGCGGAGCCGAGCAACATATAGCAAAAAAAAGCTGCAGCTTGGCTCCGGTTGTCCATCTCCTGGTGAATCCAGCCTTTTCCCAGAGGAAGCCTGCATTTCGTGGGCAGCCCCTGGTGTCTGAGGACTATTTGCCCAGTGCCGTTCTGATGTTACTGTCCAGCTCGGCCCGTCTGTGTGGGATTCCCCCAACTGACAGAGCGCCAGTGGGCAGCCTGGTGTGGGGGCGGTGGGCACATGCCAGCTGGCACAAACAGGCAGCCGCGCATCTCTGTGGGGCGGCAGCGCCGTCAGAGCCTCCAGTCCAGATGGCCGCAGATATTGCAGGCTGGCTGTAGGTGCCAGACTGGCCTCTTGAAGACGTCCAGAGAACGCTGCAGCCAGAGCCCCTCTCGCCGTCTCTACTCCGCCTATCCCCTCCGATCGTTTCTTGTTTGTCGAAGCTGCAGTGCCCGTTAGGTCGGTGTCTCTCACCTCGCTCCTCTGCGCTTGGTCACATGGTGGTCTGGTCCTGTTAATTATAAGAGTCTGCTGCTCTGTCCCCTGGAGTCACATTAAGAGGATGCAACAGACGCACACATCGTAGATGAACCGGGTGTCTCATTATTTGCTCAATGGCATTTCTGATGCTCTATAACGTGCCACTGTGTGCTGCGCAATACTGTCCCCTGGCTGTTGTTTTCTCTCCTCCGCCTGGTGAGATTGCGGGTCCAGGCTCTTGTGCAGAAAACCCCAGTATCCTTGACTCGGCTTTCAGACGTGACCACAGGAGCGATCTCTCCGCGCTCGGTGCCGGAGTTTCGGGAGGCAGTCGGGTCGGAGCTGGAAGCGTTTGAAAAGATGAAGGCGCCCTACGAGCAGCGTCTTTGTTGTCTGTGTCGCGCGCACAGACACGCTCTCAGTGTGTTACAGCTCTTGCATCACCTCCCTGTGTGTGTGTGTTTTGTCTGCTGTGTGAAGCATAAAGTGTTTGAATTGCTTTCAGCACCTCGAGCTGCAGTTTTTCTTTCTCCCAACCTCTCCCTTTGAGTCCCCAGTGTTTGGCAGCCGCCAGGGGAGACGGGTTTGTCCTCTGTGCATCGGGAGGAGAGCGTTTCAGTGGCGACGGATGATAAATGATTCATCGCACGCTGATCAAATAAATAAAACAATCAGGGCCTATTGTAATACAGATTGCGCTCCGGTGCGCTTCGTGTTCGATTACGCCGAGCGTTTGTTTCCCGAGCCCCGCGAGCGTCCTGACCCACGAGCGGGCGGATGGCGGCATGTGGGGGGGGAGGTCACCGCGGACGGGCAACCCTGCCGTCCTTGGGCTTCACAGGCCCAGAGCGCAGCCGGCTCCCAGGCGGCCCTGTCAGAAGCGCGGCTCAGTTACTGACGGTGGGCATTACGGGAACCTAATGCAATTGTGTTATTGGCAGCGAGTTAAAATTGTCGTTAAAACCGGAGACAGGAATAGAAACAGCTTCCAATAAAACACACCGGCACTCAGAGGCACCGCAAATAGTGCAGCGATTGAGAAAATCGTTCTGGGAAATTGCCCTTCAACAGGACTGAGGCAACGGCCAGGACTCCTGTGCCTGACGGGTGGATTTCCTGCCCATCTGGATTTGTGTTTCTTATACTGCGACTCACACCCCCCAGCTGGACTATCTCATGGGGTTGTGAGGTATCAAGATGCAGTGGTGCCTCGTTAACGGCACCGATCTGGGGTTGACTGATTGGACATGAAAGGCTTAAAAAAATATATATATATGTATCAGTCATTCACAGTCTATTGATCGAGCAACTTATGATCCGCATTCAGATGAAACCCTGGAAACAAAGGCCGCCTCTCAGCAGCGCTAAAGAAATACTGTTTTATTGGTAGAAGTATTTTACATTTACAATAAAAAACATTCAAAACAAATTTTAATACTCATGATTAATTTTTTTTTTAAATCAATTCTTAAAATCACCTAAAAAAAATTAAATCTTTGTGATTTAACGAAAACAAAATACTAAACTTCAAATAAACAAGTGCACAAAACAAACGTGATTAAAGCAAACTGCTACCAACATAAAAGTCAAATACATTGAAAATAACTGAAAATGCACTGGACAAAATAAAGAAACAATTAAAAAGGTAAAAATAAAAAACAAACCAAAACGGTCCAATGCATTTAAAATTAAATACAATACGGTCAATGTATTTGACAAAAGAATAAAACAAAACTAAACCAAAAAAAAAACTAAACAATTAGTGTTTTAAAAACAACTAAATCTTTAAAAACAGTTAAAATTCATTTTTAAAAGTCATTTTAAAAAGCAATCATTCATAAAAGGGTTAAAAGATCTTGGACTCGGGCTCCAGCAGGGGGAACTGACCATCCCCGGAGGTGGGTCCCATCATGGGACCCTGAGCTCCCCCAGATCTTGTATATGCCAGTTCTTATAGGCTTCCTCCTTGCCCCTCTGATGGACCTCCAGATTGACGTAGTCCCTCAGAAGCACCATGCCCCTCCGCGCGATGACAATCGGGTCCAGCTCCTGCTTATTGAATAGACGACGACTTTATGGAGGCCTACTTCGAGGGCAAAGGCTCGGAGCGCCCTGTAGAATGGCAGGGGATCCCACGAGTGCGGCCTGGTGTTGTCCATGGCGCAGAGGCCGAATGGTCTCAGGCTGCTGGCAAAGTAGAAGCGGTTCATAAAACTCACTTTCTTGCCAGCAGCCTGGATGTTCTTGACCACATAGGCCAGCCCCTGCGCCTTTATCAGCCGCACTACGTCCGGGACCCCCCTGCCTCCATCCAGGGTACCCTTCACCATTTGAACTCTCTTCAGCCTCTCCATTTTGCTCCCCCAGACAAACCCGAAATATAATCCTGGTCACTAGTTTTGCGACAACCTTGTCTGGGGGGAAGATCATTCCTACGTAGAGGAGTATCGGGAAGAAGATGGCCTTTACGACCAGCACCTTACCAGCCATCGTCAAGGTCCTTGTGCTCCAGCCGTGGATCTTTCTTAGCAGCGCTAAGCGGAGAGTCGTGAAGTATAGCTTTCACTGAGACCCGTCCGCGGCTTTATTCTCCATCAGATTTCCAAGGCTGAGCGGCTGGCACCATCTCCCCTTATTTAAAGCCCTTTCCCTACGACATTACGATCACTATTTTGCTTTAATCAAATAATGGAGCTGAAAGGCCGTCGCGTTGGCACAGCCTCATCGCTTTTAATCCAGAATTATAAATTGCTATTACACTTCATTATGCCGCCCCTCCCAGGACAAACTCGGCGGGTTCTGAGCTGGAAATGGAAAATTGCAATTGTTCCGCGGGTTTGCGTTCCCTGGACGCTTGATTATGTTAAGATGTTGGAAATTCGGCTCGTCTAAGAGGTAAATAGATTTTTTTATAGGAGAAAGCGCCTCTCTCTGCCTTTGCGTAGAATAAGAAGAAAATAGAAGAGTGTCTGAGTGCTGAAAAGCAGCGTGACACAACTGTTATTGCATTGCAAAGAGCAGAGCGGTTCAGTTTTATTTATTAATTTGACTGCAAAATGTGTGACAGGTTTTTTCATCTGTTCTTGAAAAGGACGGGATATTTCGGTTAAAGCAGGCGGCCGACGGGAGCTCTGCACCACACAGGCAGGCAACGCGGCTCCTCCATTCATGTTTGATACGGTTGTGCATGAAAATTGGTATGCCTGAAAAAATTAAATAAATAAATTACGTTCCTGTTTCTTGCAATCCGGCCGGCGCTCGTGGGAGAAGGGGAGTTGTCTTCAGACCGGCCAAGTCATTTCTTTTTCTATTTCAAGTCGCTTTAGTCTTGATAACGTTCCCTGTGGGTTTATTGAAGTCTCTCTCTCTCTCTCTCTGTCAGCGTCTGGGGAAATAAACGCTGCAATCTCTCTTGGCGTTGAATTGCATGCATCAGTGGCTCCCAGTGACAAAAGCTTAAACCATTTATTTCTTGCTTGCTTTTACGGAGAGAGGCTTGATAAGCTTAATAAACGACTGCGTTTCGAAAACTTTGTATAATGCCTTAAGTTCTTTAAACAAAAGTTTCATTAGGGGCAAATTGCATTTAAAGCCGTGCGTTCACAGTTTAGCTACACAAACACTCTAAACTCATTTTCATTTCCAGCGTTTGTTTTGCAACATTAAAGGACAGGCGGTTTCACGTTTGAGTTGTTACTGGTTTACTGACACTGGACGGCAGGAAAAGTGTCCAGGATGTTACTGATCGTTTTTTAATTTGAATTGTTCTATCGAGTTTTTAAAACAAAGTGTAACTTCTCAGTTAAAACGCGTTTCGGCACCCCAGCGAGGTTTCGATTATAGCGCTTGTAATTCAGGTCAGGAGGGCGGGATGGGATGCGCCAGTGCGCTTGTAGCTCCGGCAGCTTCAGGGGAAGCAATTATAAAGAGGCATTTTTTAAAACATTATGTCTCCCGTGGAGATGCGTTTTTTGTTCTTTGTTTCTTCTTTAACCCACAAAGCCGAGCCCTTAAAGGATACGTGAATAAGATGCACGAGTGAGAGTTAGATGTCAATTAGCCGGTTTTCAGGCGGAGGTTTTGTGTGTGGAGGAGTCGGGGGTGCTGTGCGGTTGGCAGGGGATCGTGGTGTTTATTGTGCGAGTTGTCATCTCTGTGTGGCATGCAGGGGGCATCGGGGCGTCGCTGTGTGTTTTCAGTAAATGTAGAGAACAGAGAGCGGATATCGACAGCCTGGCAGGACACGCGCTGCAGTATCGCACAGTAATCACATTCTGCAGGCCTTGAAAAGCAATACACGAGACAGTCCCGCAGGTTTATTATTTATTTATTTGTTCTTTATCAGGGTGATCATATATTTTGAAAGGGGAATCTGAGGAAGCGGTATCGTACGGCGCCTGCAGTAATACTGTGCGATATCTCAGAGCTCGGGCTGTGCAGCGTCCTGATCTCCTTTTTCTCTTTCTGGTTCTCTCATCTTAATTGTCCCTCCCCGCCCCTGTACGACCTCACTGGACTGATCTGCCGTGTTTTAACACACAGGGTGACTTGCGCTTTGAACACGTCTGGCACTGTAACCCATGGCTTTATTTGAAAGAATAATCCGTGATAATCCGTGTCCCTCTCCCCTGGTGATGAGCCAACACGTGCTTTCTACTGTACTCCACTCTCATACGCTACCCTCCACATACCCTACTCCACTCTCATACTCTACTCCTCTACCTCTCTACTCTACTCCACTCTCATACTCTGCTCCTATACTCCAATAATGCTGCGCTGTGCCTTTAAGTTTATCTGCATCTCGTCCTCCTTTTCAAAATCAGCTTTTTCACTTCGTTAGTCCAATTAGAGCTTGAATGGCTCGGTACGTCTTTCCATCCTGAGCCTGAACAGAGCCGTTGAAATCGAGTTACTGCCGTCAAGCCTGTCTCAGGCCCGAGGAGTCCGGGAAATCAGGAGGGGAAGAAAACTGCAGCCCGGGAAGTCTTTTTGTGTCTGAGAGAGGCAGAGGGAAAGAGGCAGGGAAAGAAGGAGGGGGGTTGAGAGAGAGTGGCAGGGAGAGGGGGACAGAAAGAGGGTCGGAGGGAGGGTGAGAGAGAGGCTTTGGGAGAGACAGAGGGAAAGAGGCAGAGAAGGAGAGAGCAGCAGAGAAAGGGGGCAGAAAGAGGGAGAGAGGCACGGAATGGGAGAGAGAGTCAGAAAGGTAGGGAGAGAGAGGCAGAGAGGCTTTGGGAGAGGGAGAGAGGGAGGGGGGGAGAGGTAGGGAGAGGGAGAGTGGCAGGGAATGGGAGAGAGGGAAGAGGCACCTAATCCTCTCAGAAGCTCAGACAACGAGCTGCTCACAGACAATGTTTGCACACATGGATCGGACATGTTCAGTCTGAATGACACAGAACCGATGACCGGTCCTTGCCAGGCGGATCGGCAGGATTCAGAGCTGCTCGGAGCCGCCCAGAGAAGTGGTGGCAACGGCTCGGGCCACAAAAGGTGTGGCTTGTTTTTGGCTGAAGCCTAGATTGTCAAACACGTCCCCTATCCTCAAAAAATACCCTGAAAATAGAGAATCGCAGAAGCTAAAACACGATTTTGCATACTTTGCAAATGCATTCCACGCTGCAGACAGTGACAGTATTTGCCTGCACTGTTTCAGAGTCATCCTGACATCCGTGCGCTTTGAGCGTTTTGTAATTTTAATTATGAATTCATTTAATTCTTCCTCACAGTTCATTCAATTAATCCCAAATCTGGGAAAAGATCGCATCTGAAAGGATCGGGGCTGTGTGGGACGCACTCTATGGGCTCCGCACAAAAGACGACCTTAAACAAAGGCATGTGAAGGCATTTCATGCGCAGGCAGCAGCCTGGCCTTGCTCTCCTTCGACCACGCAGTGTGGCAGTGGGCCTGCAGCCTCCATCAGCCCTGCGCGCTGCTCCGTCATCGCTGTATCCAGGAGCACTGACGCACGTCCCTGTCGCCAGCATCGATCGAGCTCTTCACACCCAGGAGCAAACTCAAAGAGCTGGTGTCCTTCACCTTTCACTTCTCAGGAAGAAGAAGGAAAACGGTGAAGACATAGCCATGAAAGACAACAAAGCAGGACAATTGAGACACCTGAGTGTCTCGTTCCTGTCAGGCCCTCGATGGGTTTGTGAAACTCTACGCAGGGGCTGATGCAAGTCTCCTCGAGCCCAGGAGTCTTGATTGTGTCAGCGGACCATGCCGGGTAGCTGGAGCCGCAACAAAAGACGCAGGAAGCTGCCAGTGCGGTGAAGACTTGTTTGATTTGTTCTCTGAATAATTGAATAAGCGATTAAAGACATGTGCGGCGCTCCAGCTCATCAGAGGCAGGCAGAGCAGGTAGAGACAGGGCTGCTGTTGTTAAACCCGAGGGAGAGAAGAGGGACGTCTCGGGGGATGGTGACTCGGACAACATTGCTCTACCTGGTGCTGATCACTCCTCTCAACGCCCGTGATTTATTTGATCGGCACTGAAAAGCCGACATTATAGCTCCTGAGCTTCGTTTAGCCGCGCCTTTCTGTATCTCGCGTCCCGGGGGGCCGTAATCCTCAACAGGGCAGAATTAAATCTGACTAATTTATCTTGTATGTAAATATATTTTCCAAACATAACGTAAAAATAAACGTCTCCTTGGAGCCCTTATGTGTAAAGTCACAGAGTTGCGTTACAGGAGGTTGAGGCGGCAAAGACATCCAGGAGCTCCTGATCAGAGAGCAGCATCCTCCGGGCAGGGCAGTGCCTGGGCTGCTGTAGAAGCAGCCTCGGGCCGGGAATTATACCTAACGGCTGCCTGTGGCCAAGGATGTTTAAATTCAGTCTTTGAACAGTTTTCACCAGCGGCTTCTGAACACTTCAGTGCCCTGGGGCCCCGTTTGTGAATCTGAACACTCGCTATATTTCAGTTGTTCCTTCCTGCACAGCTGTGGGAACCAGGTTGTTATTGCTCGGCCGGTACTCAGTGGACAAGTAATAATGTAGTAACAGTCGAGGAATAACACAGTAATAAAGCATCACTTTATTACTATGTTATTCAAAATCATGAAAGGCATCGACCACATCAAACCAGAGGAGCTTTTCCAGGCGAATGGGCTCCTCTCCATTGGACACTTTCTGATGTCACTTACCAGTCACTGAAATGGACAAACGATTCCGCTGCGGTACAGAAACTCGGGATCGTGATATTATTCATTAACAGGGTCGATCTTTATTTACAGTACATGCTGCAGTGACCTGTAATATTTTATTGATACACTTTCCCACCAGGTTCTGTCCGGTCAGGGCGGTTTGGGTCGGGACCGTTAGACTTTGAAAGCTCCACTCATAATTTTCAGCTGCAGTTTTGCAGCCGCAGAGGAATCGGAGCAGAAAACCTGAAGTGAATCTAACATGAGCCGAGTATCGAGCAGCATCTCCCACCGCTGCCCAGTACGAACATCTCCAGTGTCAGCTCAATGAACCCTGTCTTCATGGTCAGCTGAAGCAGGTTAAGACCCCCAGCAGCCCCCCCAGATATCAAAACACCCAGAATGCCTTGCTTTGTGAAATGCAGCCTGTATTCCCGAACCTGAAGGGCTGCAGAAGCACATTGTTGGCACCAGCTGAGGCTCGTTGGGTCTGTGTGAAGTGGTCGGGACAAAGTCACTGGTTCCCAATGTGGCTACCGGCCCGGTGCTTTGTCTGGAGGGTAAACAGTGTGAACCTCTGCCTGCTTGAAGCTCGACCTAGACTCGGCACCAGCATGTTGGCATGAGGCTGAAGATTGTGTTTCCAGGCTCGCAGCCCAGAGAGAAAATATTCGAGACACAATCGCTGCACTGCAAGTGGTCACTGTTCTGTTATGGCTTCTGAAAACAAGACAAATGGCTGTTTTATATTATCATCATCATTATCATCATTATTATTAATTATTTAATGAACGAATAGCTGCTCGAGTTCGGCCTCGGTGTTCAACGTTTTCTTGAATGTGTAGAATCTCGTTCCCGGAACAAACTGCAGCCTGGTCTCCCATTGCAATGAAAGCCAGCGCTTCTCCTCCATTGTTCCTCTCTCCCCTGCAGCAGTTCAGTTTGTTCTGCTGAAATTAGTAATTAAAAAAATGCAGTTAATTAGAAAAAAAAAAGGAAAAAAATCTGTTTGCTGTCACAATTTCATCTGTTTCCAAGACGCTGCTCAAACACTCTCCCTGTCGATACCGTTGAGCCCCACGCATGGCATTTTCGGCACAACAAATATGATGATTTTTTTCAGTCCAGCGCCTCGCTATCACAGAGCGTTTATCACCGAGTGCCATAATCCTCTCACAGGGCTCAGGCTGTGTTTACAGGGCACCGTGCCACCTCCATTGTGAAGTTATTTACAATTTTACAAGCGTGAAAACATTGCTTTTCTTTTTTCCCACCCAGGACATTGTAAATCAATATGGAAGCAAAGCGACCCACAAGTTCTGCAATCTCAGACTCGGGTGGTCTGTCAGTCAGCGCGACCTTTGGAAAGGGTTGCAGTGCATGATGGGAAAATTCCTTTTGAAAGCGCGAGTGAAAACGTGAGGCTCGTGGGGAGAAGCTGAAAAACTTCAAATTACACCAGGATTACAGGAATTAAAAGAAAAGTGCCATATTGAAAACCAAGTCTGTGCACAACATTTAGAATAGTTTTATTTTATGTATGTGCAGATGGAGGGAGAGGGCTGTCTATTGTTGTATATTCAGTTTGTACTGTAGGTGACTTAAGAACATAAGATCATAAGAAAGTGTCCAGTCAAGAGGAGCCCATTCGCCCCATCGTGCTCGTTTGGTGTCCATTAATAACTAAGTGATCCAAGGATCCTATCCAGTCTGTTTTTGAATGTTCCCAAATTGTCTCTTCAGCCACATCGCTGGGGAGTTTGTTCAGATTGTGACGCCTCTCTGTGTGAAGAAGTGTCTCCTGTTTTCTGTCTTGAATGCCTCGAAGCCCAATTTCCATTTGTGTCCCGGGTGCTTGTGTCCCTGCTGATCTGGAAAAGCTCCTCTGGTTTGATGTGGTCGATGCCTTTCATGATTTTGAAGACTTGGATCAAGTCCCCACGTAGTCTCCTCTGTTCCAGGGTGAGAAGGTTCAGTTCCTCAGTCTCTCAGTAGGACATTCCCTTCAGACCTGGAATAAGTCTGGTTGCTCTCCTCTGAACTGCCTCTAGAGCAGCGATATCTTTCTTGAAGTGTGGAGCCCAGAACTGTCCACAGTATCCAGATGAGCTCTAACTAGTGCATTGTACAGTCTGAACATCACTGCCCTTGTTCTCAATTCTACACTTTTGACAGTATACCCTAGCATTGTGTTTGCCTTTTTTATTGCTTCCCCACATTGTGTGTCTTTGATGCCAACCCCAGTGTGCGTACCTCTGCCCCTCTTAAGTGATTATCATGAACCAATCAGAGAGGAGTGTCTTAGAGCTCAGGAGAGATCAGGGGATGGTGTGTGAAAACTATACATGCAGTCACTTAAAATGAAATCATTCTGCCGCATTTTAAATACCTGCAATGAACATATCAAAGGAGCAAGCGTGTTAGCTGTGTGTCTGTACTCGGGCAGTGATTCTGTGACCCGTGGTCTATGAGACACAGGTCTGTACAGCTCAGCGCAAGGGTCTGCGGCCGGCGGACCCCCGGGTTCTGCCTCTCTCTGATCCGTGGACGGCCGTGATTAGATTAGACGGAGGTGCTGATGAGATCCAGCGCTTGGCAGCAGTTTCCCTGCGAACCCCCTCCCGAGCCCGGCTGCCATCGCCATGGAAACCGCGCAGCGCAGTGCGAGGACAGCGTCGGCAGCGCGCCGGTACAACCCCCCCACATTGAGCTGTTTGACACGTTATCCTCACAGGCAGCTTCTACACCCCGACCCTCCTTGTCGATCGCGCAGCTCGTTAGATGGGTGGGTTGTGTGCCCCCAGCTTGCTCCCCAGTCCTCCCTGTGATCTGTTAACCTGCCTTTTTCCCTGTAATGAATAAAACCCAGATTATGTCGGACCTTCAAAGTCCAGCATCTCTCTATGTGTCTTTTAGGTAAAAGAAGCAACTAAACTCACAGGCACTACAGAGATGAAATGTCTTTGCGACGCAGGAGGGGAAGGTTTCAATGCAAAGCCAGGTCCTGTGATATCGATTGGCAAGCTGGGCTCTCTTTCTCACTCTCGGAGCTCGAAGCACCTGCCTGGGCTGTGCGTGAGACTTTGTCTTTTTAACATTTATCGAACCCCCTCAAACAAGCCAACAAGCCTCGCACTTAAAAACAAGTTTAATTAGAGAACAAAGACCATAAACGTGGGGAGAAGCTGCCCTCTCTGTGAGGAGAGATGACACACAGACATGGTTCCTCCTGCACTCGAGGATGAATCTCATTTCCATTCCTAAGCCTCCCTCCTCAGCAGCCACTCGGATTAGGACAAGCTTTGCTAATGATGAGGAGCCGTGCGCGCCGTCACAGGAGAATGACTTTCCCAGGTACAGCTCTGAGCAGAGAACAGGGAAGTAAAGCCTCATGGCGTGTGATTCAGACGTCCCCCCCCATGTCGCGGAGCACGCGTGTGTCTGGAAGGTCGGGGCAGGAGGTGCATCTCACTGCTGCCCCAGCGACCCTCTCTGCAGGTTGTGTGACTGCGGCGGTGTCTGAGCCGAGCTTCACACCTCGGCTGGGTCTCGGCAGGAGGGGGTCGAAGAGCCAGGTGGCAAACCTTTCCCAACACCGGCACCTCAGATTATAATGATTGTTTTGTTTTCATTGCTGTATTTGCAAAGATGTGGCATAAAACAATGGTGACGATAATAAAACCCATCCAGAAGAATTAGTGTAGATTAGTGTAATTCCTAATTTCCATTATAGTGTGTGTCTCCTCAGTGATAAGTCTGTGAGAGAATCACAATGCTTTATATTTTTAATATAATATAATTTTCCATTCTTCTTGTTCCAGTAAAACTGTTATTCTGCAAACTGCCAATCACTGAGCAGCATCTGAGCAGCGGGCGTCTGAAAACATCGAAGGAAAATAAATATGTGTTTGTGTGTACAGATATAGCATGCATTACCATCTGCTGCGGCTGAGCAGCGCGCACTTTTGTTTGTGGGAGTTGTGTTGAGATGTGCGTTTCTTTGGAAGACGATTCTTATCTGTGGAGTTAATAGTTTTTGACAGAAACTCCTCCACGGAATCCAACAGTCAACTGGCACAGAGACAGGGGCAGGGACTGTATTATATCTGAATTATTGCTTTTAATTACAAACTTAACTGCATTAATTGTGTGTCGTCTGAAAGAAGGCAAATACAACTTTTCCCGAAACTGTCAGAAAACTGTAAAAATCTGTAAAAAAGCAATGCCCAATCAGAGAACCTTGATTGAAGGATTTGGCGAATTGTTAGACTCACTCAGCGCCTGCACAACTGTGCTTATTGTGTGAAATCACTTGAATGGCCTTGGCTCAGGTAATTAAGCAATTAAGTGTGCTTTAATTGGCTGTGTGGTACCGCGTATCTAAGTGCTTTGAGAGAGGGTGTTGGTCGGCCGTGTTGCTGTCGGGGTTCCACCTGTAACCTGCGCTCCTCGGGGAATAACTCCTGTTTTCCCGAGCGTCTGTGACAGGAGTCGGGCGGAGCGCCGCGGTTCAGTGGCTGTCTGTCTTGCCGTATCACACTCGGTTTAGATTCACCTTCACCACACAGGAATATATTAGGCGTGAAGGAGGAGTATCGTCTGTATTACAGCTGAGCCCTGAGAGACAATTTCACTGCTGCCCTCTCCCTCCCTCCACCTCTCCCCTGTCCTCTGTCCCCTTCTCTCCCCTGTCCCCTCTTTTTTTTAAAGCATATTTATTTATAAACATGTCGTCTGTTTTTCTGTATGATGCATTTTATATCCGTGTTCCATTCCATGCTCATGCAAGTCGTGTTCAGGCATTCAGATCCTCGTGCTCAATCCACAGGTTCTCGTGTTCGACTCGGCACGGATCCAGAAGCACTCTTAATCGCCTGTGACGGCTGATCTTTACCGCATTGGATTTTATTACATCCCACTGGAGAGCACAGATCACCCCCTCCTTATGAATCATCACCTCCAGATGAGGAGCGCTGCGGGGGCCTCCGGTGCGTACCCTCCCCGAGAGCTGCCCTCGTGCGCCGGCCGCTGCTCTCAAATGTACATCGATCAGACGTTAATTAGACGACACTCAGGAGTTCATCGATACGGCTCATTCGTTTCAGAGGACTTTTCTATTTTACGGAGTCTGTTTTCAGATATTAAAGTGGAAGAAAAGGCCACGCGGCCCATCAGTGTCCGGAGACGCGCACTTATCGACGCGGGATCGATTCCCTCGCGGTGATGAATCGCATCCTCCTGTCCTGCCTCGTTAGGGGTGAGGAGCAGAGGGCACTCGGGGGCGGCTGGACTGGAAATCACTTATGGTGCTGAACCTTACTGAGTACTGAGAAAAATATTTATATGAAAAGACTTCCTTCCCGATAAAGACTCGGCAGCACGGCGGGCGCTGAGGTGTGACGAGCCATATCTGCTGTCGTTTAAACGATGTTCACATTTCTCCTGATAATTAAGACGGATGCAGAGCTTTGCAAGGCTCTGAACCTCCCCACCCCCACCCTCTCACAGACACAACAAGGACCAGAGCACACGGCCACTGTACGTCTTCACTGAAATGTCTTTTGTTTTCAGTGGTTCACCCCGGACAGTCAATCCGCACAGCGCGACTTAGAGTGTGTTTGTGGAGAAATGAATCCACGTTGATCCCGGGGCGCCGGTGTGCACTGTGGGGTGTAAGCCTCTGCCACGCTCCGCTGTGTGGCGTTCTGGCAAACGCCGGCCGTGGCATCGCATCCTGGCGCTGGCTGCCGCTGTTAGTTCATTTTGAGCGTTTCTTCGCAAAGCCCTCTGAGATCTCCGGGCGTGATAACGAGTGCCACTTTAATTAAAGACTCTGTTCCGTGCTGTTGTTTCTAAATGTTAAAAGGTGAAATTAAACAAAGACGGGAGAACAATCAACGCCGCCTGCTCTCGATATAATAAGGGGTTTGTGACTCACTGTTTGCAGTTGTGGAAATTAATTATTGATGCAGTTCAATGTAAATAATGCATTATCCACAACGTTAACTCACAATGGAAAGCTTGCAGCGTTACTCCCGACTGCAGTGCGGTGTGCCATGATTGTGTGTTTATTTATTTGCATTCATTAGAGCCTTGAAATCGTGAGAGAGGGTTTTGAAAGGTATTCAATTTGGCCAATTAACGTCTTGGGAGCTCAAGCTCGTCTGTTTAATGAGATGATCTGAACTGTTCTGAATAGACAGCTCGGACGAGACTCCTCCCACCAGCAACGCCCAGAGCTCTGATCCGTGTAGGCGGCTCTGGAGACGCGTCCCAGTTGTGTGGAGTTGTGCACTGTGTGTCCGCCCTCAGAGGTGTGTTGTGTGACGGTCACTGTGGCGCTAAAGGCTGGAGATGGAAATCGATACACAAAAACAGCACGACCCCCTTTGATCAGACAGAGCAAGTCAAAGCTAACACAGACCTTTGTTAATGGTATCCAATGTGTGTGCGTGTGTGTGTGTGAGTGTGACTGCATGTGTGTGTGCGTGAGTGTGTGTGTGCGTGTATGTGTGTCTGTGTGTGTGCGTGTATGTGTGTCTATGTGTGTGTGTGTGTGTGTGCGTGAGTGCGTGCGTGTGTGAGTGTGACTGCATGTGTGTGTGTCTGTCTGTGTGTGTCTGTTTGTGTGTGCGTGTGTGTGTGTCTGTGTGTGTGAGTGTGACTGCATGTGTGTGTGTGTGACTGCGTGTGTGTGTGTGTGAGTGTGACTGCATGTGTGTGCGTGAGTGCGTGCATGTGTGTGAGTGTGTGTGTCTGTCTGTGTGTCTGTTTGTGTGTGCGTGTGTGTGTGTGTGTGTGTGTGTGTGTTCTTGTGTGTCTGAATGCATTCGTGTGTGTGTGTAAAAATAAGTTACAGGTACGGTGGAATGATGGGTTTTGTCGAGTACTGAATGGACGATGTGGCTGAAACAGCTTAAATGTGAACCCACTGGTTGTGCAGACTAATAAGTGAATAAACTCCTGATCCAGCCGTTCCCTGGACTCTCAGCGTTTGTAGTCACAGGTGCGCAATCTGTGTAGTTGGAGAGCATTTGTTATCTTTCTAAAAGCTGCTATTTAAAGGCACTCTTTCATGTCACCCTGTATGAAATTCAGGTCTCGCCCTGTTTTGTCCTCTGGTGTTTGGGATTGTTACTTCCTGTAGCCTCTCTCTCTGTGTACGTTTTACTTCATGAGTGGCATTAAGGGACGCTTTTATCTCTCAGACAAATTCAACATGACATCCACACTAATAATAATAAAAACAATAGCAGTGTAACAGGGTAGAAATGGGGTGCTGAGGGAGACCCAGCCTCCAGCCACCAGAGGGCCCCGGCAGGTCAAGCAGGGGTTAAACAGGCTCCTAATCAGACACACTGTTGTTGTTGTGTTTACAAAGCCCTGCAGTAGACAGCTAGACCGTCGCTCTACTGTATCCGGTGTAGTTGCACCTGGACACTTGTGAGTGTGTCACAATAACAATACAGATCTTGCCAGAGAACATGACAACTACTGCTGATAAATAATAATAATAATATAGATGTATCTTGTGCACTTTTAATTGGAGGGGATGGGTGAGCACCGAGACACTCAGACCCCCCCCACTGATCCAGCGAGGGGCTACACAAATGCCTCACAAATTAGACCTGCGAACGCACCACACGGACGCACCGTCTCTTCTTCTCCCCGGGGACGGGCAAGTGTTCACTCTGAGAATTGATTGCCTCTTCGTTCCTTGGCTGCTGTTGTGCTGGGGGACAGTCGAGCTGCTGGTGGCTTTTAATGCCATCGTGTGTGTGTGTGTGTGTGTGCACGTCTGTGTGCGTGTGTGTGCGTGTGCGTGCGTGTGTGTGTTTGTGTGTGTGTGCACGTCTGTGTGCGTGCGTGTGTGTGTTCGTGTGTGTGTTCGTGTGTGTGTGTGTGTGTTGTTCTCCTGGGTGCTGCGGAGCCACAGGCCGGGGTGAGGATAGCTCAGTTCACCCTGTACCTGCCTTGCATCACAATGAGACGCATGAGTCACGCCAGCCATGTGGTGCAGTCCGGCTCTCGCTCTGCCTCTCTCTACTTATCTCTCTCTCTCTCTCTCAATCTACCTTCCTCCTTCCACCTCTCTCTCTCTCTCTCTCTCTCTCTCAGACTGGCCACACTGATCCTCACCACTGGAGTCCGCGCTCACATTTTCAAGCATGAAGACACTCTTTGTTTTCTTGTCTGTATCCTAGTGCATCTCACCAGCGTCATAATAGACATGATGACACACTTAACACAGCTCGGTGGTGCCGAAATTGGGTCTTAGGGACTTAAATATTTACTGGGGGATTGATTTAGTTTTACCTGTTGCTTGTGAATATTCTGCATTGTATTGTGTGGTGATTACGTTTATAAATCGCTCCCCTTTTTCAGAGAGATTCGCTGCACAGTCCTCAGTCCTCAGTCGTGGGTTTGACTGGTGCTGTTTGTTTGCTGTCTCTGTCCCTTCAAGCCTGTCTCTGAAAGACATTAAACTCCCGAGACGCTGTTAACAGTTCCAGCTGGACGGTTCCACCTGCGCTGCTGCAGCGTGGCTCTGGCATGAGCAGACGCACAATAGGGTTTCCTGGAAGTCAGGCTCATCCACACGAGCCCCTGAGTCAACGCCGCGCTGCCGTGCCGCCCATTGTCCCTGGCACTCATTGTTCAGCACCTCGCAAACACAAATATCAGCGTTTCCACCCGGTGCAGGCAGAGCCATGGTGAGGGACAGAGAGCCAGGTGACACCGCTGGGTAGTGGAATTAGCGTCTGTTTTACCTGGGGGGCCTGGGGTCAAATCCAGGGCTGGTTTGCTCGGTCTTTGTGCTTCTTTTAGAGGGGATTTGTTTGTCTGTTTGATTTTGCTCACAAAGGCACATTAGCTATGCACTGGGGGGTGGGGGGGTAATACACCGCCTTCACAATAGAGACTGTGGAGAGTCAAACATAGGAACAAGTGGCACTAAATTTAGACACAGGATTCGTTTGAATATGGCAACACTCGTCTCTCCTCCTGGTGCACAAGGTGGGCCAGCACTCGCCGGAGGAGAAACTGTAGCTCAGAGTATAATGTGCAAACTCAGGTGACTCGGAGCGACAATAACATTTCAGAGTCACTAATTGACAGCGCAGGTCATCGCCCCATTGTGATGTTGGCAGACGAATTGCAAAGACAGACCACCTCTCCATTTTGAGCCATTAGGCTTTTTTCAGCTATAATTGCCAAGATAATTGGCTCACGTTTCTTCAGTCTAAAGAAACTGCATCCGTGCAGAAGCATTGAAGTTGCCAAAGGTTTGAACCAGCACTTTGGATTCCCCACAACCAAATCGCACAAAATGCAAAAATACAGTGAAGTCTCGATGTCCACGACCAGCGAGGGAGTTTCCTCTTGTGTGTCCCTTGCCTCCGCTGAGTTGTGTGCTTATGTGGGTATAAATCCGTTCCGATGTTGATCACACAATTCAGAGACGAGAGATCGAAAGCGTGAGAGAGAGAGAGAGAGAGAGAGAGAGAGAGTGTGTCGGGGGGGTGCATGCAGCAGCCGACTTCACGCCTCGTCCTCGCCGCACTTTGCAGAGTCGAGCCTCACTGATTCACACACCAGCATTCGCTCTCCCTCCGCTAGTCGCTCGCCGCCACCTGGCGCTCGTCCCACTTGGACCCTTCAATCACTCGTCGGCACAGCGGGCTACAACACCGGAGCAGCAACCGCTTCTTAATTAACTGAGTGCCGTCCCTCACCGCTGGGAGATCCCGCTCGGCTGTCCTGCCTCTTGCCAATTCTCCGTAGCATCGAAACGAGACGGAAGTCCCCCCTGAGGGCGAGAAAAATAATATTTATGTGTGTATAACGAGAGATCAGAGCCAGAAGGGAAATGTAAATCGGGCCTCTACAGTTTGTGGTTTGATTCCCCCTCTGCCCCAGAGTGGGGGCTTCATAATTCCTATCATCACTGAGCTGAGATAAATCCGGCTCAATTGTATTTACTTTATATAAACCAGAGTAGCCCGTTGAGCCACACTCTTGCTAAGTGGTCCAGCAGCCTTTTCGTGGATCCAAAACCACCAGCTCCTCTTAAATGGGATCATTTATTTATTTTCTCGTGTTTGTTGTTTATTTGATTGATTGTTTTTGATTAAAAAAAAAAAGTTTAAAAACAATTGTGAAGAGCTTGCAACATAAGGAATTAAAAAAAGCAATGAAACTCATATCAGCACCTTCCCCGAAACATCCGCCGAAAAGCTGCTGCGGACACAATACATCACGAAACAAAGCTCTAACTTTGTGACTCGTGATTAATGTTCATTCTGTGAGCAAATGCAATGCGGCGGCAAAACGATGTCAAGCTGCTGATGCAGATGTTTTTAGTTTCTTTAAATTGTTCCTAGATTGCCGACTGATCATTTTTGTTTACTGGATGTTGTTTTGTTCAAGACAGTGGCAGGATAATTAACGAGAGCATGAGGCAGGTACTGAGAGCACGGGCGATTTCACGTGGAGCTAAGAACAGCGATCGTATGAAAGAATGTGAGATACACAAACTATAGAGATGTATAACTGTTTTTGTGAACCCCTCTGTCTGTCATTTTGAACAAGGCCGGCCTGCTACTTCAAACGAATACATTAAAGAGGATGCTTCCCCTATCCACACAGAGTACATGTGTTTGATGAGGTTTTTCCTTCAGTGAGACACCTGCCCTGGCTGTTAAAAGGCAGCTTCTCACATGCAGTAAAGTAAAACTGACGCTGCTTGGCCGGGTACCAGGCGCTGCGCTTCACACTTCAGTACCGGTGGGGTTCATGATCATTTCCTCTGGTTGGACAAGGTTTTTTCTGTTCAGGTTCTTGCTCTCCCAGGCTAGAGCACTCTTACATCGCTGGCCGAACAGGGCCTCGGAGGCAGGCGATCGCTCGAGGTATGTGCAGTAATGGGGATCGCGGGGGAAGAGACATCCAGGCAAGTTCAGGTCACTCAGGGACCAGATTTTGCAGGCTTGCTGGAAGACCGGCTGCTTGTTTAGTGTTTTAGAAACAAGGCTGAAATAGGCAGTGGCAGGGCACTGGTTTACAGTCCAGCATAATCAAGGGTCTACAAGAGTCATCCGCAGTGTTAGTAAAGCTTTAACGGACGGTGGGAGATGTAAAAAACGGCATCCTTTAGGGATCATTGTGGTAAACCAGTTCCTCCCAGGTGTGATAACCCTTCAGTGTAGAATCATCGATGAACTGGGATCATTGTTTCACCATTTTCTTGTTTGGGTCATCGTTGGCCCAGGCGGGGGGCGGATCCCCACGCTAGACCCACTGTGGGCCGGTCAGACAGACAGACCGGCTGTCATTGCAGTCCAGCGATGAGCCGAGGGTCCAGCAGCGATGGAGAGAGCCGCGGGAACGCTCGGCGGGATGGGAGAGGGCCGCGGAGTGGGACTGATGACACATCCCGTGTGACAGATACCAACATTGTCTTGACTGATTCCATATCAGCAGGGGCTCACAAACACGCTGTGTCAGGGTGGGAGAGATCCTCTCTGGGAGGCGCGGTGTTTTTCCTCTCGTCGCTTCCTTCCAGACAGTATGTGTTAGAATACAGAGCAGGGCTCTCCGGGGACGAGATGTCATCTGAACGCAGGTGGGATCTTAAACAGCCACCGGGTGGCTCCTGAGTGACTCAGTGTGGCCCCAGATTCACATTTAAACAACATCCTGGACAGTTTCACCGCTACGGCACGCAGCCTTCACCCTGAACCCCAATTAAACCTCATTAATGTAAATGGCATACCTTGACATTTGTCTTCCTTTCGGTTTAAATTAGAAGCGTCTGGTTGGCCCTGGCCCTTGTGCGGGTCGATGGGGTGCGTTGACAGCCGTGTAGCAGAGCAGTGCTGTTTGAATGTGTGTTTAAATTGCCTTGTGGGAGACTGTGAGATGGGCAGCAGTCAGGCAGCGTGTCTATCAGGCTCTGACAGTTTCCTCTTACAGCTGACAGCTGACGGCTTCCTCTCATACCCGGCCTCAGTCAGCCTCAGACATGAGAGATGTCCATTATCATCCCTCACGTCTCACACCTCCCTCACCTTGTCGTGCTGCTGTGTCTCTCCTCACCCTCCTGGACGGCTCGAGCAGCAGCAGAGTTTTGCAGAGCCTTCGCAAACGTCTCTGGCGCTGATAAAATGAGCCTGGCCTGAAGCCCAGCCCTACAAATCATACAAATCTACGCCTGATCCAGTCAGCGTTAAGGCAATCCTAACCTGAAACGGATGACCGTACCGTCATCACTTACCCGGACCAAAATCTCACTCTAATATCATATTTTACCTTCATTCCTACCTTCATCTCTGTCCCTAATTGAAGATTAGCTTGGCCACTTGATTTATTTTTGGGCACCGTCTATGGAAGAGGGTTGTGTTTGCATGTCTGTGTCCGTTGGTTTCCTGCTGCAGCCGCCGCTGTGCGTCTTTCCTCCAACAGTGGGACAGTGGGTGCCCATGCCGAGCGGACACAGGCGGTCAATGTGCCAAGCCATCTCCTTCCCCCGGTCCCTCTCATTAAGAATTCGCACGGTGCATCGATCGCCTTTCCCCCTAATCACCCCTGTCCCCCCGGCCGGCACGTCTCAGTGCACACAGGGTAGGGCAGTGACGGGGGCGGTATTTCCAGTAGCGATATCAGAGTGCTTGTATTACCTGTGCTGATCTCGACCGACCGAACCCTGTGTCACAGCCAAACCCTCCTCGTCTCGAGAGCCCTGAAATGATCAAACCCTGGGAGCTGTGGAATACGCCTTTCCTAAAGTGTCTTTAAAAATAAATACAAAAATAACAATCATTAAAATATGTGAACTTGCCATCCATTAAAGCGAGACACGTCCGCTCATCTCCAGAGCGCCGGTCTGCCTCATTAGGCGATGATTCTCCTAATACAGATCTATTATAGACATGTCTCTGCGTTTTGAGACGATCTATTCACTGACAGAGACATTTACACTCCAATACGCAAATCAAACCATTTAATT
The DNA here is from genome assembly GCF_036373705.1 of Amia ocellicauda. Lineage (NCBI taxonomy): Eukaryota > Metazoa > Chordata > Actinopteri > Amiiformes > Amiidae > Amia > Amia ocellicauda. The sequence continues at coordinate 161,624 of NC_089871.1, read as the reverse complement.
AACATATATATTAAAATCATATTAAGTAGCAAATCAATCATTAAACAGTTTGGAAGGACTGGTGCAGTTTTACATCACTGCAGCCACCCGGCAGCCCGGCGTCCGTGCGCCGCACTTAATCAGCACATTATTATTCTCACTGCAGATCGTTAGTGGAAAACGCATTTCCTCCAGTGGGGTAATAACCCTCTGACTATCATTATTTATCATATATATTAAACGGGCAAAGCATTTCTTTATTTACTTCATTGGAACAGCAGAGATGGTAATTTATTAAATCACACAATAAAATAATGGTTTTGTATGTATTCTCTCGTTTGTCAGTGATATTGAATCCCATTTGTCATGAAATATGGCTCCGTCGTGCAGATGACTTCCCCCGGGGCTCCGAGGCGCCCGCTCAGATGGGTTACATCAGGCCCGAGTGCAGGCTGTGTGAGAGCGCGCCACTGGGGAGATCAGGAGGAGCATCGTTTGTGTTGTGAAGCGTGTGTGCGTCGAACGATTGTGTGACTACGTCTGCGCGGCAAGAGCGTGGCTGCAGACGCCCCTTCAGACCACGGCATGAAATCATCGATGCTTGTGTGTCGTTGTCAACTCTCCACGATGCACAGGTTGGCGCTGGTTGTGTGTCATTGTCATCTCTTATCCCAGGTTGGCGCTGGTTGTGTGTCATTGTCATCTCTCCACGATGCCCTGGGTGACGATGGTTGCACATTTTGACGAGCCGGTCTGTTAAATGGGATCGCATCCTGCACTTGTGTGTGTGTGTAGGGGGGTGGGACATCTGTGTGATTTAATTGCTGACGTTGCTCCAGCCTGCGGTGAAACAGAGAGGAGCGAGCGAGAGGGGGAGGACCGAGACGCTGGTGGTGGGGGGGCAGGCTGGTCTGGACTCTCGGGTCGCCATCTGAGACGCTGCGCTCCGCGGTTTCCCAGGCAACCATCCGGGGGGACGGGCACGCGAGAGCAAGTCCTCTCTGCACAGCGCTGCCAGGGCTGGGGGGTGGGGGGCGCAGGCCACAGGTCCTGCAGGTGCCGCTGACTGCCACCCCCACATATGAACACTGTTGAACGCAGATAGGGGGCTATAGACTATACACTGATGGGGGGCCGGTCAGATGGAGAACGGCAGAAGAGTGAGACCAGCAGCTCTGTCAGACTCCGGCTCACTGCCCTCCCTCTGGCGTTTGTGTTTTTAACCGAGTATTAAAAATGAATGGGCAGCTGAAAACACTTCATCGTTGTGTGGGGGTCCGTCTCGATGATTGGGGGGCTGCGCAGCCTGGGCCAGAGAGCTGGGGTGGGAGCGCCACTCCACACACACAGCTGGGTGTGGGGGTCTGACAGTAGACAGGTTTGGGGGGTCTGGCAGTAGGAGGGTGTGGGGGTCTGGCAGTAGGCGGGTCGGGGCTGCTGGATGCTGCCAAAGTCCTGAGCTGGCTCTTCTCCGCGGACAGACCGTGTTGGAGCCATCCCGCCCATGCAACAGGCACACAGAGACATAAGGGGAAAAACAATTGATATACTCGGCGCCTTTAATCCCTCGATTGACCGATGCATTGTGATATCTCTGGAAGCATTAATCTCCCGCCGCCGTGTTCAAGCTGCTGTGCGTAAGCCCGACTCAATCATCTGTCAGCCTCGGATTCTTTCAAATCTCCAGCCTTTGATTAATATAATACCCGGCGAATCTGTTCATAATTGCTTTGCTCTGAAACCTATTTTGAATAGGCCTTGCAGATGTCCGGGACAGCTGAGTTATAGCTGGGGAAAGTGACGGTGATCCAACTGGGGACTGATCCTCCCCTGGAAACTTGAGTCCCAACTGACACGTACAGCCGTGGAGGAAACCAGTGGACAAGTCCGGTCCTCGCTGGGAGTCTTATACGTTTATAGAAGTTCATCTCAGCTGCTTTAAACTGTACATCTCTTGCAGAAATATAGTTTTGGCTCCTCTCTCGATTGTCTCGTTACTTACTTGCATTTTCACTGTTAACGAGCATCTGTGTCCTGGCCAGAGCTGCAAAACAAGGCTCCCGCTCTGTCCGTCTCACTGGAGACCGTCCACTGGCCCTGCGGATTGAAGGGGCTGCTGATCTTTTCATTTGTCGGAGACAGCAGCTCGAAGTGGAGTGTTTTTCTCCTGCTATATTGTTCAATCTCCCCTCCGCGGCCGTGAAACAAGTTGCTATGTGTCATAAGCAGAGTCAATTCAGTGTAGGCTTATAGGTGGGTTATTTTATAGATTGTGTTTTGCAATTGTTTATTTCTTCGTGATTATTTTTGGGCACCGGGGTGGGGGTTGGGAGAGCTGGTGCTGAGAGTCCAATGAGGGGAAGGAGGCCTTGAAATTCCCCGTCAGGGCTGCTCGGGATCCTGATCTCTGCTCTCCCGCTTCGGCACATCCCTAATCCCTAAGAGTGTGCCGTCCCGAGGGCCTGGGCTTGGATGCCGAGATGGGTCGATGTTAATACCCACAGTACAGTGGGTTGCACTGTGTGGTGTTGACACGAAATTGCTCAGGGGTGCGAGAGCGATAGAGAGAAACATTTTGGCATCAGTCATCAATGTTGCGGCTCAAGGCACTCCTCAATTAAAACTTTTATTGGTATCGTATTTATCGTCTCTCTCTCCCTCTCTCGTCCGATCTGTAGGATTAATATTCCGTCTCGCTCTCATTGTCCGGGACTTCCGCGTCACCCTTGGCAGCGAGATCTGTAATCCCATCTGCTGTTCCCTATATTGAAAACACAGCATTAGGGGAAAAAAAAAGGACGCTGGCTGTAAGTCAGAGGTCACAGAACCTGCTTTTCATCTAATCCCCGCGCTTCCCCGGCAATCTTCCTTATCGTCACGCCGCAGCCGACACACAGATGGGCTCTGAGTGACGGGGACCGGAGAGGCCCGCTGTCTCCTCTCGCTTCCACTAAAGCTGCGCTCGAGCACTGCAGCCATCTGGGTATAAATCCCTGTCAGCGCCGCTTGGCTTTATTGGCCGCGAGCCGCAGGTATCTGAGGCCGGCCGGGTGCGGCGAAGTATCTGTGGATCCGGGGGAGCGATACAGTGCGAGATGTTTAACAGGAAACGAGTTCTGACACTCGGCGCTCAGAGATAAATGTAATGCTGTACAGAAGACAACACCCAAGTGGCGCGAGTTATCTCTTCTCGATGTAATAAAACTGTCCACGCCGCTGACACATCACATAAAGACGGGGGAGACAGGAGAAGAGACGAAAGGATGGACGGAGACGAGATCCTTCATCTTCTCGTTGTCACCAGAGTTTTAGAGTGAGATGTGTTTTACTTTTGCAAGGACGGAGACCCGGGGGAGCGGCCCTGTGATTTAGGGGCTCTGTGCTGTGCTGTTCAGATGTGAACGTGTGGCATTTCTCCTGGCCACGAGAGAGGGGAGCCCAGCTCCCCACTCCTACCATCCGCACAGCTATTTTAACCAGCGATGGATGTTGACTGGAGGCGCGCATGTCGATATAATGTTTCCACGCACCGACTGCACAGTGAAGTATTGACCTCCCTGCCTCTCAGTGCCTGAAGATGTGAGACCTGCTCAGATGTAATTGAAGGGGTGTTATTTATTTATATTTCCCCCCGATTATTATCCTCACTCCTCCTGTCTGTAACGTTATTCTTTAAAACACTGCCGGGCTGCTTGATGAGGCTGTTACTGTAATCTCCAACACGGGAGCCGCTTTAGAGATGCTCACCTGCTGTGAACGTGGGTTTGCAGTCTCTCCGCATTCTCCTTCATCTCTGTGCCGTTATCACAGTAAAGGTTTATGAATCAAACAAGCTGGGATCAGGGAACCGGAATTTCAGGTTTGGGGGAATAATCTCACAGGTGGTAGACACCGAGGCTGCGTCTCTTGGCATCTCTCTCTCTTGATTCAAATGCATTCACTCTCTCATCTCTGAATTAAGAAAGAAAGTGTCGAGTCGAGAGGAGGCCATTCGCCCCACCGTGCTCGTTTGGTGTCCATTAATAACTGAGTGATCCAAGGATCCTATCCAGTCTGTTTTTGAATGTTCCTTAATTGTCTCTTCAGCCACGTCGCTGGGGAGTTTGTTCAGATTGTGACGCCTCTCTGTGTGAAGAAGTGTCTCCTGTTTTCTGTCTTGAATGCCTTGAAGCCCAATTTCCATTTGTGTCCCCGGGTGCGTGTGTCCCTGCTGATCTGGAAAAGCTCCTCTGGTTTGATGTGGTCGATGCCTTTCATGATTTTGAAGACTTGAATCAAGTCCCCACGTAGTCTCCTCTGTTCCAGGGTGAAAAGGTTCAGGTCCTCAGTCTCTCAGTAGGACATTCCCTTCAGACCTGCAATAAGTCTGGTTTCTTGCCTCTGAAGAGGTTGAGAAGATGGTAGAGTGATTCACACATGTGGGTTGTTGGTTCGATCACAGGGACTGTCCTATGAGATTATTTTGGTTTTAATCAGCTGGAAGTGTTTTTTGGTAGATCGGTGGTGCAGGTAATCAAAGGGCCTCTATTGAGATCTAACAATGGTTTCTGGCCTTTAAACTCTCGTATTCACTGGCACTTGCGTGCGTCGTGTGTCACGGTCCTGGATGACAAACGCTACGCCCGTTGACTCTTCACAATTGACCGCTCTGTGACGCGCCCTGTCTGTTGTTCCTGTGGAGAATGCGTCTTTGTGTCCGTGTCTTTGTGTCCGCCCCACCCACGGGATTCAAAAGAACCGCTGAGTGACAAGTGACGGGCAGAGGGCAGCTCTGTGAGGAGGGGAAGGGTTTCGACTGCGCAGCACAGGCAGTGTGTTTCAGCCCCCCGTATGCAGTGGAAAGCCCCGCAGCACTACACCTGAGCTCCCTGCACTCCTCTGCGCTCACACCAACACGCTGTCACACACTGGAGGTGTTGAGAACTGCAGGGCTGGAGAGGGAGCTGAGGGTCAACCCCCCGCCTGCAGCTCACTGCGTCTGTGTGGTCTGTGGGGTCTGCCCAGGACCAGACCCTCGCTGTCTACCGCCGCCATCATGCTTACTGGTGTTCTGGTTTTATTATTATTATTTAAAAAGTGATAGATTCCCCCAATCAAACTGCCACCTCTGAGAGCTCTGTTGTGCTGAATTTATTCTTATGTCTGTTTAGTTGTGATGTGTTTAAGACTTGGCCATCACCCCCAGTGAAGCACCATCTGGATTCATCTGCGTCCTTTTATTGTCTGTTTCTCTGATGATACACAGCCTGCTTTCTCACGTCAATAGTGCAGTAAATAATACTGTTCAGTGGCTCACAAAACACACACACAACACTGTCTCTCACACATATTTATTATCATCCCCCTGATGACTCCAGTCTGTAAACAGATGCCTCTAGCTTGTGAACGGTGCTGCTCAGTAGCATCACGTCGTACAGCCGGACAGGGTGGTTGTGTTCGGCGCTCCGAGGTTCGTTATGCGGCGGGGTTGTCAGCGTGTCGGGTGGCACATTGCAGAGCTGTGATAATAACGAGCGCCTCCTCACACCCAGAACCGTCCGCCGTGGCTGGTGTGAAGACATGGACACCCTGAGCGGCGCCAGCTGTTACCTCTCCAATTATGAGGAGCGCTTAACCTTTGGGAGAAGCCCGTCGTGTGTATTGAGCGCCCACAAACGCCTCGGACGGGCCGTGTCTCTGTGTCTCCCCTCGGCAGAGATGCAGGCTGTGGGCGGCTTTACTGTGGACTCAGTCCTGATCAATACTCTGACATATTGCGCTTCCAGACCCCTGCAAGACGATGGGCTTCTATCAATCGATCGTGTCTCATCGTTAAAAAATGCATACAGGAGGTTTCTTTACAGCTGTGTGATTTGCTCTCGAGTGCTGCTAATTAGCCCACCGTTATAAACAATGCACATCGTTAGTCTGCCTTTATTTTAAGTGCTGCTTGACATTTGGGCGAGACGCCTCCCTCGATGTTCGCTTTGCTACAGGACCGGCACCTTGTGGCTGATGTTTCTCGGGGACAGTGGGGTTTCAGGCTCAGTATGTCGGTTATTATTTAATTATTGTTATTGACACAGTTTGTCTCTCTGACGCCAACCTGCGTAGAAATGACAACAGCTTCTCTTTGACGGCCTCTTCAAACATACGCTGCCCTGTGATGCGCCCCTATGATCCGAGACTTGTGTCAGTGAAGGACTGGGGGCCATGAGCGTAAACAAAGGGCCGCGCTGGGCCACAGATCGCACGGCCCCTGAAAGGCACACAAATTGCGCTGTGTTTGTATCTGAAACTCTACTCCTTTACTTGATTCAAACAAGTATGTCTATCATGAGTAGTTATGTAAAATCCTGGCACGTGTCTCCGCCCTCTCCCTGATTTACACCCTTAAGCCGGTAAAGGGTCTGTTTTAATATTGATATTGCTCTTCCCTGAAGTCGCACGGCAGCCGCTGAATCAAATTACTGTAGAGCCCAACACTCCTCTCTCCCCGCCGCTCCGGCCTGGCTGTTCATTGTGAAAGTCATTGAAATGTGCGCACACAGACGGGCGAGCGGAGGGGGATTCGTCTGAGGCAGGAAATCCTCCGTAATAAAATCAAATATGGTCACATTTGATATTGTCTAAGCAGGGATCAGCCGATAATAGGATTCATCCCGGCAGCGAGATGGTCATCTTTTGGGGGGGAAATGTGTCACTCCGAGGCACTGATTCTGGAAAAATAACACACAAACGGAGAGGCAGACAGAGGTGAATTGGGTCGGTCTCTGCGGTAGTTTAGTAGGACGGCAGCCTGTGGAATTAGTGAGATGTGGAGTTGGCAAGATCCACGGCAGAGAGCAACAAGATATCCGTGTGAAAAAGCTGCGCCGAAAACAAAAAAAAGACCTGATTAAACATGAACTGTGGGCGAATGAGAGGCAAATTGGAAAGATTGTTCCCAGCCATTCAAAGACTTCATATTACTCTCAACCTCCCATTAACCTCCTGACTACACCGCTGAGAGGCTTTTTAATTCACTTCCACTGCGAAAACAAAGCCCAGTGCCCTCCTCTCCCAGCCTCTTCTCCGCACAATCCACGCTCCCTTTCATTGTGTAACACCGGCCTGACAGGACGGGATGTTTCAAACCCCCGAGGGCCACGAGGGTCTGTGAAAACAGCGCCGGTTTCGAGAGGCTCTCGGTGCATCGACGGCCCCAGCGGAGCCGCTGCGCCCCGGTGAGAGCACACTTACGCCCCTCTCGGAGTGAGAGAGGACGTGCGATCGCCTGTGGAGGAGACACTCGTCCACGCGGTGGAGAGAGCTGACACACACACCACTTCACACCCTGGCAGTGCGTGGCACCACATAGCTCTTTCGTGTTGCTGCTCCTGGTTTGACGATCGTCCCTCGCCTGGAATAGTGCAACTGTCCTTTAAGCCATGTTTCTGTTGCACATTAAGCGTTGTGTAACTGAACACAGCCTGGGCGCGTGGCAGGGAGAGCAGGTGTTACATTCAGGAGCAGATGGGAACGAAGCTGCTGAGGTTCTCCTCATCACTATCGGGGCGCAGTTCTGTGAGAACCTGTCGTTCTGCGTGGCGTAACTGGAGAAACCGTTCAACGGGTTTGCCAACAATGTGTGTTTGTACAAGAGGTACGACTGACATTGGGTTAAATATGTAATTGCTTGAATTAGGTCTGTATTTATTGGCTTAATTTTGGCCTCTGTTGCTAAGACGGACGTCTCCGTTGTGTTTCAACACACCCACCGGCTGTGTGTTACCACTGTGCTGTACAGGGTCCACCTGCTGTGTGTTATCACTGTGCCATACAGGGTCCGCTGGCTGTGTGTTATCACTGTGCTGTACAGGGTCCGCTGGCTGTGCAATCCCCCCTCCTGCCGCACAGTGTGTTGTCATGGCAGACCACATCACACACCGGGCTGCCCCGCCCTTCCCAGTCACTCTCCTGTCCCCTCTCCTTTCTCCCCGGCCCCCAGTCTTGATGGGTAGACCCTCCATAAGAAGCTTCCAGTCTAATCCTGTCCCAGCAGGTCGGTGTGTCAGCCTTCTACTTAAACCTGTAATCTGCTCTCAGGCTGTGTGGCCAGGCTGATACACGGACTCCGTCCAGGACAGTCCCATTCCTCGGCTGAGAGACACCTTGTCCACAGGAAGGATCAAAAGCACATCTGGTTAAAAAATACAGAGAGAAGGAGTAGGTCTTAAATATATATATATACGTATATATATATATATATATATATATATATATATATATATATATATATTTATATATACATACATACATACATATATATATATATATACATATATATACATACATACATACATACATATATATATATATATATATATATATATATATATATATATATATATATATATATATATATATATATACGTATATATACATATATACATATATATATATATATATATATATATATATGTATGTATGTATATAATAGCAGGAGACTGTATTTAAATAAGGCATGTGCAATGTTTGTATCTGTCTCCTAACAATACGTGTGTGTGTATGTAGGTAGAGAACACAATTGTGTAAAGGTGTGTATAACAATGTACCACAAACCTTTGTCTGACTACACTCTCAGAGCTTGTCAACTGACAGCGCTTCCCTCGGCTGAGTGGCGTCTCTCAGTGGGAGGCATTGGCCGCCACTTCTCCACAGCCAGGGACTTTTAATGCAGCATTTACTTTCTTAGTCCACCCACTAAGAAAAACATGCAGGGACTGGGAACATCGTTTGGATGCTAATTACAACATTAGAGGAACACATTCATTGTTCAACACCTGGGACAGATCCGTGGCTAACAGGATTTGCATCTGTATTTGTGCTGCGTACTCTGATAAATGGACTACTTTTTCAATTAAGGAATGGTTTCCACCTCATTCTTCTCTTCCTCGTCCTCTTCCGATCCCAGGCGGCTGGGAGTTTATTCCTCGGCGTTTAATTTGTCTCTGTCGGCGTGCGTGGCAAGTGCACCTTGAGAGGCTGATCCGCTTGGAAATATTCATTTTAAATGTGTACCTACTCCACTGTGTCTTTATTTTGTAGGCCACGTCCGGGGATCAATGAACCTGTGGGAGACTCTTCCTCTGCGCGGTTTTCCTTCAGTGCCCACGTTCTGCAGCGTTTAACTCGATAGCTCGGCGGCCTGTCAATCCCCTTACCCGCCTCGCTGCAGTGAACCCCTCGGGGCGCCCGGCCAGCCTGGCTTAGGCCGTTTGTTCTCCACTCGCTGAAAGGGATGCACAGTCGGGGGCCATGTGAATCAGGGAGAAGAGTTTCTGACGAGTGAAGCAGCAGCAGGAGACGGCAGGAGAACGACCTGCCCCTGTCTTCGCGGGCGTTCGTGCTGGTTATGAGATATTATGATTTCTCGTGGACGATTGAGTGAATGGGAGGCTCTGTGGCTGTGGTATTGACAGCTGCCGTCAGTATATGATCCCAAACCTGAATGTATGGATGTTGTGCGGTCAGTCGAGTCACGTGCCTCTCCCTCCGAACCGTCTCAGGAAGCTGGCGTCCCAGGGTTTAGTTTTGCCCCGACTCCTGTGGTCGCTCTCTCTCTCGTCACTCGTGTATTATTTTCCAGGTCCTGTTTCATGTGGATTAGATTATTTTCATTGCCTTTCACTTTCTGTCCCTTTAATCAGCCGCCCCTTTCAATGGACAGAGGGTCGTGTCCCTGAACGGCCTTCAGCTCGTGTGGGGAGAGCTGTTGGTTCCCGGGTCGGTCGGTGGCGAATGCGAATAGGTGTGTGTGTGTTTGTGGTGCTGATAGCCGTCGCCGGCCAAAGAGCTCAGCTGCTGCATTGTTGTCAGAGGCTTTGATGTGGAGGGGCTCAGATGCTGTGGCTCCGCAGTGGCAGGGCGGTCAACATTCAGAGCGCGGCTGTTTCTGTGTCTGTGTCAATATCGGTGTGTTGAGTGTGTCGGTTGTACTGTGTTCAAGTGAGGTATTCATCTGTTATTATGTATGGATGTTTTTATTTATTTATAACGTTATCGCAGTGGGTTTGGGTTAATAATGAAGACAAACATACCAAGAATTCCTGTCAGAGAAAAAATAAATCAAAAGAGTGAGGTTTTAAGGTTTATTTATTTATTACTTCAGTACTTGAGATCCAATAAAAAGGATGGCCATAAAAACACCACACAATACACTCTCCTACCCCGGCGCCCTCCTCTCACAGCATCTTTTCCGCAGAGGGATTTTCCCAGGAAACGCAGTGTTCACGGCCACACTTCTCCTCCCAGTGTGAGTCTCCCCCCCGCTGGCCACTACAGACAGAGGAGCAGGTCTGAGCACTGCCGCCTGCATCGGGGACGGAGAGCCTGTTTGTGAGAGTATGTGACACATGTCTGTGTGTTTGAGTGAGTTTGAGTGCAAGTGTGTGTGAGTGTGTGTGTCTGTGTTGAAGTGTGTGGGTGTGTGTCTGTCTCTGTGTGTCTGGTGTGTGTGTGTATGTGAGAGAGAGAGTGTCAGTGTGTGTTTCAGAAATGATTAAAAGGTTTGTTTACCGATGCTGGCCAGATATGACAAGCAAACCTGCAGTTCCCCTCGGAGAGACCCGTCTCCATTTCTAGATTAACTTGCGGGTGGGGGGTTCCAATTTTTTTTTCTCCCCTTCAATGAATAGATGTGAATCCACATCACAGGATCTGACGCACATGAAACACTCAGTAAAGAAGAAAACTCTTTAAAAAGGAGGCACACAGGTGTCCTGACAAAGATTTGAGAGGAAATCATGTTCTGATGAGTCTGTTTGGCTCAAAGACCATCGGGGGGGAGATACGGACCTGCTGGGAGAGAATTTTCAACAGGATTCAATAGATACTTACTCACTATTAATTACAGTATGGCATTTTTAGCCTCTGTACTTGTCACTCAAATGTCAGTTTTCGTTCCTCGGCTGCACTCAGCTGGGATTGTTAGGGTTCTTGGATAAAGAGATATTTATTCAGGCACCGTGGCATTTCTCTCGGTGGCAGAGACTCGCTCAGCAGTGTGATGCGGCCCGGCGCCCTGTGGGGCCCGGCACTCTGTGGGGCCTGGCGCTCTGTGTTTCGTAACGACGACCAGATGTCCTGGCACGTTGTGTTGGGACCGGCTGGCTGCCTCTTCTCTGTACCAGCAGTGCGGAGCGATACGGCTTCACCGACGTTTACCATCAGCCATCCTTATAGTCTTCAGCCAGGGATGACCAGGCTGCATCAAATCGGCTGAACTGGATCTCAAGACATTGATTTCTTTATTCCTCTTTCAGTCAGTGACTCGGAGGAGAAAAAACACATCCGAGCGTCTGTTATTGAAACGTGTGGTGATAGATTGGCGGTGGAGGCGGGGAGATTAGAGAGAATGGATTCTCGTGGAAGATCTCGGTGGCGTCTGTGGTTGCCTCCTCACGTGCTGCCATGCCAAGATCCAGAGGTGTAGGTTTAGGCTTGGGAGGGGGGGCCCTGCATGGCGGCCAACCCATCCGGCCGCTCGTCTGCCTGTCTTGGCAGTGCTTGATGATCTCGTCTACTGGGTTTGATGTCCACAAGATCCTGCGTCCTTTGGCACTTCCTCTCCTGTCTGAAGTCCTGCATCTGAAACCCGCTGAATGCCGCCCTCTGACCACGGCATGGCGGGTCCCTGGGTGCTGCAGGCGGCAGACTTCGGCTCCTCTCTCTCAGCGGGGGGGTCCTGTGGCCCTGTCCCTCTAGGCTGCTTTATCGGAGCGTCAGACAGTTGGCTCACCGTTAACATGAGCGCAGATTTATATTAGACAGGCGTGTTAATGGGTGGCTCTGTGTGCGTCTTTCCTTGTCTCTGTAATGGATCGGACGTGGTGCTGGAGCCTTCTGTGTTCAGTGCTGCTGGGTTTTTAGGGTTGTTTCCCTGCTGAACACTTGTTGCTGGGGTGGGGGGGCAGTAATCCCTCCACTGCAGTCTAGCTGTGCTCTCACAATTCAGCGCAGAGCTCGTCTGTGCTGCCGGGAGCCACGCCTGACTGACAGATGGAGAGACACTAACAGCGTAATTAGCTGCCCGGCCTGCGGTTCCTGTTTACTGCTCGGTTGCTAGGCAGTGACATCACCTGGACCCCTCCTTCCTTTACCCTAATCCCCACCCTCTCTCTCTCTCTCTCTCTCTCTCTCTCTCTCGCACACTGTCTCCCTCCCTCCCTCCCTCTCGCTCACATTCGCGCTCCCCGGCAGTGTGTGGAGAGTGTGGAGGAGCTCGGAGCAGACGGCATGGTTACAGCGATTCGGAGCGCAGCGCGCCGTGTCTCCATGTAGCCGGGCTCGGCCAGCGCGTGGGGGTCAGCGGAGCAGCAGCAGCTCGGAGACTCGGGGCCCGATCGTCTGTCAGGGAGGGGGGCTCAGGAGACGCAGCTACAAGTGTCGCCTCTTGACTGATTTTTTTTTTTTTTTTTTCTTTTACTTTTTGTTTGGTTTTTCTCCTCCTCTCTGAAGCTCCTGCCGACTCGTTTCTCTGTGGGTTCGGCTGAGTGGCGAAACGGTCGCATGCATGACACTCCGCAAAGGCGAGAAGACGACCATAAGCATCCAGGAGCACATGGCCATTGATGTTTGCCCCGGCCCCATCCAGCCCATCAAGCAGATCTCTGACTATTTCCCCCGCTTCCCGCGGGGTCTCCCCCCCACAGTGCCCCCCGCCCTCAGCCGCACCGGCTCCCTGCGCTCCTCCACCGGCCAGCTGTCCGGGGGCCTGCCGTCGGAGCCGTCCCGCGACGAGGACGACCTGGACCGGGCGTTTGGGGCCACCGCCGCCCCCATTGCCCCCAAGAAGGATGAGGAGCCAGACGTGGAGGGATACGACTCCGATGACTCCAGTGAGTAGAGATTCCCCCTTCCCCCTGTGTGTGTGTGTGTGTGTGTGTGTGACAGTTCTGTAACTCTGCGTTTCATTGTTGAGGAGCCATGTCCCTGTTATGCCTGGATGATGATGATGTTGTTGTTGTTGTTTTTGATGATGCTCTGTGTGGTGCTGTGCCCAGCACCGGCCACACAAGGAGGTGCGATTACATTGATAGACCTCAGTCGTTAAACGGTCAGAAAACTAAATCCAAATTCAGATCCATCTCTTGACTTTCTGGCTCTTAAACTCCCCTCTCCTCTAACGGCTGCTCTCGACACCAGAGGAACTCCCCCTGCCGGCTCTCCAGGTCTCACCGGCTGTGGTAGTGGCAGAAATCAGGCAGAACCTGCTGGATATCAGCCGGTTTCTTCTCTGAGCCCAGCCTGTCGTGTGTGGTGTGTGACGCCTGTCAGTGCCGCTACTTCCTGTCTCTCATTGCAGGCGTCGCTGTGTGAGCGACCGTGCTGCGGTGTCTCTACACAACTTTGTGGGGGGGTGGTTCATTAATTGTGAAGTTCTCAGGCTAATGTAGGGACAAAATAGGGATGGAATTGGGTTAGATTTCTCCATACATTGAACAGCTATATACCCCACACCGGGCAAAAGCTTCCCATCCTTAAAATAAACACCCTCCATCAGTGTGAACGTCCTTCAGCTCCACTCCTCGCATGGTTAATAAACCACAGGCACTGAGCCGACTCAATCGGGTTCCTCAGCAGCCTGATCCCTCTCTCTGACACAGCGACACTCCTCTCGTCTGTCATTATCTCATTAGTTCAGTTCACCCTTTTTTTACCCCCTCAAAACAAAACATCTCTTAATGCAGTCGGGGAAGGAGGACCTCTGGGCTTCTCTGCGCTCCTGATGGGCGCTGTGATGAAGCCTGGTCTCTCCGCTCTGAATTGAGCCTGAGAGAACGCACACCACAGACACACACTCTCAGGAAGCGGATCCTCCCGACACCGGGGACGAGGCGTTGGTGCCAAATGTGCCGCCCAGTCCCGGCAGGCCCGTGTCTGCGGAGTGCGCCAGCCGCCGGGCCGTGTCAGCGGTGCCGCGTGTGCCCATGGTGACGCAGCCGCCCGGGGACCGCAGGGCAGCCTGTTGTCTGGGGCTGATAGCTGTCACAGGCCGTGCACTGCCGGCAGTCAAAGAGCAGCCGTCACCGCGATCCGGGCCGCTGACAGGCCTGCCGCGGTGCTGAAATGCTCGGTGGAAGCCTGACAGCCGGGCCATTGTTCCTCCCTGGCGGCTCCGCTGTCATCCTTGGCAGGTCGGAGTCTGAAAGGAATCCTGCCGTTCTCATCTCTCTCGTTATTCAGCCTTTACCGTTGTCTCTCTTATCCTGTGTGTGCAAGTGGCAGCGCGCTTGTGTTTGTTGTGTGTATGTGTGTGTGTGTGTGTGTTACGCTGTCGGGGGTGCCTAATGAGCTATTCTAACACAAAGATGATTACAAGGCAGGTCTCAGAGTTGACAGATCTGTCTGGGGAAGCAAATTAGCGTGGCACCGCGCTCTGAAGCCCACTGGGGAAGAGACACAATAGGGAAGAGGAGGCGGCTGTGAAAGGGTGATTGAGCAGCACCAGACGGACAGTGTAGAGGCTGTGAGACAGAGGATCGGCGCTGGGGGGGTGTGGTGTGACGGAGACGGACTGGACCCCCGTCTGCGCGCTGTTATAATATTCGGCCCCAGGGTTACACTGCCTGCAGCCGGCCCGGGGGGACTGTATTTCAGGCAGCAGCACCTGAGGGATTCCTTGCCTCAGATAATTGGACTACAGAGCTTAAACTTAACAGGTGTTTAGTGCCGGTAATCAAGTGGGGCCAGGAGGGCAGGCAATCACCCTGGTAATGATGCTCCCAGTGTTTTATTCAGCAGCAGCAGGGCCTCTGCGCTCGCTACACTAACCGCTGTGTAGTCGGAGCCCGTGACCTCGTTAGAAAAGCAGTGCCGGCTTCGTGGTTTCTGATCAGGTGCATTTACAGGTAGGGTCTGGCCTGACATTTTAAATATGTGCGTCCCAGGAGCGCCTGCTGGTTTTGCCGATGGAACCGTAAAGTGTGATGCTCGTTCACCAAATCATCCGCTCCTGCTGCTGGCTGTCTGTGGCGTTCGGCACTATTCTGACACTGTTGATTCTGATTAGCGCAGTGGAATTCAAGGATGTGATTTGTGTGTGTGTGTGTGTGCGTGCGTGTGTGCGTGCATGTGTGTGAGAGAGTGCGTGTGTGTGTGTGAGAGAGTGTGTGTGTGTGTGAGAGAGTGTGTGTGTGTGTGTGTGTGTGTGTGTGTGTGAGAGTGCGTGTGTGTGTGTGTGAGAGTGCGTGTGTATGTGTGAGAGTGTGTGTGTATGTGTGAGAGTACGTGTGCGTGTGTGTGTGTGTGTGTGTGAGAGAGTACGTGTGCGTGAGAGTGCGTGTGTGTGCATGTGTGTGAGAGTGCATGTGTGTGTGAGAGTGCGTGTGTGTTTGTGAGAGAGTGTGTGTGTGTGTGTGTTTGTGTGTGTGAGAGAGTGCGTGTGTGTGTGTGAGAGTGTGTGAGAGTGCATGTGTGTGTGAGAGTGCGTGTGTGTGTGAGAGTGTGTGTGTGTGAGAGTGCGTGTGTATGTGTGAGAGTGCGTGTGTGTGTGTGAGAGTGCGTGTGCGTGTGTGAGAGAGTGCGTGTGTGTGTGTGTGTGTGTGAGTGTGTGTGTGTGTGAGAGGGAGGGAGATACAGTTCTGTGCCTCTGAGAGTAATGAGCAAACACACAGCATCTAATACGACTAATAAAAGTGTTAGATTAAAGAAAATAAAAAGTCTTGGCAGCACTGAGGTTCTCCTCTGGGACCAACACCAAACGAGAGCAGTCCGGGCAATTAAAATCCCATTACAGCGGCCACCCGGCAGCGCAGAGCCGGCGGAGTTTGGCATTGGTTTAAAGGATTAGCTGGAATTAGGATGAGCACAGAGGGATGGTTACGATTATCGAATAAATATCCAATTGTTTGAATAATTAAGGAATAAATATTTAATCTAAATATTTCTCGTCTGGTCACTTTTATCAAAGACTGAAGTTCAATCCTGCCATGAAGAAAACGCATGAATTATGATAATGAGTATTGATAATAAAGATGAGAAAGGTGAGGCTGCAGGCACGGGGCTAAATGATTTCACTGAAGAACAGTTTAAACCTGAGCTGAAGATGAGCTAAAATTAACACGGGAGAGCCAGAGAGCCCCTCATGGGACGGCAGCTAATAAAAACGTTGCCCAGTGTGCCCAGACCCCTCTCCGCCCGGCTGCCGCTGCGTGATTTTGGTTTGTCATTAAAATATTGAAGAATTAGCCTGATGAAATAATTGAAATGGCATTTTTCTGCTCTATTTTTCTCAACCTCGATTTTAATTGAAAAAGAAAATGGCATCGCCTACCGAGCACCTCCACGCAGAGCACAGCGGTGAGGCTGCACTGAGCACTGACACCTCCCTTCCTCTCACACTCTCTGTCTCTCTCCATCTCTCTCAATCTCTCCCTTCCTCTCTCTCTCCCTTTCTCTCTCCCTCCCCCCTCACTCTCTCCCTTCCTCTCCCTCTCTCTCTACCTCTCCCTTCCTCTCTCTCTCTCTCACGTCAGTTTGTACTCAAGTTGGATTCAGAATCATGTTTGAAAATGGGGTAAAACACCAAGCACAAAGAGGAGCACCCTCCAGCCCTGTGCTCCTGTATAAGGTTGTTTACTTTCCTTCAATCAGAAGAGTGTGATGGGAAAGCTACACATTTCCACTTAAAATAGCTCATGATGCGTCCGTGGGCAGCAGTGATCTTGACCGGTCTGCCTGTGAGGAGCACAAGACTGAAGACTACATGTCCTGGATGTCCCCGGTCCTTGGACTATCTTCAGCGCTGGCATCCACAGAATCCACTCCGCTTATTCCTCCTGTCGAGAGAAAACACACAATCTCTCATCGCAATTACCCCCTTGGTATGTGTTGACAAACTATAGTAATTACAGAATGTGCGCAGTATCTCACAACAGTTGTTTGCCTTAATGATCATTGTGTATTGCTAATCAGCACTTGACACGGTTAAAACACTGTTTTTTTAATTGGCAGAGCCCCATTAGCAAGCTGTCGTCTAGAGCAGAAGCACATTCTCTGTTGTGTTTATTTGTGTGACATTTGCTTTATTGTTACTTTCTGTGGTTCTTCTTCCCAAAAGGAATTTAAACACTTAATCGATTTTCTGTTTAAAAGAAGCAACAAATAATAATTATTATAATAATAAGTCTCAGAGACTCCAGGAAGGAGGTCAGGGACGGCTGTGTCCGTGTCTCTGCGTTCATGTTCTGGTAGAAAGGGACTCTAATAGACCAGGCTGACTCTGGGCCTCAGGTTAGCAGTTCTTCTGTCTGTTCATGTCAGTTAAAAGTATTAATTATATTAACTCGACCTGAGAACTCCTCACCTCCCCAGACCCAGAGTGGAGCCGGAGCTGCAGACCTGTTCTGACGCTCGTGAATGAGAACAGAGCGCGGTCAGTCATTGCCGACTCCGTCGGCGTACGGTGCAGAGCTTGTGACAGCTGGGTGTGTCCTCTGCTAACCTTGTTTCACAGCGAGCGCTGACAGGCTGCACGCCTCTCTGTGTGCGTTTATTAACGAACCTGTGTTCAGCGCAAAGCCCGTGTTCAGCACAGAGCCCGTGTTCAGCACACAGCCCGTATTCAGCACACAGCCCGTGTTCAGCACGGAGCCATGTTCAGCACAGTGCCCGTGTTCAGTGCAAAGCTGTGTTCAGTGCAAAGCTGTGTTCAGTGCAAAGCCCATGTTCAGCACAGAGCCGTGTTCAGCACAAAGCCCGTGTTCAGTGCAAAGCTGTGTTCAGCGCAAAGCCCGTGTTCAGCACAGAGCCGTGTTCAGTGCAAAACCCGTGTTCAGCACAGAGCTGTGTTCAGCACCCTGGACAGCTCAGAGTATTTCCCAGGGCTTTTAAACCCAAATACTGTCACTGTTGTTGTTTTTTGGTTTTGAGGGTTTTAAACACACAGTTTGAATAGTTATTTTATCAGCTCTAAACAAAACAATGGAGCGTGCCGCTGAGATAATGTGCAGCTGATGAGAATCGTGTGAATGTTCTTGTTTGTTTCTGAGGTGCTGAACACACTTCGTTTTTTTTTTTATAAAACCTTCTGTTCGTCTCGTCTCCAGAATTATCTTAGAGAGCAGGCGGCGTAATTGGAGCCTGTTGTGTCTTAAAAGAGAGCAATGGTGGGTAGGAGGAGGAAACCAGAACGTCTCTTAGAAAAAGAAAAACAGATGGAGAGAAACGCAGGAAGGCATGACAGTTTCGGTTCCATTACTTGTACAATCAGACACGAGGCTGTCGACGGGCGCAGTCCTCCCGTCGCGATGGTCCTCTCCTTTGACGTGCTAATGGATGTGACCTCTGCCCTTCTGTACCAGCTACTGCTGACGTCACGTCTCCCTTAGTCACCGATCCAGGATGGGCTTCAGAGCGCTGTGCGCGGCCGGCGTCTCTCCCCACCCACCTCTCCTCCTCCTCCGTCCTAATTGATTTCTGGAGCCTATTCCTGAAGCTGGGTTCTGCATGAGTCTTTATTTTCCCTTTATTACCAAAATATAATCAATGCAGAAGCAGCGAATGCAGGTGGTGTAAGGAATGGGTTTATGTTGATCGCTCGGGGTGAATTGACAGACAGGGGGTCCGCAAGTCAGACTGTGGACCAAACACTGACTGCTGACCTGGATTTTGTTTAAAGTGACCTTGTCTGTGTGTCCAATTACCGTCCAAACGGCATGGTAAACACTCGCCATGTTTAAAAGTGTGTTTTTCTTGTTGATTTGGCACAAACAACTTGAGCCACATCTACAGTTCAGAGACACCCGTCCCAGGCTTCACACTGTGCTCTCATAAGGATAGTTTATCTAGCAAAAAGTAAGTAAAAATAAAGTGCCACTTCTTGAACATTAGGTAACAGCCTCCAAGGTCAGGTCGCCCCAGTGACAATCTGCTTTAAACACGAACAAGCGCAGCCTGTGATCGGAGCACCTGCTCGCAGCACAGACGCACAATGAGCTCAGGCCCTCCCCGAGCTCTCGCAGCGCATCACCAACTTCAGGCAAATTGTTTCCTAAATCAGCACGAAACGCCTGCTCCCATCCCTGCCAGATTCAGAAACACGCGTATCTATCCCGGGGACACGTCTGACGCCTCCCTGATCCCACTGTGCCGATTTCCACTGCACCTTGGCGTCTCCGAAACTTATTTCACATCTTAAATCGCACATCAGGAGAGATTCGTCTGTTCCCCGTCTTCAGTCAACGGGACACGCACACTCCGTGACACAAGACTAGAGCAGGAAACTATATCCTCCTTACATCTCAGGCACAATAAATACATTTGCCAGGGATGCGTCTGCCGCGAGAGATAAGTGCTGAAATATTCATGCCTTCACTCACAGCTAAGCCTCCAGGTGCCGGTCAGGGAGAATCCTGGCTGAGGATGAGAGGGGGCGTGTGGAGAGACGCAGGGGTGCTGCGGTGCATTTAAACCGCAGGGTTGTGTGTAGCGGCCTTTACTGTGACGTCATTTTTTTATTAGTTTTTCTCTAGTGACGATCAGGAGCGGTCGGGTGTATTCTCACACAACTAGAATGTGTTTTTTATATGAACAATAGGTGTGAAATAGTGTAGCTCACACACAGACGTTGAGACAGCAGAGATCATAAGAACATTAGACAGTGTCCAATCGAGAGGAGCCCATTAACCTCATCGTGCTCGTTTTGTGTCCATTAATAACTAAGTGATCAAGGATCCTATCCAGTCTGTTTCTGAATGTTCCCAAATTGTCTCTTCAGCCACATCGCTGGGGAGTTTGTTCAGATTGTGACGCCTCTCTGTGTGAAGAAGTGTCTCCTGTTTTCTGTCTTGATTGCCTTGAAGCCCAATTTCCATTTGTGTCCCGGGTGCTTGTGTCCCTGCTGATCTGGAAAAGCTCCTCTGGTTTGATGTGGTCGATGCCTTTCATGATTTTGAAGACTTGGATCAAGTCCCCACGTAGTCTCCTCTGTTCCAGGGTGAGAAGGTTCAGTTCCTCAGTCTCTCAGTAGGACATTCCCTTCAGACCTGGAATAAGTCTGGTTGCTCTCCTCTGAACTGTCTCTAGAGCAGCGATATCTTTCTTGAAGTGTGGAGCCCAGAACTGTCCACAGTATCCAGATGAGCTCTAACTAGTGCATTATATAGTCTTAGCTGTTGGGCTTAAGGTCTGTTGGGCTTCGTATCGTGTGACGCTGGGTTTCACAAGTTGTTCTGCCAGGTCTGCAAATCAATAAACGCAGTTTCCTAAGATTTCACATTTATTAACCTTTTCCTAAATACACCAGGCCTGGTTTGTGTACTTAACTGCTTGTCCTAAGAAGAAGGTGGATGGGCAGGGTGTATAAAAGAGAAAACACTGCTCTGTGCGTCCCCTCGGTTCGGACATGGCCCGGTCACAGACAGGGTGGGTTTCCTCGGACCTCACGCCCCAGGCTGTGACGACCATACGCTACCAATCCATCGTTGCTCTTCCCTCTCTGTCTGGAGTCCTGCGCTCTGCCGGTGCTGTCATGCTTGCCGTGCTCTTGTGGGAGGGGCTTTGATTCCTGTTATCGGGGCTGGGGGGCTCTTTCAGACCCTCTCCCAGTGCCCCCCCCCAGCTCTGAGCTCTGTGCTTGGTGGAGCCACAGCTCTCTGTATGGCAGATTAGTCTGAGGGCCCTTTGTCGGAGTCGGCCAAGCTAGCGTAGTGCCAGAGTGCCGCGCTCTTTCAATTACCGCTATCTCCACGGTCTTAATCCCCCCCACTGCGGCACCGCCGTGCTGCGGTCCCTCCGACAGGTAATCCACTGGTTCTGCACCTTGTTCATCTGATAGGTGAGCCCCGCCGCGGCGCTGGCTGCATTACAGCACGGATGGCGGCGATAGAAAGGGCCTAAACTGGAAATCCCTCTATTGAGGAAGAGATTTTTAATCCATTAAGAGACGCTTATTTCACGTCCCGTTCCGTTCTGTCCCCGTCCCCCCCGCGGTCAAGATGGGAAGACAACATTACCAGGCCAACCGGTGTCCTTATTGATCTGAAGGCCAGTGTTTTGGTGAAAGCTAAAGAGTTGGCTCACAATCCTCCTCTTCGCCCACGTCGTGAACTCTGTCTGGGGTGTCGTTTCACCTACACCTCCGTCGGCGCTCGATCTGTCCCTGCCCCCCCATGTGCCATGAAAAACAGCCAGTAAATCCAGAGTGAAGTGGCCGACTCGCTTCAGCTCCCTGGACAACTCACCCCTACCTGGACCTTAGCTTTGCTCAGCCCAGTGCACAGCCAGCCAGTACGTTGTTTAGATTGGATTAGGCTTAGATTTAGTCTGAGATGTAGGACTTGAGGCCAGGTCTGTGGGACACATGAGGACAGGGAGGACGGGGACCTGCCCCTCCCCATCTCCCTCGCTCCCTCTCCCCCTCTCATTGCTTTGCTAGATCCCACGCTGCCAGCACTGGTGTGAGAGTAACTACTGCACAGCACATCAGGAATACAGTCTCCCATGATGCCTCTCTTCACCGGGCTGTCTGGGCTGTGAGCATATGCTCGTATGTGGCGTCTTGGGAGTGTCGAGCTCCTGGCGCCATTCCCGCACCTGCCCCCCAGCGATGGGCCGAGTTCATTGACCAATCTCTCTCACTGGGGCTGCGTGGGAGAACCGGGTTTGTTCACAGGCGGCACATTAAAAAAAACGGGAATCAATTCCACGCATTTAAAAAACAAAACAATCGACTATCTAAATATAGTTTTATTTTAAACCTGATTCAATGTCTGAATAGATCCCCCCCACATTAAGTTAAATCCAGTGTGTCAAGAAATGTGAATTATTAGAGAAAGAGAAACAAATAAACAAATGGGCTTTTGTCACGGCCGGCCACGGTCTGATCCTCCGGACAGGGACGCACTGCTAGGTGTTGTCTGACTTGCCCTGGGAGGACAGGCGTGTCTGATACCCAGGGAACACCTTGTTCTTGGCAGTGCCTGGGGGGGGGGGGCGGTGAATTAATTTCACAGGGCCCGTCTCCTGCTCTGGTCAGGCTTCATGTCCTTTCAAGATTAAAATAATATCTCGTGTGAAGCACTCCATCAGATATGAGAGCGGCTCTGGCTGGCAGGGCGCCCTGTGGTGACAATGCAGTGCTGAGATAGAGAGAGAGAGAGAGAGAGAGACGTACACACACACGCACACACACACGCACACACACAGACACACACGAGACAGCGCCGAGTCTGATGGAAGGGAAGCTCCGAGCGTCCGCGGGACTGGAATTACTGTGATGATTTGTCACCGGTTTCCAATTAGAAAACCGGACGGGGACTCTGTAAACTGTCTGTTCCAGGCATCACACGTATTCTGTTCAGAGCAGGGAGGGTCAGGACAGAACGGTGTGCAGTGTGCAGTGTACGTGTGCATGCGTGTGGCTGTGCATGCGTGTGTCAGAGCCAGACGGGCATCCACAGCCCCTCTGAGAGCAGCAGGCGGCTCTCAGCGCCAGCTCGGAGGCTGATTAGGGCTAATCGCATTAACACGAAGCCAGGACTCGGACCAGATGCGACAATTAAACAGTCGAAAATGTCCGGCCGTCTGCGGGGCGAGGGTGCCGGGCGGCGGGAGGAAACCCGCCCACGCTGACGAGAGTGAAACACAATAATCTGTCCTTCCAGACAGCTCTCGACCCACCTGTCAGCCGGCTCAAACGCCAGCGTCTGAAGTCAGAGCTTCTTAACGAGGTAACCGGTCTCCGCAGCTGTCAGTCCACTCGGCCGAGCCCCGAGCACCTGCTGAGACGGACGCGGCACCTCGGATTAGTGCGGCTCCATCCTCTGCTCCTAATAGGCATTACCCAGCAGCCCTCAGCCTCCAAGTTCGGAGAGACAGTGCTGTGAATCGGGCGTAACACTTTACAGCAATGGGCTCAGTCCGTATCGACTGAATATATCAATCTCTGACACTTCCTGTTTTGTTGTTGTTGCAAGGTGGGTTAAGGGATTCATAATGTAGAATGAACTCACACTGTTCAGGAGTTGTTGTCCTGTGTGTTTTGCATAGGATGCTGTGAGAACCCAGGCCTGAGGGCTCTGCTAATTGCATCGAGGCCATGGGCTGCAGGACAGTGTGGATTAGAGCTCAGATAGATGTCAGTGAACTGTGATATGCGGAGACCTTGCTTGACCCAACGGTAGTGTTCACAAGGTGCTGGTGGAAGATAATATCCTGGGAAAAACCCTGACTCGCCTCGCCAGCCCGGCACTCAGCGTGTGGCGCCTCCTTCCTGAGCGCAGAGAGCCGAGCACAGAGACGCATAGCATCTGAAACTCATGCTGTATGCACCGGCATGCCTGAGTTTAGAGAAGACTACAGAGACGATACTGATTTATATGATAATAAGAATACTGCGATTTATGTTCAAACGCACATCCGTAACATTAAAATGGGGGGGGGGGGGGGGGTGCTGTGTGTCTTGCAGCGGCGTGTTTCCGACACATTCAAGTTTATTAAAAGTCATAATCTGAGACAGAGACATTCATAATTTGAATAATAATAATAGTAAGGATCGTCGGCGTGTCATTCTCACTGGCCTTGATGAAGTCACAGTGCGTCCGTGTGCATCTCGACACCGTGCGGACGCGACACACTGAGCTGGGGCTGCATGTGAGGGGAACGCGAGGGCACCCAACACACCGTCCCCCGTCCCCCATCCCCAAGCCGGCACGTCCAGCCCTGCAGCCACACTGCGATCTGTTCTCTCTGGCCTGTGCCCTCCAGACACATCCATCCGTCAGGATTGCATAGACTCCTCAGCAGACGAGGCTGCGGTTGGCGTGTGGCTGCCCTGTTCAGTCGCTCTCGCTGTGCTGGGGCCACGTACAGCTGCTACGAAACCACAGTGCCGCCCCCCCTCCGCGGTTGCGTCGCCACCAGAGGCGTCCTGTTTCCACAGCGCTTGGCCCCCAGTCCTCCACCCAGCTGGAGATCTACACACATCAAACGGCCCACGTGAGAGGACCAGCTACCTGTTTCCTCTCACCCTGACTCTCCGGCCGTGACGTCCCCGAACAGATGCTGCCGCGGTCCCCTCTGTCCTGACAGTATCAATCAATAAACCGGAGGCTGTGCTGCTCTCTCTGGGTGTTGTGCCTCTGCGTTCAGCATCTAATCTCCAAACACGCGGTCGCCTCTTTGAAAGTGTCTGATCCTGTGTAGGAACCCCCAGGTGGTGTCTCAGTCTCGTGTTGATGAGAGGAAGTGAACACCAGATGCCGTGTGCAGGTGTGCGGATCTCCAGAGACACTGCCGGGGGAACACGCAAAGTCATGTGTCCGCATCACGGCAAAGAGTTATGTGTGACTGTGTGTGAGAGTGTTAGTGTGCGTGTGTGTGTGAGAGTGTGACAGTGTTAGTGTGCGTGTGTGTGTGTGTGCGTATGTGAGAGAGTGTGATAGTATTAGTGTGCGTGTGTGTGAGAGAGTGTGACAGTGTTAGTGTGCGTGTGTGTGTGAGAGTGTGACAGTGTTAGTGTGCGTGTGTGTGTGTGTGCGTATGTGAGAGAGTGTGATAGTATTAGTGTGCGTGTGTGTGAGAGAGTGTGACAGTGTTAGTGTTCGTGTGTGTGTGCGTATGTGAGAGAGTGTGACAGTGTTAGTGTGCGTGTGTGTGTGAGTGTGACAGTGTTAGTGTGCGTGTGTGTGTGCGTATGTGAGAGAGTGTGACAGTGTTAGTGTGCGTATGTGTGTGTGCGTGTGTGTGAGCGTGTGACAGTGTTAGTGTGCGTGTGTGTGTGTGCGTATGTGAGAGAGTGTGACAGTGTTAGTGTGCGTGCGTGTGTGTGAGAGTGTGACAGTGTGACAGTGTCAGTGAGAGTATGTGAGTGACGGCCGCTCTGTCCTTCGAGCTGCTGTGGCCACACACTGGTCCTGTCAGTCAGCGCCGCTCAGTCACCCCTTTCCAAACACTGAGCTAATCCCGTGGCTCTCCAGCTGTCCTTTCTCTGGGCTTCTTGATCTCTCTGACACAAAACCCCTGAGCCGATTATCTGGGGCTGCAGCACTAATCAGAGCCGGGACAGAGAGCGCGCCTAATTTCACTTTCATTAGGCTTTCGATGTACATGGCCCGAACGGGTAGCAGTAACCCTGCTCTGCCCCACCCCCTGCCCATCCGCACGTCGGCACTGTGCCACAGGAGCCACCCGTCGTCCTGCGTTCCGTTGTGGGGAGCCAGAGCCGAGGGATTATTCTCTCCCCTGCGGGACCCGGAGGTGAAGAGATCGCCAGTTTCTTGCGGGGGGGTTATCAGCTTACTGTCCGTCAAAAACGCCAGATGAACTTCAAATCTCAGGGCTTTCACCTTAATGAAACGCAGCGCCGAGTGCGTCCGTGACTCCGGCTGCGCTTCACTGTGCCTTGTGCGGCCGGCATCTCTCAGTGCCAGGGCCGTGCCAGGGCTGTGCCAGGGCCATCGCAGAGTGACCAATCACATGAATCGGCCTCTTTTTGAACGTTTGGTGCTCTACTCACAGATGTGTTGGTTAGTTAGGTCGTAGTGTTAAATCACAGCTGCTGTAAATGTGCCCCGGTGTCTGACGATCGGCTGAAGGACTGATCGCCCTCCTCCCGTTACCATCATTACGTGACACACCGGGCAGCGTTTGTCTATTTATTTATCTGTGTATCACAGGAGGTCACACACGGGCTGCAGTCATAACTCAAGAAATCGTTAAAGAGTGATTTCTCGACTCACGCCGGCTCTTCGATTCGGGCTTTTAAACGCTGGCCTGCTGTACACGGCACTGAGAGATTGAGTGTGCCCCCTCGGCCACCTCTGTCTCCCCTCGCTGCCCCCCATCTGAGGAGCCGGGGACACTCTGCGCCAGATCACTGTGAGCAGCACCGGGGACAGGAGGGAGGAGTAAGTGGAAAGAGAGAAATTTTTATTCGGTGAGAAAAGAGAGGGAGGCACTTCTCTGATGCTCATTTTAGTTTTCCTATGAATGTTGTTCCCTCGGAGGATTTGGCTTCGTTCCCCTCCTCCTTCACTCTCACCTGTGTTGCTGTGCGCTCGGCAGGCCTTGTTTAGATGTCTGTGATTTAAACATGGGCACGGCAAACACGGCAAACGTTTCCCGCCTCGTAAGACAACCACGACTCTCGCTGTCCACTCGCTCATTGTAAACCAGGTGTGTGGTCGTCGACGCAGCTCTCGAATGGTGCCAGCTGCAAGAGACAGTCTGGACTGGAGTAGCTGGAGTTCTGTGAGAAACCAGGCGAAGGGACTCCCGGCGGGGAGCCGCTCTCTCGGCCTGTGACTCCGGCCGGTGAAGACAGCAGCCTTCTGTGTTACACTGTTGCTTATCTGACCTACAAATTGCTTCCTTTCACCAGCCTCAACAAAAGACGGGTGACTCAGTGCAGACTGTGGTGAAATACTCGATTCAGCTGTTTGAGCCGTACGAAGCGAGCAAACTGATCAAGATCGCTCTTGAATGTGCTTCGCCTGCAGAAAAAAGTTTAAGTTGCAGAACTACAAGGATTAGTTATTAATTATCTGCAAAGTCGTATAAGTCAGTTATCAGCACAGCTCTGCCTGAACGTGTCTAATATTCAATAGTTTGATGCCATCTTTCTTTCACCCACTGCTCTTAAAAACCACATCATACATTAAAATAAGTCGATGACTTCCTTTTCTCTTACACAGTTTTGCGGAGATTGAATTGTGTGGTCGTTCACCAGGTCCCATGGTTAAACGGGCTCTTCTATAATAATCCCTCGCTCTTTGGGTACTGTACGCGACTTGAGCCATAACTAGCGCTCAGCCTATTTGTCGTATTGTTTCTATTCGGGCGTCGTGTCAAAGACCGCCTCGTTAGAACAGCGCCAGAGACAAATAGCAGGAAATCGTCCCTCGAAAGGTCAGGGCAAAATCTTTAATGTCTTCTGGGATTTGGCCAAGCATAACATCACTATTGATCTGCTGTGATCCGCAAAACACATCCAGAGGCAAGAAGCGACGCCCAAGGTCGAATAAACCGGATCCGTCTGACGCTACCATTCGGTTTCGGCATTCGGGTTCTTTGCACAGACTTTAAAGAACAACCACCCAGTCGCGGGGATGTAGACAGTCGACCTGTAGCAGCGGGACCAGGCCTGTAATTGTATTTATTAACCCTGGTCTGCGCTAATGGTCTTCCAGCCTCCGTCTCCAGACGAGCGATGGGGTGCGTGTGTGATAATTAGTGCCCGCCTCTGTCTTTTTCCAGGGGGCTCGGCTGTGCGGTGAAGGGAACCAAACTGGAAGCAGTGGCTAATGAACCTTCAGGAGCTAAAAGTGTCTTTCAAAAAAAATAAAACACGGTTAGTCACGCACTGAAGCCGAGCCACCGCAGCGGCAGGGAAAGCGTGCGATTTAAGAACCACGGTAATAAACTTACACACACTTACGTTCCTCTGGCCGCGGAGAGGAGCTGCCCTGGGAGCCGCCGTTAGGATAATGAGGGAGCCGACGCCAACACGGGGTTATTGGCTCGTAAACAAGTCAAAGCCCCTCCAACCTTGTTACTCTAATGACTCGCCCCGGCCCCACATCCACTAATCTTCCGGTTTCGGATGTGTTTTGTTCTGCGTGTTGATGGAGTCAAAAATCCATTAGTGTGCAGCAGAAATGCCACCGTGCCTCGAGCGCGAGAGAGAGATACCACGTCTCGTTCTTCACCGGGAGTCCGCGGCCGCCGTCCACATCCCGAAACGCAATAGTCGCTTCGGCAAGAGCTGCTGATATCGCTGTGTTCCTCGTGATACCCGGGACAGCGTGACAGGATCTGGGGGTCAGGGACTGTGTTGCGAATGTCTGAACAATGATAGGATTCGAGTTCCAGATGTGACCTTTCTGCGGCGGAGTCTTTATGGTCTTGACATTTCCAGCGCTCTTTGTGTTAAAGGACAGCCGTACCCTTGTCTGGGCAGGAGCAAATAATGGGCTTAGCCTGGATTAGCTGAGGGATGTGGAATTGGACCGCGGGGACGAGGAGAGGGACCTTCTGCTTTCTCTCCAGGACGCCAATGATCTTAAAGGCTTTTTCTTTCATTAACATTATGTCTCTCTCTATAATGGTACCCCCCCTGGCTGGTCTAACCTCTCCCTCTGTCCTCCACAGCGACGCTGGGCACCCTGGACTTCAGCCTGCTGTACGACCAGGAGAACAACGCCCTCCACTGCACCATCAACAAAGCCAAGGTAGGTCTGCCACTCTGGGGTATCTGTGGTTCAGTTCATGCAGCTGA
This sequence comes from Amia ocellicauda, assembly GCF_036373705.1. Classification (NCBI taxonomy): domain Eukaryota; kingdom Metazoa; phylum Chordata; class Actinopteri; order Amiiformes; family Amiidae; genus Amia; species Amia ocellicauda. The sequence continues at coordinate 133,405 of NC_089871.1, read as the reverse complement.
GCTCCGGTGGGGACTGGCTGCCCTGTAGTGGTCCTTTGCTTCGTTGTGTGTTCCTCCCCTTAAACCCTGTCCAGCTGCCTCCTCCCAGAGCACGGTTTCTGAACCCTCCCCCAGCGGCCATTCATCTATAAGACATTATTTATAAGACATGATTAGGAGCTGCTGTGGACACACTTTGGGGCAAACCACCACCACACAACCTGATTAAGCACCGCCCGCCCAAGTGTCCCCGGGCAGGACCTGTGATCAGTCACTGCAGGAATTGATACACCGTGGCTTCTGTCATCTTAATGCATAATTTATATGGCCGTCCATCTCACTAACAGGGTTTTTATTGGGCCTGTTATAGTGATGCATCGTTGTCTGAGAGCAGCACAGAGGCTGCTGGGTTTAGATGTCGCTGGTTGCCGTTTGAAGACGGAGTAGCCAAGACCGACAAGGGTTTCTATCCGCAGCAGATAGACGTTGGGGAGGCGATGTCCTGGGGCGATGGTCCTCCACGCTGAGGGGGGATTGTAGAGTGGTCTTGTAGAAGAGAGCAGGGTCAGTGTGCCGCTCGGTGGGGGGGAGGGTGGGGAGAGAGATTCTCAGGTTTCTTCTCTTGATGGGGATTCCTGACGACACTTGGCCGCTGGGCCCATGTGCTGCTGTCTGCTGAGCTCTGTGTCCGGTGCGGAGAGCTGCAGGGGGAGCCCTTGGGGGGCCGGCAGGACCGCACCTCTGTCTCTCAGGGGCTTCGGTGGGGTCCAGGGCCGCGCTCTGCTGTAGTTAATTGGTTTTTTTCATTATTGTTTTCTTTATATTTTTTGTTCTTGTAGCTTGTGAAGTATTAGAGTGTTTTTATACTATAAATCCATTATTATTATTATTATTATTATTATTATATAACTAATTGAGATGGATTATCAAGCTAGTAAACTGCAGCAGGCCCCAAGCGCCGGTATCCTCAGAGCTGGCAGTGCAGTTAGATTAGGCAACTCAATATCTCCGCAGCTTTAAAACCAGCACTGCCTTCGCAGGAGATTTGGGCTCTCCAGTGTCGCTCCATCCCGTTCCCATTCCTCCCACAATCAGCGAGATGCACATGATATCCTTGTTCTATGAAGCAGCCGTGTAATTTGCCTGAATTGAATTAAGAGCAGGAATGGATTTCTCCGTGACCTCCTGAGCCCAGTGTGTTCGTGTTCAGCGGGAGGCCGGGTCCGTGGGGGGGGGGGCTCTGTGGTGAACACAAGGCCGCCTGGAGACGATAGATTGTGAGCGAGATGGAGATTAGCGAACGCACACTCGGGGGCTGCCGTGACACGGAACCAGCGCGGTCCCCCTCCCAGCAGGACTCCTGTGTGCCAGGATGGAACAGGTGCTCTCTAACGCAGCTCTGATGTGCGTATTAGTGCCCCAGCGCTAATCAATACACCGTAATTGTCCTAGATAGTCACCACAGTCGAATCGTCCTGCAGATCCACAGACCCTCCTCTCTCTCAAACCCTGCATTTCACAAGCCCTGGGCTGCTTTGAGATGAATGGATGAATTAATTAATGAATGAATGAGTGAGTGAATGAATAAGCAGTCAAGAAAGATGTTCTCTCTTCGTTCCACTGAAAATAAATCCCCCCCGATCCAATCTGTGCCTATTTCTCAGTCGTGGCCTGTTTTCTCTATCATATCCACACTATCTGGACTCGAGTAGGAAGCAAGGGGGGACGTAAACTTACTGGGGGGATTCTAGACCCCCTGGTGAGGATTTTCTGTGGGAATCTGTCGAGTTTCTCGTACGCAGCTCCGTTCATTTGTGTCTCTCACTGTTTCTCCAATTCCTGCCGAACGCTCTCCCTGCACAGGCGCAGGCGTATAGGCGGATTAGAGATGAGCTGCAGACGATCCGGTTGTCTCCCATCTCCTCCCTCCTAGAGCATCAGCATTTGGGGCGAACAGGGACACACAATAAATATACCACAAGATAAAAAATGCAGGGCGTGAATAACTAATTTATATTATTAAAGTCATGTTTTTATTGTAAGAATGATATTTACTTTGTTATTAAAATACTGTTTTATTGTTTAGAGTATTTTACATTTTACAAATAAAAAAAAAAACTTTGTTATTATCTTGTAGACTATCTGTCGCTCAGTGTAGGTTATTTTTCCTGGAAACCCTTCACTGATGCCCGTGTCGAGGCGTTGACATTGACCCCCCTCCCCGTGGCTGATTAACACAGCAGGGTAACGGGGGGGGTCTGCGGACCCCCTGAGGAGCAGCCTGTGTGTATTGATCGGTGTCGGTCTTCGGTGCATGTCTTCCTGCACCTCCATAAAGAGAAGAGAAGGGTTGTGAGAAAATGAAAACCCCCACAATGCACTGGGGTGGGCGTCCACTGCAGCCTCCTGGCTGAGCCCTGATCTTCCTGAATCTTGTGTGGCGGAGGGAGACGGATTTTCCTCACCGTGGACGGCAGTCCCAGGGCAGCAGGGGGGCGCTCCTCTCCTCTCCACCGCATCAGCCTTGCCGGTCTTGTCGCGGCTCATACACACACACCTCGTGGCCCCCCCGAGGGCAATTCTCTGAGCCAGGATAGCAATCACAACACCTGTCAGTCATGCCGAAGGACACTGTCTGCTGCGATTCATCACAGCCCTGCACAGCCCGGCATCGATCGCTTGTCAGTCGCCGGCCGCGGACGGAGAGAGCGAGAGATGCCGGCCTCTCACCGGGGCTGTGCCGACATGTGTGTCCATTCAGCTCGTCCCCCAGACAGCTGCCACTCCTGCTTATTCAATCTTTTTCCTTTTGTTTTTGCACATTAATAGTCGCAGCAGCCTCGACACCGCCACAAAGGGGGGGTGTTGAGGACAGATTTTTCCTCTCCTACTCTGGGAAGAGAGAACGGGGGCCAATTAATCCCCGCCTCGAAGATTAATCCTCTATCGTTCCCCTGTCACACCTGTGTGCGCGGCTCAGAGACGAGGAAACTCGTATAATTGGCATAATAACCAGCCAGGCCTACTGCCCACCCCCCCCGAGGGAAAATCGACATGCAGTCGCTTCCCAGATATTCGCCCCGAGCGCAGAGAGTTAAACCCTGATTGAAATCCCACCTGAAGATTAGTGCAGCAGCAATGCCAGGAGCTTAGATGCGCCGTATATGGCCTCACTCTCAGATTTGATTCTCTCTCCACTCTCTCTCTGCATGTCTTTCTCTCTGTGCATGTCTTCCTCTCTCTCGATTCTCTCATCTCTCTGTCTCTCTCTCGTCTCTCTCTCTGCATGTCTTTCTCTCTGTGCATGTCTTCCTCTCTCTCGATTCTCTCATCTCTCTGTCTCTCTCTCGTCTCTATCTCTCATGTCTCCCGTCTCTCTCGTCTCTCTCTCTCCCATCTCTCTCATCCCTCTCCTGTCTCTCTTTC